>NC_073229.2:47058083-47359666 GCF_029281585.2 Gorilla gorilla gorilla | reverse complement strand
AGACACCTCCAGGCCAAAACAGTGGGATCATATCTGGGGCTCATGAACCCCCAAACCATTGCTACCACATGACCTAGTCCCTCAGCCTCCAAAATGGGGCCTTGCCCTCCTGTCCCCTCCCTTGTTCCTGCTGCTGCTCCTGCAGGTGGAGGCTGCTCATCCCAGGAATCAGCCTGTGAGCTCCAACCCTGGAGTCCGGGCCTGGGGCCTTGGTCCAGAGAGCGGAAGGGAGACGAAATGGATCATAAGAGAAAGGGGAGAGTGGAAGGAACCAGGGGGGAGAGAAAAACGAGAAGGGCCTGTTAGAAGTTGTGTGTGCATGTGTGTGTGTGTGTGTAGATCAGGAGGGGGTTTCTAGGGACCTGGGGAAAGGAGACCTAAGGGCAGGTGCTAAGGGGCCCAGCCCTGTTAATTCCAAGGTCTGGAATTAATTCCAGGATACTGCACTTCCTACAGTACCACTTTATGGCCATATCCAAGTCCAGCCCTGAGCAGCCTATGGTCACAGAAAATCGTGAGAATAATCAGAGAAAAATGACACGTTACATACATGAGAACAATTATGAGAATGACCAGTCCATGTGTTCATAATTTGTCATCAGAAACTATGGTGGTCAGAAGACAATGAAATGGCATTTTTTTGAGTGCTGTAAGAAAACAACCTAACTCAGAATTACACATCCAGTAAAAATATTTTCAGGGAAGAAAAATGAAAAGGTGTCTCCAGATAAAATAAAACTAGGAAAATTTGTTGCAAACATAACTCTACTACAAGAAAAATACTGAAGGAGTTTCTCAGGTTGAAAGAAATCATACCAGATGGTAACTTGAGTCTTCAGATAGGAGTGACCAGCACTGGAAATGCCAAATATATGGTGGGAAGTTAAAGATGCTCTATTTTTTCTTAGTTTTTTTTTATTAATTTTTTTTTGAGATGGAGTTTCGCTCTTGTTGCCCAGGCTGGAGTGCAATGGCACAATCTCTGCTCACTGCAACCTCTGCCTCCTAGGTTCAAGCAATTATCCTGCCTCAGCCTCCCGAGTAGCTGGGATTACAGGCGTGCGCCACCACACCCAGCTAATTTTGTATTTTTAGTAGAGACGTGGTTTCTCCATGTTGGTTAGGCTGGTCTCGAACTCCCGACCTGAGGTGATCCACACGTCTTGGCCTCCCAAAGTGCTGGGATTACAGGCGTGAGCCACCGCGCCCAGCTTTTTCTTAGTTTTTTAAAAATACAAATGAACAACACTATCAACCGTCTTGATCTGACATTTACAGTCACTGTGTTCAACAACTCCAGAATATATATTTTGTAAAGTGAATATGGTACATTCACTAACACAGGTCATATGTTGAGACACAAAACAAGTAACAACATATTTCAAAGGACTGAAATCATACAGAATATGTTCTCTGACCAAAATAGATTTTATTGGAAATCAATAATAAGTTGTCTAGGGGCAAAAAAGTATTGAAAATTTTAAATCTTCCTTCTAAATAACCTACTGATCAAAGAAGAAAACATAAGGGAAGTTAGATAATATTTTCAACTGAATGATGATGAAAACATACCTTTCAAAATTATTAGATATTATTTCCAGTCTTTCTGCAAAGGACAGTGATCAAGAGAGTGTGGTATTGGCAAAAGGACAGACACATAGATCAACATAACAGAATGGAGAGGCCAGAAATGGAAGGACAAAAATAGAGTCACCTGATTTTGAATACAAGTACAAAGGTCATCCAATGAAGAAGGGAATCTCCTTTCAATAATGATGCTGAAACAATTGGCATCCATCTACTTTGGGAGGCTGGGGCAGGTGGATCACTTGAGGTCAAGAGTTTGAGACTGGCTTGGCCAACATGGTGAAACCCTGCCTCTACTAAAGGTACAAAAATTAGCTGGTGTGGTGGCTCATGCCTGTAATCCCAGCTACTCGGGAGGCTGAGGTAGAAGAATCACTTGAACCTGGGAGGCAGAGGTTGCAGTGAGCAGAGATCACGCCATTGCACTCCAGCCTGGGCCACAGAGTAAGACTCAATCTCAAAAAAAAAAAAAAAAAAACTTGACAATACTTCACACCTATAAAAAAGTAACTCAAAACGTATCATAGACTTAAAAATAATATGCACAGCCATAAAACTTCTGGAAGAATATAAAGGAAAAAATCTTAACCTTGAGTTTGTGTTTTTAGATAAAACACCAAAAATACAATCCATGAAAGAGAAAACAAATCAATTAGACTTTATCATAATTAATAGTTTTTGCTTTACAAAAACACTGGTAAGTGAATGAAAAGAAGACAAGGCACAGACTGGAAGAAAATACTTGTCAAAAAACTGGAAGTTACAGATGTGACAAAGGACTTGTAAAGATAATACGTGAACAAAATTAAAACACAATAATTGGGAAAAAAATCTTGATTTTAGAAGTGGTTGAAAGATCTCAACAGACACCACCAAAGAAGATATATGGGTGGTAAATAATACTTGAAAATATGCTTAAGATCATCTGTCATTAGGGAAATGCCAATAGGGTGCAGTGGCTCATGCCTGCAATGCCAACACTTTGGTAGGCTAAGGCAGAAGGATCACTTGAGCCCAGGAGCTCAAGACCAGCCTGGGTAACATGGTGAGACAATGTCTCTACAAACAAACAAACAAACATTAACCAGGTGTAGTGGCATGCGCCAGTGATTCCAGCTACTTGGGAGAGTGAGACGGGAGGATTGCTTAAACCTGGGAGGTGGAGGCTGATGTGAGCTGTGATCGCACCACTTTACTCCAGCCTGGGCAACAGAGTGAGACTCTGTCTCAAAAAGCAAAACAAAACAGAACACCAAAACAAAGTACTGCTACACTATTAGAGTAGCTAAAATTTTTTAAACTTACAATAAAAAATGCTGAAAATATACAGAGCAACAAGAATTCCCACTCACTGCTAATGGGAATGGAAAATAGTAAAGCCACTTTGAAAGACAGTTTAGAAGTTTCTTATAAAGTTAAGGAGAGACTTACCATCAATCGTGCTCTTAGGTATTTACCCAAGTTAATTCAAGGTTGATATCCACACAAAAACCTGTACATGAATATTTATAGCAGCTTTACATATGTTCACTAAAAACTGTAAACAACCAAGATATCTTTCAACCATGCAAGACTAAGCAAACTGTGGTATAACCATATGGATCATAAGAAATGAGCTATTGTCAGGCCAGATGAGGTGGCTTACACCTGTAATCCCAGCACTTTGGGAGGCTGAGGCAGGTGGATTACCTGAGGTCAGGAGTTTGAGACCAGCCTGGGCAACATGGCAAAACTCCGTCTCAAGTAAAAATACAAAAAGAAAACATTAGCCAGGCGTGGTGGCGAGCAACTGTAGTCCCAGCTCCTCGGGAGGCTGAGGCAGGAGAATCACTTGAACCTGGGAGGCAGAGGTTGGAGTGAGCCAAGACTGCATCATTGCACTCTAGTCTGGGCAACAGAGCAAGGATCTGTCTAAAAAAAAAAAAGAAAAAAAGAAAAAAAAAAAAAGCTGTTGCCCTGGTGCAGTGGCTCATTTTGGGAGGCCAAGGTGGAAGGATCGCTTGTGGCCAGGGTTCAAGACCAGTCTGGGCAACATACCGAGATGCTATGTTTATTTAAAAAAAAAAAAAAAAATTGGCCAGGCGCAGTGGCTCACACCTGTAATCCCAGCACTCTGGGAGGCCGAGGCATGTGGATCACCTGAGGTCAGGAGTTCGAGACCAGCCTGGCCAACATGAAGAAACCCCGTCTCTACTAAAAATACAAAATTAGCCGGGAGTGGTGGCGCATGCCTGTAATCCCAGCTACTCAGGAAGCTGAGGCAGAAGAATCATTTGAACCTGGGAGGCGGAGGTTGCAGTGAGCTAATATCGCACCATTGCACTCCAGCCTGGGCAACAAGGGCAAAACTCTGTCTCAAAAAAAAAAAAAAAAAAAAATATATATATATGTAAATAAAGTATTAATCCATACATCAATTAATCTTAAATGCGTTTTACTAGGTGAAAAAAATGTCAGACACAAAAGGCTTCATTTTATCTGACTCAATTCATATACCATTCTGGAAAAAGCAGATCTATGGGGACAGAAAACAGGTTAATGGTTATCAAAGGTTGGAGGGAGAAGGGATAAAGAACATTCAAAGGGAAATTTTTAGGATGAAGGAACTGTTGTAGATGGTACTAGGGTAGTGGATATATGATTCTATACATTTGTCAAAATCCAGGCTGGGTGTGGTTGCTCATGCCTGTAATCCCAGCACTTTGGGAGGCCGAGGCGGGTGGATCACCTGAGGTCAGGGGTTCAAGACCAGCCTGGCCAACATGGTGAAACCCCGCCTCTACCAAAAATACAAAAATTAGCCGGGCGTGTTGATGGGCGCCTGTAATCCCAGCTACTCGGGAGGTTGAGGCAGGAGATGGAGGTTGCAGTGAGCCCAGATAGCACCATTGCACTCCAGCCTGGGCCACAAGAGTGAGACTCCGTCTCAAAAAAAAAAAAAAAAAAAAAGAGACTTCATCTCAAAAAAAAAAAAAAAAAAAAAGTCATTGTTGTAAAAAGGGCACAGGCTTTGCTACAGATTTTTCTACCAGTGAAAAGATGTATACACTTGCCTGGCCTCATCATTCAGACCAATTCATAAAATAACAAATGCACGGAAAAAAAAACTTAAAAACACAATCATCATGTGACTGACTTCCAAATTAGATTCTCCTTCAAATCAGAGAGTATTGCTTGTTAATAGTGTTTATAAATTTTAATTCCTGATTGCTGAGACAATATGTACATAAAATATTTAGCCAAAGAGTTCAAAATAAAATTACCCAAATTACCTATTTGTTATTTTATACATAGTAATTATTTTTTAAAAATCGTTTGGCTGGGTGCGGTGGTTCATGCCTGTAATCCCAGCATTTTGGGAGGCCAAGGCGGGCGGATCATGAGGTCGGGAGTTCGAGACCAGCCTGACCAACATGGTGAAACCCTGTTTCTACTAAAACAACAAAAATTAGCCGAGCATGGTGTCGCGAGCCTGTAATCCCACCTACTTGGGAGGCTGAGGCAGGAGAATCGCTTGAACCCAGGAGGCAGAGGTTGCGGTGAGCCGAGATCACGCCATTGCACTCCAGCCTGGGCAACAAGAGCAAAACTCCATCTCAAAAAAAATTTTTTAGAAAGCATAAATTAAAAAAAATAATAAAACTTTTAAGATGTTAAGCCCCTGAAGCTCCAACTACAAAGTAGGGTAAAAGGCTGCCTAAAGCAGTGAAGATCAAGGAGTGACCTTGGAGGCAGCAGAGGGAGACTGTATTAGTCCATTTGCGTTGTTGTAAAGGAATACCTGGGTTTAAGTCATTTATAAAGAAAAGAGATTTATTTGGCTCACAGTTCTGCAGGCTGTACAATCATGGGGCCAGCTCCACTAGGATTCTGGTGAAGTCTCAGGAAGCTTTTACTTGTGGCAGAAGGCAAAGGAAGAGCAGGTGTGTCACATGGAGAGAGAAGGAGCAAGAGAGCTGCTAGGCTCTTTTAAATAATCAGCTCTCGTGTGAACGAATAGAGTGAAAGCTCACTCATTACCATGGGCAGGGTACTAAGCCACTCATGAGAGAACCGCTCCCATGACCCAAACGCCTCCCACTAGGCCCCAGCTCCAACACTGGGGATCTTTCAACATGAGATTTGGAGGGGACAAACACCCAAACCTTATCAGAGATGATCCCAGCCACAGGTCTCAGACAACCAGCAGAGGGCACTCCTCCACGGCCCAGCCTGAGTGTGGAAATAGCTGTCAGAATCACGTCAGAATGTTTCAGAACTCATGGGGAAAAGCTGAGACAGAAAAAAAGAAGAAAGTAAGAAGCTGGCAGAAATCAGATAGGAACCTTGAGAGACTTGGTATTTCACTGAAAGGTAAGATAGGAGTGTTTTGACTCCCGTCGTCCCTAAGGAAGACCACCAGCATCTGAACTGTCGGAGAGCTCCTCTGCCCTCACAAAGCCAAACACTGACGTGCATGGCGATTTGGGAACTTCTGGAGGGCATCACACCAGACAACCAACTTGCGCTGGGTCACTTGTCCCTCCTCCAGACTCGGACAGTGTTGGCAGGGTGCCATATTAGGAGTGTAGCCATCAGGGGACTGTGTCCTTCCCAGGGAACCCCAACCTTTGTATATTCACATCACAGAAGCTCCTGCAGCCATGCCCCCAGTGCCCACTTGGATTGTGGCAGCCACACAGGGCTGGCTGGACCCAGTGGAGCTGCAGGGTTCCCAGTGGTCTAGCCATCAGGGATTACTGCGCCTAAGGAAAGGGAGACTGCAGTACACAAAAAAGTACCATTTGGGACAAAGGAGGCCAGACCATGTACTCATCTGTGTCCAAGAGCTCCTTGTTTGTGGGCTGAGTGACTGCACCACTTCCAGCAGAGTCGTGGACACTGTGTTCAGCTCTGCGCTGAAGGAGTGTAGTTCCATCCCAGCAGCCAAGCAGCCCCAGTGCTTAGGATCAGGCATGGAAAGGGGAAATTCTCCTGCCCTTCCCCCATCCACCACTGCTTCAAACACAGCATGGCCACTCCCATGGGAAATTGGCACATGTGTGCCAGAGAAGAGCCTTTCTAGGACTATCAGGGGTGACTGTGTTTCCACTGGCAGTGTGGAGTGAGCCAGGCTTGTGTGAAAGACAGGGCCCTTTCCCCTCTCTACAGGGAGTGCTAGCATTCCTGCAGTGGAGAGCAGGAAAGCTGAAAAGCTATGTGCAGGCCAGGCACGGTGGCTCACGCCTGTAATCCCAGCAGTTTGGGAGGCCGAGGTGGGCGGATCATCTGAGGTCAGGAGTTCGAGACCAGCCTGACCAACATGGAGAAACCCCGTCTCTACTAAAACTACAAAAACAATTAGCCAGGTGTGGTGGCGCATGCCTGTAATCCCAGGTACTCAAGAGGCTGAGGCAGGAGAATTGCTTGAACCTGGGAGGTGGAGGTTGCGGTGAGCTGAGATCGCGCCATTGCACTCCAGCCTGGGCAACAAGAGCAAAACTCCATCTCAAAAAAAAAAAAAGAAAAAGAAAAGCTATGTGCTTGGGGTTGAGGGAGGATGCTCTGCACCAAAGACATTTAAATGGTGAGCTGAGGAGAAGACATCTTTAATGAGTCTCAACTACATTGCAGTTGGAGATAGAGAGTAGTGTCTGGTCAATTTGAGTTTCCCCGATGCCAGGACTAGGGAATGACAGGGAAATGGATGGCATTCCTGCCTGGCCAGGTCATGAAGCTGGGGCAGCCCTCTCCTCATCTGTGGAGACCTAGGCACGTTTCACCAGAAGTTTCCCATGCCATCACTCCTGCCTGAAAGCTGCTGCCTGTGCTCACCATTGTGGGGCAGGCTTGGGGATCCAGCTCTACTCAGCTATGTCCCCCTCTCTGGTGCTGAGCAGGGAGCCCAGGCTGCTGTACCTTCCACTTACCAGCACATTTCCCGAGGCAACAGAGAACTTTTCTAGGTATACAATGATGAAGCATATACTCACGTGCTTCTGCCGCATAGGCTTTTAGGCATAAGCCCACCTACTGTTCTGGAGGCTGAACCACGCACCTCAATACAAATCAGTTGACAAAAGGGCACATGAGTGGAAATAAACTTCTCATCTCTTCCAAAAGAGGAAATGAGATAAACTTCTTAAACCTCTGCCATCCTGGCCCTGCAGGAGGCTGTGAGCCTGTTCACACTCCCAGTACATCACCACCACAACTGGCCTTTGAGAAAGCCACCATACAAAGGCTATCTATAACCAGGGGACAACTACAGAGTCTTTGCCACTGAAAGCATTCACAAACAAATGCAAAGGACCTTAAACAACATACATTATAGTCACATTGTAAAGGGAAAAAAAATCCTGCCCAAATGAAATAAATTCAAAAATAAGAAGAGAAAGTTTCTACAGATGAGAAGGAACCAAAGAAATGATTCTGGAACTCTCTATGTTTTCTATTTTTTAAGTAAGTCCTTTGTTTCTCTGTTGAAAACAGTAGAATGTTTTGAAAACATACTCTGAAAAGATAGAGTGTTATGACATCCCCAAAACATTACACTAACTTTCTAGCAATAGAGCCTAACAAAAATAAAATCTTTGAAATACCAAATAAATAATTCAAAATAATGATTATAAAGAAGCTCAATGAAATCCAAGAGAAAGTTGAAAACAACACAAAGAAATGTAAAAAATCAATTCAGCATATGAATAAAAAATTTACCAAGAGATAAATATTTTTTAAAAAGTAAACCACCTGGGCTGGGCGCGGTGGCTCACGCCTGTAATCGCAGCATTTTGGGAGGCTGAGGCGGGCAGATCACGAGGCCAGGAGATCTAGACCATCCTGGCTAACACAGTGAAACCTCGTCTCTACTCAAAATACAAAAAATTAGCCGGGCCTGGTTGCAGGCGCCTGTAGTCCCAGCTACTCAGGAGGCTGAGGCAGGAGAATGGTCTGAACCCGGGAGGCGGAGCTTGCAGTGAGCCGAGATTGCGCCACTGCACTCCAGCCTGGGCGACAGAGCGAGACTCCTTCTCAAAAGAAAAAAAAAAAAAAAATTAAACCACCTGGAAATAAAAAATTCATCAAAGTAGTTCCAAATGCAGCTGAAAGCTTTAACAATAGACTAGACCAAGCAGAAGAAAGAATTTCAGAGCTTGAAGATAGGTCTTTCAAATTAACCCAGTCAGACAAAAAGAAAGAAAAGATAATTAAAATATGAACAAAGCCTTCAGGAAGTATGGTGTTATGTAAAACATCTGAACCCATGAATCATAGGTATTCCTAAGGGAGAATGAAGGGTAAAAAGTGTGGAAAATCTACTTGAGGAAATAATTGAGGAAAACTTCCCTAACCCTGGCTAGAGATTTAAAATCCAGATAGAAGATACTTAGAGAACTCCTGGAAAATACATTGCAAGATGGACTTCACCAAGACAAATAGTCATCAGACAATCTAAACTCAATGTAAAGGAAAAAAAATCTTAAAATGAGCAAGAGAAGAGAAAAAGTGTCCTAAAAACCTATATAGGAAATTCCATCAGTCTAACAGTGGATTTTTCAGGCCGGGCACGGTGGGTCACGCCTGTAATCCCAGTACTTTGGGAGGCTAAGGTGGGTGGATCACGAGGTCAGGAAATCGATACTGTCCTGGGTAACACTGTGAAACCCCGTCTCTACTAAAAATACAAAAAACTAGCCGGGCGTGGTTGCAGGCGCCTGTAGTCCCAGCTACTCGCGAAGGTGAGGCAAGAAGGAGAATGGCCAGAACCCGGGAGGCGGAGCTTGCAGTGAGCCGAGATCGCGCCACTGCACGCCAGCCTGGACGACGGAGCGAGACTCCGTCTCAAAAAAAAAAAAAAAAAAAAAAAAAAAAGCACTGTGAAAATCCCTATCCTGTTTTTTCCGATCTAATTACTGGGACATGCAGCCCCTAGTCACATAACCCCTGCTTGCTCAATCGATCACGAACCTCTCAAGCGCACCCCCTTAGAGTTGTGATCCCTTAAAAGGGACAGAAATTGCTCACTGGGGGAGCTCGGCTCCTGAGACAGGAGTCTTGCCGATGTCCCCGGCCGAATAAACCCATTCCTTCTTTAACTCGGTGTCTGAGGAGTTTTGTCTGCGGCTCGTCCTGCTACAATATGGCGCCATTGCACTCTAGCCTGGGCAACAAGAGCCAGACTCCTTCTCAAAAAAAAAAAAAAAAAAAAAAATTGCGGCCGGGCGCGGTGACTCACGCCTGTAATCCTAGCTCTTTGGGAGGCTGAGGTGGGCGGATCACGAGATCAGGAGTTAGAGACCAGCCTGGCCAGTATGGAGAAACTCCACCTCTATTAAAAATACAAAAATTAGCTGGGCATGGTGGCACGCACCTGTAGTCCCAGCTGCTCAGGAGGCTGAGGCAGGAGAATCGCTTCAACCTGGGAGGCGGAGCTTGCAGTGAGCCGAGATCGTGCCACTGCACTCCAGCCTGGCTGACAGAGCGAGATTCTTTCTCAAAAAAAAAAAAAAAAAAGAAAAGAAAAAAAGAAAAACAAGCAAAGAGTGGTGATGAAATTTGAAAGAAGGGACTAGGCCGGGCGAGGTGGCTCACGACTAATCCCAGCGCTTTGGGAGGCTGAGGCAGGCAGATCACCCGAGATCAGGAATTCAAGACCAGCCTGGCCAACGTGGTGAAAACCTGCCTCTATTAAAAATACAAAATTAGCCGGGTATGGTGGTGCGTGCCTATAAATCCCAGCTACTTGGGAGGCTGAGGCAGGAGAATCGCTTGAACCCAGGAGGCAGAGGTTGCAGTGAGCCCAGATCGCGCCATTGCACTCCAGCCTGGGCGACAAGAGTGAAATTCCCTCTCAAAAAAAAACAAAAAAGTAAAGGAAAAGAAAAGAAAAGAAATAGCATATAGTAGCATATAAATTCCCAAACATTAAACAATTGCCTTTGTTCATATAAACAATAAAAAGTTAAAATTTTTGTGAGGCGATAACCTCATATATAATAGAAACAAAAAGGTTTTTAATGAAAAAAATCACTAAGAAGTGTGCAAACTTTAAATGAAAACATTAAAACACATCTGAAATTTAAAAATTAGATATGAACAAATCGGGCCGGGTGCGGTGTCTCACGCCTGTAATCTCAGCACTTTGGCAGGCTGAGGTTGGAGGATCACCTGAGATCAGGAGTTTGAGACCAGCCTGGCCAAGTGGTGAAACCCCGCTTCTACTAAAAATACAAAAATTAGCCGGGTGTGGTGGTGTGAGCCTGTAATCCCAACTACCTGGGAGGCTGAGGCAGGAGAATGGCTTGAACCTGGGAGGTGGAGGTTGTGGTGAGCTGAGGTCACACCACTGCACTCCAGCCTGGGTGACAGAATGAGAGTCCATTTCAAAAAAAAAAAAAAAGGAAGAACTTTTTTTTTCTTTTCCGTAAGTTCTTGGGGTACAGGTGGTATTCGGTTACACGAGTAAGTTCTTTAGTGGTGATTTGTGAGATTTCGATGCACTTATCACCTGAGCAGTATACACTGCACCTTGTAGTCTTCTGTCCCTTGCCCCCTCCTACTCTTCCTCCCAAGTCCCCAAAGTCCATTGCATCATTCATATGCCTTTGTGTCTTCATAACTCAGCTTCTACATATCAGTGAGAACATACGATGTTTGGTTTCCCATTCCTGAGTTATTTCACTTAGAATAACAGTCTCCAATCTCATCCAGGTCACTGAAAATGGTGTTAATTCATTCCTTTTTATGGCTGTGTAGTACAGAAGAACATTCTCAAACAGGAAGACTATACAGCACATTTGCAGAGTAAATTTTCAAATGTAATACCTCCTAATCAAAATGCCAACAACTACTTTTTTTCTCAAGCTAGACAAGTAGATTATAAAGTTCGCATGAGAAAATAAATAAGAATAATTAGAAAATCCCTTGGGGGAAAAAATAAATTGAGAATTGGGTGTCTAGTTATGCCTAATAGTTAAATATTTTACAAATTCCCTGTCACTAGAACAGTGTGGCACTGGTGAATGAATAGACCAACCAATGGAACCGCACAGGAAGTCCAGAAACAGCCAAGTGCATAGCAACCTAGTCCTCATTTAATGACTTTAATTCATTCCTGGACATCGTGCCACTAAATAAAAAGTATTAAACCAGGCTGGGTGCGGTGGCTCACGCCTGTAATCCCAGGAAATTGGGAGGCCAAGGCCGGCAGATCACCTGAGGTTGGGAGTTTGAGACCAGCCTGACCAACATGGAGAAACCCCCTCTCTACTGAAAATACAAATTAGGCAGGCGTGGTGGTGCATGCCTTTAATCCCAGCTACTCGGAAGGCTGAGGCAGGAGAATCGCTTGACTTGAACCCAGGAGGCAGAGGTTGTGGTGGGCCAAGATCGGGCCATTGCACTCCAGCCTAGGCAACAACAGCGAAACTCTGTCTTAAAAAGGCCGGGCACGGTGGCTCACGCCTATCATCCCAGCACTTTGGGAGGCCGAGGCGGGCGGATCACTAGGTCAGGAGATCGAGACCATCCTGGCTAACGCGGTGAAACCTCGTCTCTACTAAAAATACAAAAAAATTAGCCGGGCGTGGTGGCGGGCACCTGTAGTCCCAGCTACTCTGGAGGCTGAGGCAGACGAATGGCGTGAACTCGGGAGGTGGAGCTTGCAGTGAGCCGAGATCCCGCCACTGCACTCCAGCCTGGGCGACAGAGAGAGACTCTGCCTCAAAGTGGAGAAAATGGTACAGAGGCCGGGCGCGGTGGCTCACGCCTGTAATCCTAGCACTTTGGGAAGCCGAGGAGGGCGGATCACGAGGTCAGGAGATCGAGACCATCCTGGCTAACAGGCGAAACTCCGTCTCTACTAAAAATACAAAGAATTAGCCAGGCACGGTGGCGGGCGCCTGTAGTCCCAGCTACTCGGGCGGCTGAGGCAGGAGAATGGCGTGAACCCGGGAGGCGGAGCTTGCAGTGAGCAGAGACAGCGCCACTGCACTTAAAGAGCGAGACTCCGTCTCAAAAAAAAAAAAAAAAAAAAAAAAAAAGAAAGTGATACAGAAGTGAAAGAGATGTTTACCTATTGAGCAAAAGGTGTGAGGGTGTGTGTGTGTGATAAATGATACTAGAAAAAAAGAGAGCAAATGAATGATATTGTATTCTCTTCAAAGTTAAGGTGTTCTGCTGTTTATATTTTGTGGGGGAAGGGGGGCGCGGGGCGGACAGAGTCTCACTCTGTCGCCCAGGCTGGAGTGTAATGGCGCCATCTCGGCTCACTGCAAACTTCTGCCTCCCTGGTTCAAGGGATTCTCCTGCCCCAGCCTCCTGAGTAGCTGGGATTACAGACACGTGCCACCACGCCCGGCCAATTTTTGTATTTTTAGTAGAGATGGGGTTTCACCATTTTGGTCAGGCTGGTGTTTATATGATATTAATAAACAATGAAAGATAAAGAAAAGATCTGAATCATTTGCATTTTCAGGAAAATTGTTACACATCAGAAAATCTGTCAGGAAATATTTGAGACTCCATCACAATCATTGCCCCTTAAACATACCCATCAAGACGACTGTTCTTCCTCCTTTAGAGAGTAAAATGAACCTTCAGTACATTGAGTTTTGTGGAATTCTTACCTATTTACTCTGAAGTTTCTATTTACTACTTACATACCTTTGTTTTCATTGCTCTATTGATATATCTATCTGCAAAGTTTTCTGTGAGTCCTCTATTGTTATAGAATGCACCATAATTTTTTCCATTAGGAAAATTAAATTTTGTTTACTCTTTTTTTTTTTTTTTCTTTGAGACAGAGTTTCACTCTTGTTGCCCAGGCTGGAGTGCAATGGCATGATCTTGGCTCACTGCAACTTCCACCTCCCGGGTTCAAGCAATTCTCCTGCCTCAGCCTCCTGAATAACTGGGATTACAGGCATGTGCCATCACACCTGGCTAATTTTCTATTTTTAGTAGAGACAGGGTTTATCCATGTTGGTGAGGCTGGTCTCAAACTCCCAACCTCAGGCAAAAAAAAAAAAAAGTTCTCAATGTGGTGGTGGTGTTGGAGGTGGGGCTTAGTGGGAGGTGTTTGGGTCATTGGGAGCAGATCCTTCATGAATAGATTAATGCCCTCCCACATGAGCGAGTAATTTATTACTCTGTTGGGGCTAGGTTAGTTACCAAAGAGCAGGTTGTTATAAAAGCAAGTTTGGTTTCCTAGACTCTCTCTTGCTTCCCTGTCTCCCCATGTGATCTTTTTGCACATGCCACTCACTTTTCCCCTTCTCCACCATGTTTTGACCTAACATTTGGCCTTCACCAGAAGTTTGCCAGATCCAGCACTATCCTGTTGAACTTCCCAGCCTGCAAAATCATGAGCTAAATAAACATCTTCTCTTTATAAACTACCCAGTTTCAAGTTATTCTGTTAGAGTAATACTCAACATACTAAGACAGTCATTGAAAACAAAGTCAACCTGGAGGAGCCTTAAGGAGACATGATTAGGACTAAATACAATGTGATATCCTCGATGAAATCCTGTGACAGAAAAAGGAAGTTAAAAGAACTAATGAAACCTGGCTGGGCATGGTGGCTCACACCTGTAATCCTAGCACTTTGGGAGGCCAAGGCGGGTGGATCACTTTAGGTCAGGAGTAAGAGACCAGCCTGACCAACATGGTGAAATCCTGTCTCTACTAAAAATACGGAAATCAGCCAGGCACGGTGGCATGTGTCTGTAGTCACAGCTATTCAGGAGGCTGAGGCATGAAAATCATTTGAACTCGGGAGGTGGAGGTCGCAGTGAGTGGACATCATGCCATTGCACTCCAGCCTGGGTGACAGAGCAAGACTTTGTTTCAAAACAGAAAGAGCTAATGAAATTGAAATAAAGTTTAGTGATACTGTATTAATATTGTCTCACTGGTTGTGAAAAATGTATAATAGTGATATAAGATGTTAACAATGGGGCTGGGGGCAGTGGCACACGCCTGTAATCCCAGCACTTTGGGAAGCCGAGGCGGGTAGATCACCTGAGGTCAGGAGTTCGAGACCAGCCTGGCCAATGTGGTGGAACTCTGTCTTTACTAAAACTACAAAAACTAGCTGGGCATGGTGGTGCGCACCTGTAATCCTAGCTACTCAGGAGGCTGAGGCAGGAGAATGGCTTGAAACCCGGAGGCAGAGGTTGCAATGAGCCGAAATCGTGCCATTGCACTTCAGCCTGGGCGACAGAGTAAGACTCCCTCAAAAAAAAAAAAAAAAAAATATGTTAACAATGGGGAACTGAGTGTGACATATGTGAGAACTATGTATTATCTTTGCAACTTTTGTGTAATCTAAAAGTATTCTAAAATAAATAAGTTTATTAAAAAAAAAAAACCCTCAGAAGAGGAAAGGAATAGGGAGTTAAAGAAAAAACAGTAGACTTTTTAGTTTTCCCAGGGTTTTCTATCAAGGGGCTGGGAAGAGGGAGAAAAGATTGGAACCTCAGAGACAGTGCAGGGCTCCAGAGTTCTCTTGTCCTCTGACTACTGGGGCTGCTCAGAAATTGTCTTCATCCCCCTATTGATGTCAGGTTCCAGGGTCAGCCACCTCTGCCCAACTCAGACCACAGACATCCCAGCCTTTTCTGATTGCTCAATTTGTGTCTGAGACGCCAGAGATGTGCCACCCCCAAGTGGCCATAGGCCTGAGGACAGACGACCTGAGCCCCCTTTTCTTCTCGCTGTGGACCTCCCCTGCGTCTCCTTGGGCTCCCAGAAGTCAGACAGGGTTCTTCATGCAAGGGCAAGTGTTTTAGTCTCTTTGGGCTGCTGTTAAAAATTATATATCATAGACTGGGAAACACTGCCCTAGCCAAGAGATGGAGGTTAACATAATCATTCGATAAATCAACTGGGTAATATACACTCTTGGTATGTTGTATTGAGAGTATTGCATTTCATCTCTGTGCTCTTCTTCCCCCAAACCTATAGCCCTGTCAACCACACTCAAATTAAGGGACATTTTACAATATGCCTCACCAGTACTCCTCAAGAAATACCAAATTATCAAAAACGAGGTCTGAGAAATTGTCATAGACCAGAGGAGGCTAAGGAGATATGAAGGGGACTAAATGTAATGTATCCTGGATGGGATCCTGGAACATAAAAGTGATGTTAGGGAAAAGAATAAAATCCAAATAAAATAGGAGTTAGTAACAATGTATCAATATTGTTTCATAACCTGTCACAAATGTATAATAAAATAAGACATTCATAATAGGGGAAACTGAATGTGGAACATACGAGAACTATGTACTATCTTTGCAACTTTTCTGTAAATCCAAAAATATTGTAGATTTGATTTGATTTGATTTAATTTTTGAGACGGAGTTTTGCTCTTGTTGCCCAGGCTGGAGTGCAATGGCGCGATCTTGGCTCACCGCAACCTCCACCTCCCAGGCTCAAGAGATTCTCCTGCCTCAGCCTCCTGAGTAGCTGGGATTACAGGAATGCACCACCATGCCCGGCTAATTTTGTATTTTTAGTAGAGAGAGGATTTCTCTATCTTGGTCAGGCTAGTCTCAAACCCCCCACCTCAGGTAATCCATCTGCCTCGGCCTCCCAAAGTGCTGGGATTACAGGTGTGAGCCACCGTGCCTGGCCAATATTTTAGATTTTAAAAGGATATTTTTATAACTAGTGCTCAGGAAAGAAAAAGAAAGTGGAAGTAAAAATTATCTACTTTTCTGGCGGCTTACCTTCACTCCCTCATTGACAGCCAGCCTCCACACCAGCCATATCTGTCCAGTTTAGACTGCAGCCCAGTCCTCTCCCAGGCTGCTCAATCAGAATCCAAGAGAGCAGAACATCGGCACTTGTGTGTGGTCACCGGGCTGAGAACAGAAGACCGGACTCCTTTGGCCTCCTCCTCAGGTTGAGACCTCCCCATTGTCACCTTTGGCTTTCAGCAACTGGACAGGACAACGTACCCAAGGGGGCGCCCCAGTCCCGTGTTAGGTTCGGAATCTGAAGTGTTTCCCAAATCCACGCTGACATAGATGTTTCCTCTCCACCTAGTGACCGTGGATTCTGACCTCGGGACAGAGCAAGGTTTCCAGGCCAAAACAAGTGGCTCCCAGGTTACAAGTGGACCCCACAAACATACTGTCACTTCTGCTGCTGCTTCCAGGGATAAATGTGGCTTATCCTGGGGACCAACCCCTACTCTCCATCCCCAGGATGGGGGAGAGGAAGGGAAATTCTCAGGGCATTGGCCTAGGGAGTTGGAGAAGCTGCTGGTGAAGTGAAAACAGGAACAGAATAGGGACATTAGAGATAAAGGGGCATAGAAAGGAATCAGCTCTGATGACACCTGTGTAGGATCAATGGGTTCTGCTTGGGGAGAGGCTCACAGGTTTCTAACTGGGATGGTGTTTTTCACATGGATGATAATTATAGCTGTGTCAGTTTTACAAGCGATCAGAAAACTACACTTAAATTTTAGGCAATTTCTGTGCTTACAGAGATAGTATAATGTGCTTACACATGAAGAAAGGGAAGAAGACAAGGGGAGAAGAAGTGATTGTAGGAATTAGGTTCCTGTTTCCTTGCTAGCTGTCAACCAAGGGTTGCTTTCAGCTTCTGGAAGTTACCTGCATTCTTTTGCTCATGGCCACCTCCATCTTGAAACACAGCCATGGTACACTGAATACTTCTTTTGCTTTGAATCTTCCCAACTTCTCTTTGATCTTTGTTTTTTCTGCCCCTTAAGGAGTTCATGTGGTTAGATCAGGCCCAACCAGATAACCTGTTTTATGGTCAATTGTCTTGGGACTTCAATTACAACAGCATAATCCCTACATAGTGGTACAGATGGTCCCTGATTTACGATGGCTCAACTTACAGTTTTTCAACTTTATGATGATGTGAAAGCAACACAATTCAGTATAAACTGTACTTTGAATTTTGATATTTTCCTGGGTTAGAGAGTATGATACTCTCTGATGGTGCTGGACAGCAGTAGTGAGCTGCAGCTCCCATCAGCCACACAATTATGATGGTAACAACTGATACTGTACTCTATAGTATACTGTATGCAACCAGTTACATAGATAGTCAACACTTTATCATACAATGGGATTTGTGTTAAGTGATTTTGCCCAACTGTAGGCAAATGTGTTCTGAGCACATTTAAGGTAGGCTAGGCTGAGCTAATACATTCAGTAGGTTAGGTGCATTAAATACATTTTCCACTTGAAAATATTTTTCAGTTACAATGGTTTTATTGAAACATAACCCCATTTTAAATTGAAGAGCATCTGTACTTAGATTAGTATTTGACTGAATAACCAGGGGAAGCAATCTTGAGGGGGAAAGCATCTTTAGAATTCTGCCTATCACAGTACCTTGGGGACTACTGCAAATGAATGTATCCCATTAGAACTTCTCTACACCTCTAATCACCTTTTGTCTTAAAGTGGCTGAGGTGAGATAAAGGGATCTAAAGGGATCGGGAGCATGGAGGGAGAAACCAGTTCTGTTCCATTAAAGTCACACATTTACTTTCAGTTTCTTGCTGCATGGCAAGCTTTCAGTGTTCTCAGCCCACCCAATACTTTATATTGGGCAGAAACGTCCTGATGGCTGATGCCATCAGTTTTGGCCTTGGATCTAGCACCCACAGCCATAGGCTCTGGCTGAGTCCATGGGGTTTGCACCTTCAGGCTGACTTGAGCTTGACTTGCACAGGGGTAACCTTGAATGAGGAGGATTCCATCCATTACCAAGTTAACATTTTTAAAGTTCTCATCAGGTTTCAACATAAGGGCTAGGGGAATTTTTCAGAGGAACAGGGCTGACTGCAAGCATTTATTTACATTTCTTTAGGTCAGTTTGTTTTTCATCAATGGATCGCCTTCGTCAGTACGGTAACACCAACCCAGAGTACTAAGAGGCTGAATATGCACTTGATTTCCCATAGTACTTTGTCTCAGGGAAATCTTACCTAGAGGACCAAATCTTCCTGATGGCAGTCAGGGCTCACTGTGATGAAAATATGAGACCTTTTACTGTTGCCTACAAATGGATCTAAGGTTGGGCTCGTAGACTGCAGAAGGTGCTGATCTGTAAGGCAGCACAGTTGTTGCCATTCTTTCTTAACAAGCATTGACATGCTACCTCCTTATACCCTCAACGTCTCAACTCCCAGATGATCCAGCTAAAGTGTAATGATTTGTTTGGCTCTGCCAATAGCTATTGTTAATTTCCCTCCTTTCACATTCACTGTGCGTCTCTGTAATTTTCTGCGGAAAAATTGCAGATACTAGGATGAAATAACTTTTGTCAGACCCAGATAAAATAGGGCCAGGCCAGGCACGGTGGCTTACGCTTGTAATCCCAGCACTTTGGGAGGCCGAGGCGAGCGGATCACCTGAGGTCAGGAGTTCGAGACCAGCCTGGCCTACATAGTGAAACCCCCATCTCTACTAAAAGTACACAAATTAGTCGGACGTGCTGGCATGTGGCTGTAATCCCAGCTACTGGGGAGGCTGAGGCATGAGAATTGCTTGAACCTGGGAGGTGGAGGTTGCAGTGAGCCAAGATCACACCATTGCACGCTAGCCTAGGTGAAGAAGCGAGACTCTGTCTCAAAAAAAAAAAAAAAAAAAAAAAAAAAAAAATGGCCAGGAAGGCATGAAGGAGAGGAACGTCATGCTTACATGTTTGAAGTAAGAATTGTTAAGTTGGGCGTGGTAGCTCATGCCTGTAATCCCAGCACTTTGGGAGGCCGAGGTGGGTGGATCACCTGAGGTCGGGAGTTCGAGAACAGCCTGACCAACATGGAGAAACCCCATCTCTACTAAAAATACAAAATTAGCCAGGCATGGTGGTGCATGCCTGTAATCCCAGCTACTTGGGAGGCTGAGGCAGGAGAATCGCTTGAACCCGGGAGGCGGAGGTTGCGGTGAGCCGAGATCATGCCATTGCACTCTAGCCTGGGCAATAAGAGCGAAACTCTGTATCAAAAAAAAAAAAAAAAGAAAAGAAAAGAATTGTTTCAAAGGACTTTTTAAAAACTCCACAAGAAATCTTTTCTAGGGAGTGGGGAGGGATAGCATTAGGAGATATATCTAATGTTAAATGATGAGTTAATGGGTGCAGCACACCAACATGGCACATGTATACATATGTAACCGGCATGTTGTGCACATGTACCCTAAAACTTACAGTATAATTAAAAAAAAAAAAAGAAAAAAGAAAGAAATCTTTTCTAGCCAGGCGCGGTGGCTCACGCCTGTAATCCCAGCACTTTGGGAGGCTGAGGCAGGCAGATCATGAGGTCAGGAGTTTGAGACCAGCCTGACCAACATGGTGAAACCCTGTGTCTACTAAAAAAAAAAAAAAAAAAAAATTAACTGGGTATGGTGGCACGCACCTGTAATCCCAGCTACTCAGGAGTTGGAGGTTGCAGTGAACTGAGATGGCGCCACTGCACTCCAGCCGGGGCAACAGAGCAAGACTCTGTCTCAAAAAAATGAAAATAAAAAAATAAATCTTTTCTTCATCCTTCATGAATGTCCTGTCACAAGGTTTATCAGCAGGCATTCTTTTTTTTTTGTTCTGTTTAGAAATAGGGCCTCACTCCATTGCCAAGGCTGGAATGCAGTGGTGCAATCATAGCTCACCGTAACCTCAAACTCCTGGGCTCAAGCAATCCTCCCACCTCAACCTCCTAAGCAGCTAGGACTAAAAGCATGTACCACCACACCTGGCCAAGTTGTTTTCATTTTTTCTAGAGAAAGGGTCTTGCTATGTTGCCCAGGTTGGTCTTGAACTCCTGGCCTCCAGCAATCCTCCCTCCTCAGCTTCCCAAAGTGTTAGCATTCCAGGAGTGAGCCATGGGGCCCAGCCTAGACATTCTTTAGTACTATAGTAATTCAGAGAAGATGCTCTTGAAAGAACACTTGCCCAGTAACGGCAATGTCTCCCAAGTAGCTGGGATTACAGGTGTGCATCACCACCACCGGCTAACTTTTGTATTTTTAACAGGGACAAGGTTTCGCCATATTGGCCACGCTGAGGTCGAACTTCTGACCTCAGGTGATCCGCCCCCTCCGCCTCCCAAAGTGCTGGGATTACAGGTGTGAGCCACCGCTCTCGGCCGCGTGTTTTAATCATAATACTTTGCTCTTTTTTTTTTTTTCGTAAATACTTTCCTTTTTTTTTTTTTTTTTTCGGATGAAGTTTCACTCTTGTTGCCCAGGCTGGAGTGCAGTGGCGTGATCTGGGCTCACTGCAACCTCCACCTCCCGGATTCAAGCGATTCTCCTGCCTCAGCCTCCTGAGTAGCTGGGGTTACAGGCGCCCGCCACCAAGCCTGGCTAATTTTTGTACTTTTAATAGAGACGAGGTTTCGCCATGTTGGCCAGGGTGGTCTTGAACTCCTGACTTCAGGTAATTCACCCGCCTCGACCTCCCAAAGTGCCGGAATTACAGGTGTGAGCAACCGCGCCCAGGCTTTTTTTCTTCTTCTTCTTTTAGAGTCAATTAAGACTGGGAAAGCGAAAATCCTAGCGCTAGTTGGGACCAGCAGTTATCAGTTGGTCGGAGGCTCGAAGTGGTGGTGCATGGCCAGGCTGTCTATGATTCTTAGAATGGGAAGCTTGACCTTGGCGGGCTCACCCTCTCAGCTGGGTCAAGGGGCACGTTCTCGGTGGCCTGATGACTGGGAGGGAGCGGAAGAGGGCGGGGACGGGGCGGGGCCGCGGCGCCGGGACTGCGGGTGCTCGTCCGGAGCGCTCCAGCCGCTGGTCCCCGGGATACCCTGTGCCCCTAAATCGCGGTCCACTGCGCGCGTCAGGTGAGTAGAGCGGCGGCGGGGAGTCGCGCTAGCGGTAGTAGAGGCTGATGTTGGATGTTGTCCCCACTCCTCTGACTCTTCCGCAGGCCAGGGGAGCACTGCGCCCCTAATCTTGGAGGGGCTTCCAACCTCTGGGGTCCTCCGGGGAAACGTGGGTTAGTCTGGGGTGTATCCAGGTGCCCTGTCCACTGTGGGCACTCTGGGGATTCCGGGCCGAGGAAGGGCTCCTGGCACGTGTTGAAAAAGTCGGCATCCCAGAAGGAAGATTCTGGGCAGATAGGCATCGGGGAAGGTAGTCCCAACCAATGGGACCGTTTCTGAGCACATAAGCGTATTCAGTGGGTGCTAACAAGCGCCTGCTTTGCCAGGCAACTGTGAGCAAAACCGGCTTTGTTCCCGGCCACCGGAAGCTTCGAGGCTGGGGTTCCGGATCTGGGCGCGCAATGACAAACTAAGCGCGGAGGACAGGGCCAGGAGCGCCCACCAGGGCGGCGATCTGGTGGGTAGGTGCAGGGCAATGGCTGGAAAGGGTCCCTGAAGCCCTGAGCAGAGACCAAAGGGCCGTGCGACTGCAGGAAGGCCATTTTGCTTGGCTGACAGGCGAAAAACTCACGTGGCTGGAGTAGCAGGGTTGGTGACGACAAGGGTGAATCCCACTAAGCATTGCAACTGTTTGCGGTGTGAGGGGTGAGGGGGATTCTCATCATTCTCAGAATTGCTGTGGATAAAGGGTTTTGGGTTGGAGAGAGACTGGGTGCACTCAAAGGACTGAAAGATGGCGACGACACATTCCCTCAGAGGATTTACATTCTGGAAGGGTGGGGACAGGCCCGGGTACAGATAAGCCCGCAGGCGGCCTCCGGCTCTTACAGTCGAAAGTCTGATGAGTTATGCCCAGTCTCCTTCCTCCTCCCGCCGGCATGAGGTTTGGGGCCCTGTGGATGAAGGAAGTTCATGGGAGGCAAACGTGCCTGGGCAAGCAACAGCTGCAGAGATTCAGTCCCCACGGGGGTTAGAATCCACACTTAGGGCCTCTGCCTACCGCCTCCAGCAAATGCCATCTTGAGGACTAGCGGCAGCAGTAGGTCTTCTCTGCCAGAGAACTGGAAGGCCAGGTTCTTGAGGGCACTGTTACTAACGCGTTTTTTTTTGTTGTTGTTGTTTGTTTGTTTGTTTTTGAGACGGAGTTTCACTCTCGTTTCCCTGGCTGGTGTGCAATGGCGCGATCTCCGCTCACCGCAACCTCCGCCTCCCGGGTTCAAGCGATTCTCCTGCCTTAGCCTCCCTAGTAGCTGCGATTACAGGCATGCGCCACCATGCCGGGATAATTTTGTATTTTTAGTAGAGACGAAGTCCATGTTGGTCAGGCTGGTCTCAAACTCCCGACCTCAGGTGATCAGCCCGCCTTGGCCTCCCCAGGTGTTGGGATTACAGGCTGAGCCACCGTGCCCAGCCTTATTAAGGCTGTTTTGAAGTGCAGTTGGCTGGAAAGTGGAAGAATAATCCAAGATCTGCATGCCTCATAAAAGGAGTGCGAATGGTTTTGAAAGACAGGAAAGGAAAGGGAGAGAGAAGAAAGAAAGAGAGAGGAAGAAAGGAAGGAAATCAAATTCATATCCCAGGAATACACCTTTCATGACAACATTTTGGAGATCCAATTAACTCTATTCCTCGAGGGCGTTTTTCCTTGCTGGTATTTTCAGTTCTATTAACACTTCTCAAAAAGTGAAAGGAAAAAATAGTCAACAGGGTTTTTTGGTCTTTATTCTTTTCTTTCTATCTCTAGTGAGGGAGATGTGGGTGAGTGGCTGTCAGCAGGAAAAGGTGAGAGTTCAGCTATGTTTGCATCTGAGCAGGAAATTTCCAAGGATGAGCAGGGAACTCCAGTGCTGGGCTCATTGTGAGCCCTGAATAAGTGATTGCTCTTGGGTTGTTAGCAGTATTCTTCACAAAGATCTGTGTATACAGTGGTTCCCCTTATCCACAGGTGATATGTTCCAAGAGCTCTAGTGGATACTTTGTTTTTGTTGTTGTTTGAGGCAGAATCTCGCTCTGTCACCCAGGCTGGAGTACAGTGGCAAAGTCTTGGCTCACTGCAACCTTCACCTCACGGGTTCAAGTAATTCTGCCTCAGCATCCTGAGCAGCTGGGACTACAGCGTGCCACCACGCCCAGCTAATTTTTGTATTTTCAGTAGAGACGGGGTTTCACCATGTTGGCTAGGCTGGTCTCAAATTCCTGCCCTGAAGTGATCCACCGCGCCCCACCCCAGTGGATACTTTGAAACCATGAATAGTACCAAACCCTGTATACACTATGGTTTTCTTTTTCTATACATACATAATAATGATAAAGTTTAATTTACAAATTAGGCATGGTAAGAGATTGACAACAATAACTAGTAATAAGATAGAACAATTACAGCAATATATTGTAATAAAAGTTGTATGAATGTGGTATCTCTCTCAAAATAATTTATATTGTAAATCTTAGCAACCTCAGCATATGATTATTTTTTCTTTCCTTAAGACAAGAATTTTTACCTTTTTATTTTATGGCTTCTCTTTGCATATCTGAATTTCCAGCATCTCTACTCTTGTGCTTTAGGGTCATTATTAAGTAAAATAAGGCATTCTTGAGCACAGGCAACTGCTATACTACAGTAGTCAACCTGATAACTGAGATGGCTAGCTACTAAGGAACTAATGGGCAGGTATTGTCTGCAGTGTGGATATGCTAGTCAAAGGGATGATTCACATCCTGGGCAGGCCAGAGAGAAAAGGTACAAGATTTCATCACACTACTCAGAATGTCAAGCAATTTAAAACTTAGGAATTGTTTATCTCTGGATTTTTTTTTGAGACGGAGTCTCGCTCTATGTCCCAGGCTGGAGTGCAGTGGCGCAGTCTTGGCTCATGGCAACGTCCGCCTCCAGGGTTCAAGTGATTCTCCTGCCTCAGCCTCCTGAGTTGCTGGGATTACAGATGTGTGCCACTATGCCCAGCTATTTTCTTTTTGTATTTTTAGTAGAGACAGGGTTTCACCATGTTGACCAGGCTGATCTCGAACTCCTGACCTCAGATGATCTGCCTACCTCAGCCTCCCAAAATGCTGGGATTACAGGTGTGAGCCACTGTGCCTGTCCTCTGGAATTTTTCATTTAATATTTTTGAACCATGGTTGACCATGGGTAACTGAAGCATTGGAAAACAAAACCATGATAAAGGGGAACTACTACATGTATTGAAAATCCAGATCACAGAATTGTGTGTGTGTGTGTGTGTGTGTGTGTGTTTTGGTCATGGAAGAGATCTTAGAGAGTGTCTCCTTTATTCTCACATTTCTGATGAAACCAAGTCAGAAAGAATAAAGAGACTCACTCGAGGTGATCTGTGACAGATCCTAGCCTGGTTACCCCAGCTACATGATTTCCAATGGTACTGAGTCTAACATTAACATTAGGTTTAAACATTAACTTTTGTAGATCAAGAATGTCCACTTGTCCTTGGAAAATTATTTAGCATCTCTGCATTAGGTCCTTAAGACAGGGCCAGTAATTGTTACCTCATTGCTGAGAGCATCCAGTGGCACACAGCAGGGGTTTAGTAACTGCTGGCATTCCCTGACCAAATAAGGAAGCTGTTTCTTACCCTCCCTCTTGCTGATATGTTTTGTTTTTCTCTGACCTCAGGTTTCTAGAAGCAGGGTAGAACAGAGGGCAGACACCTAGCAGGCTGGTGTTGTTACTAAACAATGGCAGCTGGTGAGCCAAGGGTGACCAGGGCCCTGAACTCTGTGGCCCCAGCTTTGAGGGAAGCAAAATTGTTCTCAATTGTGGAAGAGGAGAATTTGGACAGCAGAACAAAAAAGGAAGACAGCCTCTTGGAGCAGATACATTTGTCACAGGAAGCCACATCAAACCCTGGGGCCTTTGCTGGGCCTCTCCATCTGCCCAGTTACTGGGAGGTAGATAGCCCCAGGAAGGAATCCAGTCAGGCCTGGGCACCAGGCCAGGAGTGGATAAAGCTAGAAAGAGACACCACAGAAGAGAAGATGTTTGAACAGCTGAAGCCAATCGAACCTGTACAGAAGACGCTCCCATGGGTGGGCGAGGTAGCTGCCACCCTGCAGGAAGCCATGAAGAGAGATTGCTGGAGGGAGGCACGGGTGAAGAAGGTGAGGAGACTAAGCTAGAGAGAGGTGGGGTCCAGGTCCTGGACTCCAGGAGCTCTTTCATGCATACTCCTGCCTGCAGGTCAAATGAAATCTCAGATTGTTCCAGACTGAACGACATCCAGAAAAAGGAGCTGCAAGACCTTTCTCCATCTCCCGCACCATCCTGGCATCCTTCATGGAGTACTTCCTGAAATTTGTTAGAGTGGCAGCATTTTTTCCTTTGCTTTGCTTTCCTGTTTATATTCTGCATATCTGCATATCCTCTTTCCTCTCCCCCATGTCTTATCTTTCTCCCTTTCTCTTCACCTTTCCTTTCCTTTTTTTTTTTTTTTTTTGAGACGGAGTCTCGCTCTGTCACCCGGGCTGGAGTGCAGTGGCGCGATCTTGGCTCACTGCTACCTCTGCCTCCCGGGCTCAAGCAATTCTCCTGCCTCAGCCTCCTGAGTAGCTGGGATTACAGGCAGGCGCCACCACGCCCAGCTAATTTTTGTGTTTTTAGCAGAGACCAGGTTTCACCATATTGGTCAGGCTGGTCTCGAACTCCTGACCTTGTGATCTACCTGCCTCAGCCTCCCAAAGTGCTGGGATTACAGGCGTGAGCCACCGCGTCCGGCCTCCTTTCCTTTCTATACTTCACAGTTGCTGGCCTTGTGTCTGTCTTTTAATATTTCTCTCTTCCTTCCATGGTTTTATCTTTCTCTTAGGTTTTAATTCTCTGAATCTTGAGACTGGATGTTAATCTTGTACACACACGCACACACACACACACACACATACATATATTTATATAAACTTCTTGAGTCTCTCCTGTTCTTCCAGAAGCCAGTCACCTTTGAGGATGTGGCAGTGAATTTCAGCCAGGAAGAGTGGGACTGTCTAGATGCCAGCCAGAGGGTCCTTTACCAGGATGTTATGTCGGAAACCTTTAAGAATCTAACATCTGTGGGTAAGAGGCTGGGCTTCCCTCAGCAAGCCCCCTGTCCTAAGGGCCCTGGAACATCTGGTTTCCCTGGACAGGTAGATCAGCTTACAATTAGTTTCACTGACCCCTGGTTCTATGCTTTCCAGGTGTGAAAGATCTGAGTCACTAAGCTCAGTGGTAAAGAGAAGAAATGATAGCCTGCATGAAGGCAAAGATAACACTTGTAACATGATGATAGTGTTCTCAAAATATGCAAATTTTTCCATTCATCAAACAAATATTTACTAAGTCACTCCTGAGAACCAGGTACTTTGCTAGCAGCTGGCCTTTTAATGTCTCCTTTCCGCATCTACATGTCCCAGGTTATGGTTCTTAAACAAAGGCTACAGGAGGTAGCCTGTTGTCCCCATCAGATGTGAAGGGGCCATACCTGGGACCAACTCAACTCTTTCTCATTCCCACACATCAGCCAGAATCTTTCTGCATAAGCCAGAGCTAATCACCAAGCTTGAGCAAGAAGAGGAACAGTGGAGAGAGTTTGTCCATCTCCCAAACACAGAAGGCCTTTCAGGTAAGAATTGCCAAGCAGGGAGGAAGGGGAAAAGGGCCCAGGATAACCCCTGAAAGGATGGAGAGTTGATGGAGAGGATGAATGCTCTATAGATGCTCTCCTAGTGTACCTCTGTCCAGCCTGGTCAGACTTGGAGTTGAAAGAGAGCTTAATATCATAGGCTCAAGTCCCTTGACTTCAAGTTGAAGATCCAAGTCTCTCTCTCTCTCTTTTTTTTTTTTTTTTGAGACACAGTCTCGCTGTGTTGCCAGGCTGGAGTGCAGTGGCACAATCTTGGCTTACTGCAACCTCCACTTCCCGGGTTCAAGCAATTCTCCTGCCTCAGCCTCTCGAGTAGCTGGGACTACAGGCACGTGCCACCATGTCCAGATAATTTTTGTATTTTTAGTAGAGACAGGGTTTCACCATGTTGGCCAGGATGGTCTTGATGTCTTGACCTCAGGTTATCCATCCACCTCGGCCTCCCAAAGTGCTGGGATTACAGGCGTGAGCCACCGTGCCTGGCTGGCTGAAGATCTAAGTCTTTCAGGAGAAGTAGATGTCTTCAGTTTCTAGAGATTGAGAGATGACATGAAAGTTGCTTATGTCCATGATAGTGCTCTGATTAAAATGTTCTTTCCAAGAGAAAAGAGAAGCAAAGGAGATAGGTTTCATGCTGGGTTGGAGTAAGGGAGGCTTGTCCCTGGTAGTAAATAGTTGAGAGAGATATCAAGCCAGGCTGACTACACTTTTTGGTTTTCCAGGACAGTCCTGGTTTATACTTCTCATCCCAGCTTGATTATTAATAACACCTCTTTTCACCCTCAAGTGGCCCAGTGTTCATGATGCATTATTATGTGGGTGTCTGTGGATTGTCTATGGGAGTTTGAGCAATATTGAGAATGAGATAAGATAGATTTCAAGAAGTGTTGTAAGTTAAAATTTACATTTCTGACAGTGTTGAAAGATTCCAGTTAAATTTTTATTTGCTTCTAATTTGAAAAGCCAATTTTTTCTTTTTTTCTTCTTATTTCTAGCCTATGAGGCCCAAGGGTAAGGATGAATGTGCTGGGTGGGAGAGCAAGGGCAGAGACAAGAAGTGTGTTGGGCTGAATGGAGCGCTGTGTTGGAGTTCTTTCTCCTTCTTCTTCTTCTTCTTCTTTCTTCTTCTTCTTCTTTCTTCTTTTCTTCTTCCCCTTCTTCCCCTTTTCTTCCCCTTCTTTCTTCCCCTTCTTCCCCTTCTTCCCCTTCTTCTCCTTCTCCTTCTTCTTCTTTTTCTTTCTTTCTTTTTTTTCTTTTTGAGACAGAGTTTCACTCTAGTTGCCCAGGCAGGAGTGCAGTGGCACCATCTTGGCTCACTGCAACCTCCGCCTCCCGGGTTCGAGTGATTGTCCTGCCTCAGTCTCCCTAGTAGCTGAGATTACAGGCAGATGCCATGACGCCCAGCTAATTTTTGTATTTGTAGTAGAGACAGGGTTTCACCATGTTGGTCAGGCTGGTTTCGAACTCCTAACCTCAGGTGATCCGCTGGCCTCGGCCTCCCAAAGTGCTGGGATTACAGGTGTGAGCCACCATGCCAAGCCTCTGTTGGAGTTCTTACAGTGAATTTTGTGTTATTCTTCCTCATTCACTGTAGAAGGCAAGGAGAAAGAGCTTCGAGAACAACATCCCAGTCTGAGAGATGAGGGGACTAGTGATGACAAGGTCTTCCTTGCATGCAGAGGGGCTGGCCAGTGCCCCCTATCTGCCCCAGCTGGGTCTATGGACAGGACCCGGGTGCTTCAAGCATCCCAGGCTGGGCCACCCTTTTTTTGCCACACCTGTGGCAAATGTTTCAGCAGGCGCTCCTACCTCTATAGCCACCAGTTTGTTCACAATCCCAAGCTGACTAACAGCTGCAGTCAGTGTGGGAAGTTATTTCGGAGCCCCAAGTCCCTCAGCTATCACAGACGCATGCATCTTGGGGAGAGGCCCTTCTGTTGCACGCTCTGTGACAAGACCTACTGTGATGCTTCTGGACTAAGTCGTCACCGCCGCGTCCATCTGGGTTACCGGCCCCATTCATGCTCTGTGTGTGGGAAGAGCTTCCGGGACCAGTCTGAGCTCAAACGCCACCAGAAGATACACCAAAACCAGGAGCCAGTGGATGGAAACCAGGAGTGTACTTTGAGGATTCCAGGCACCCATGCTGAATTCCAGACACCCATCGCCAGAAGCCAGAGGTCCATCCAGGGGCTTTTGGATGTGAACCATGCACCAGTGGCCAGGTCCCAGGAACCCATATTTAGAACTGAGGGTCCTATGGCCCAGAACCAGCCATCTGTACTTAAGAACCAAGCACCTGTGACCAGGACCCAGGCACCCATCACTGGAACCTTCTGTCAGGATGCCAGATCCAACTCTCATCCAGTGAAGCCCTCAAGACTCAATGTCTTCTGTTGCCCCCACTGTCCTTTGACTTTTAGCAAGAAATCCTATCTCTCCAGACATCAGAAGGCCCACCTCACAGAGCCGCCCAACTACTGCTTCCATTGCAGCAAGTCTTTCAGCTCATTTTCCAGGCTGGTCAGACACCAGCAGACCCACTGGAAGCAGAAGAGCTACCTTTGCCCTATCTGTGACCTCTCCTTTGGGGAGAAAGAGGGCCTTATGGATCACTGGAAGGGCTATAAAGGCAAGGAACTGTGCCAGAGCAGCCACCATAAATGCCGGGTGATCCTGGGCCAGTGGCTTGGCTTCTCTCATGATGCCCCCACTATGGCTGGGGAGGAATGGAAGCATGGAGGTGATCAATCTCCCCCCAGGATCCACACCCCCAGGAGAAGAGGCCTAAGAGAGAAGGCCTGCAAAGGAGACAAAACAAAGGAGGCAGTGAGCATCTTGAAACATAAATAAATGGCCTTTCTGTCTGAGCTCTTTCTTTGTGTTTGGTTTTCCTGAGGACTGACCTCTGGGGTAATGAGGCTGGAGTAGACGGAGACAGGTGCGTGGATAAGGAAGGAAATACATAAAAGACAAGGGGTTAGAAGTGTGCTTATGAAAACTTGTATTATTATTTATTTATTTATTTATTTATTTAATGTATTTATTTTTGAGACAGAGTCTTACTCTGTCACTACAGCTAGAGTGCAGTGGCACGATCTCAGCTCACTGCAACCTCTGCCTCCTGGGTTCAAGCGATTCTCCTGCCTCAGCCTCCCGAGTAGCTGGTATTATAGGTGCCCACCACTATGCCCAGTTAATTGTTTGTATTTTTAGTAGAGATGGGGTTTCACCATGTTGGCCAGGCTGGTCTCGAACTCCTGACCTTGTGATTCGCCCGCCTCGGCCTCCCAAAGTGCTGGGATTACAGGCATGAGCCACCGCACCCGGCCAAAACTCGTATCGTTATTAATTAGCACCTAGCTTGTTTGTTTGTGTCTGACCATCAAGTAGTAATTGTTGAATAAACAGTGGATACTCTGATAGATATGAAGATAGGAGAAAAGGATGAGAGGAAGGAAAGATTCTGAGACCTGTGGAAGATGTGTAAGTAGAAGGAAAACATTCTAAAGCAGGCATGTTGCCCAGCTTTCGTTTTTGCTTCCCCAGGTCCCTAGTAGGCTGCCAAGACAAGGTGGAGCTCTGGCTAGTATTCTGTAGGTTTCTCCCCATCTCCAGGTTTGGGTTGGGGCTACTCATATCCTCACTCTTCAGCTCACTCAGCTCTCTCTTCAATGTTTTGCACTCTTCCTCTTCCTTCCCTTCACATGCCTTTCAGTTTTGCGCAATCAGGGCTGGAGTCTTGGAAGAAACAACCACCATTTGCAAAGTTACCATACTGTAATTTTCAGTGAGGAGATTCCTGGCCTCCAGTTCATGGCAGAGACCATCCTGTGTTGCTCTCCAGTACAGGTGTCCTCTGATGGAGAGAGGGGCACCTGCCTGTCCTTAGCCAGAGAGGGCTTCCAGGTGGAAGACTGGAGAGAGAAATGGAAAGAAGGGTAATAAAAATGGGAAAATGAAGGAAGAGAAAAGGTAGATGACAGAAGAAGGGAAATCAATTCTACTTGGAATTCAGAGTGTTCCTGAAAGTGCAAATTGGAATGTCCCCATAGCAAAGATGCCAGTGAGTGTGCAACTTGATGGATGAGATATACCCAAGGACCAATCCCTGGGCAACCAGGCTCTCCTCCACCCCTGCCAAGATGTGACATCACTCAGAAGGGATTTCCTAGAAGAAGGAGAAAATAACTTGAAAAACGTATGTCAGTAGTTTGTATCATAAAACCATTGAACTAAGGAGAAGAAAAGCCCTTGGGGTCATCTTGTCTCCATTCCTGACTCAATGGTTGATCTGAGAGGTGAGGCACTGGGCAGTTGCTGTGGAATGGGCAATGAGACCAGCTAGGGTTGGATTCCTGCTTAGGGGCAGTGAAGGAGGAATGGATCAGGTGGCAGATAGGAGTGCCTCCAGCTTCTCTGCCACCTGTAAATGTGTCTCTAACAGCTGGCCTCTTTGCCCTCTACCTCCCAGGAGGAGTCTTCCCTCCACCCAGGCTCTCCAGCTCCTCCTTTCCTCTGGGAATGTGATCCCTCAATAGCCCGCCTCTTCCTCTTGTTGCTTCTGTCTCCCTTTCCTGGCTTTTTATTCTCTGCTTATAACAGAGAGAAGAGAACTTACGTAGCTCTTCAAGGAATTGCCCTGAAAACAAAAAGAAACAAATATGTGATTAGTGGAAGATGAATAGCACCTTCCCCACATCCTCCCTATGGACATTTGGAGTGACCCACACTGCCCTTTCCACTGGGGAATCCCACAGATCCAGTAAGTGGTTCTCTTCACACTTTCTCAGAAGAGCCTGGGGTTGGGCATGGGGACAGAGGAATAAGGAAATCCCAGCTCCCCTAATCTTGAGTCCTGGTTCTATTCTCTTTTGGCTTCCCATTCAGAGCTGACTTGGTCCCCCACTATCTGGCGGTCTTGCCTGCTGCCCAGACACTGCACCTGCTAGTCTTCGATGTAGCCAGTTGTAGCAGATGATCAAGGCAACCAAGGGTCCAAGAACCGGCACAATTACAAACAGGGTTATCTTCCAGCAGGGCACCCTCAGAAAGTGGGGATCTGAATTGTTCACCAGAACAAACAGGGTTAACATGTGTTTCCCCTCATGCCCCACCCACCTGTCTTTTTTGGTTCCTTAACCTGGGGTCCTAGAACACCAAAGGACTCTGGGGACAAAATTCAGAGAGTCCATGAACTTGGATGAGAAAAGTACTGCCTCCTTATTTTCAATAACTGGATTTAACATTTTCTTTCATTAAAAATGTAACAACTGCCAGGTGTGGTGGCTCATGCCTGTAATCCCAACACTTTGGGAGTCTGAGACGGGTGGATCATGAGGCCAAGAGTTCAAGACCAGCCAGGCCAGCATGGTGAAACCCCATCTCTACTAAGAATGCAAAAATTAGCTGGGCGTGGTGGCACGTGCCTGTAATGCCAGCTACTCAGGAGGCTGAGGCAGGAGAATCGCTTGAACCTGGGAGGCGGAGGTTGCAATGAGCCAAGATCCTGCCCCTGCACTCCAGCCTGGGCCACAGAGCAAGACTCTTGTTGATCCCACCAACACCCATTCCCCCAAGTCTTGGAAAAAACAAAACAAACCAAAACATTTTACAACTAACCACAATATGAGCAGTACCTGTGACTTAATTACCAATGGAAGCCATAGATGTTTTCATTCCCATTAGAGTTATTGCAGAAATCTTGAAATACTGTTTATGTTTATTAGTATTTTGAAATTAAAGGTTATTGGGCTGGGCCTGGTGGCTCATGCCTGTAATCCCAGCACTTTGGAAGGCCAAGGCAGGCAGATCACCTGAGGTCAGGGGTTCAAGACCAGCCTGGCCAACATGGTGAAACCCCGTCTCTACTAAAAATACAAAAATTAGCTGGGCATGGTGGCATGCACCTGTAGTTCCAGCAACTTGGGAGGCTGAGGCAGGAGAATCGCTTGAACCCAGGAGGTGGAGGTTGCAGTGAGCCGAGATTGTGCCATTGCACTCCATCTCAAAAAAAAAAAAAAAAAGAAAGAAAGAAATTACAGGTTATTAGACTTGCTGCTACATTACTTAATGTATTACTTTGGCTAAAGAAATATTTATGGCCGGGCACGGTGGCTCATGCCTGTAATCCCAGCACTTTGGGAGGCCAAGGCGGGTGGATCACCTGAGGTCAGGAGTTCGAGGCCAGCCTGGCCAACCTGGTGAAACCTAGTCTCTACTAAAAATACAAAAATTAGCTGGGTGTGGTGGCGGGCACCTGTAATCCCAGCTACTCGGGAGGCTGAGAATCGCTTGAACCCGGGAGGCAGAGGTTTCAGTGAGCCTAGATCGCGCCATTGCACTCCAGCCTGGGCGACAAGAGCAAAACTCTGCCTCAAAAAAAAAGAAAAGAAACATTTATGTTACTATATCACAAATGTGATTATCGGTTGATAACTGTATTTTAGTACAATGATTGTTTTTGCAATCCTATGTGTTCTATTTTATGTGTATATTTAAAAACATTCTGCAAAGGGGTCCTTTAGACTTCACTGGAGTGCCAGAGAGATTCATGGTACAAAAAGGAGTTAAGACCTTTCATAGTCAAGTCCTCCAAAACAAAGATACTATTCCTCCTCTTTGGGTGTGTAAAGATGTGTGTGTGTGTGTGGTCCACACACTGGTCTAATTTCATAAATCGTAGGATAGAACTCTGTGTGCCAGGTGACAAGAGTAGAGTCACCTACAGCCTCGGGAGGAGGAGCTGTGAAGGAAGTTTGCTCAGAGAAGGTACCATCTGTGCCCTAATGACACCTTCTAGTGTCTGCAACATTTATCTAACAAATATTTGGGTGCTCTTCTGTTGCCATTATCTTTAGGCATTGGGCAATCTGCAGTGAACAAAAAGGCTAGAAACCATGTCCTTGAGGGGTCAATTCCTAGTGGGGCTTGGTGGCTTTTCTATTCCTCTATGAGGTCTTCTCTGATTAGTCATGTTGTGTACTCATGGAAACATCCTGAGTTTGTAAAGCAGAAATATAAGTACAGGTGATACAGTTGTGTCTTGTTTCTGTTTGTTTCACCTCCCCAACCAGACATCAGGTTTACGTGTAAACGATCTATTTACCTCTGTTTTGCCATTCCTGAAAAGAGAGATCATGTGCATAAGGAGTTAAACAGAATAAGATAACGTTTTTCTAAAGTAGTTAGAATAGTGCCTGGCACATAAAAACAGTACATGAGTATTTTTATTATGATTTTACCAATCCTAAATGCAAATGACTTCTTATTTAAAGAAAGAAAAGAGAAGAGAGGAAGAGACCCAACCAGGAGCCAGGGGTCCTTGTTCCCCCAGGTGACTGGAACTAGAGTGAAATACCAAGTTGACCCGGGAGGGCCTAGACATGCCGGAACTTACCAAAAGTCCGGTGGAGATTCTCTGAAAGAGAAACAAATGGAAATGGATTTAGTAGGGCACTCAAAAAGGATCTTTTATCCTGAGTCTTTGTTATTTAATTACTTAAAACTTGTTCTAGGCACGACACACCCACCGTAGAGAAAGGGAAACTGAGCGGAAAACAGGGTATTGAGAGGGAGAGACGGTCCAAGAACGGGACCATTTCCGTTATGCCAAAAAACCAAAAGGCAAGAATTGGGAGAAACGATGACTGGAACTCACCTATCTCTGCTCGAAGTTTTCCTAAAATAGAAAAAGGCAACATTTTAGTTCCTGCATGTTCTGGCTCTCGGTGGGGACCCTCCCGCACCCAGCGCCTGGGCCCCTTGTGCAGGCTATTTCTCTGCAGCCTGGAAACAACCTTAGGAGAGTAGGAAGAGCACTGGATTTAAAGCCAAGGGTTGCGGCTCTTTCTCTAGCTATAGTCTAGATACAATAGAGAATAAAGAATGAGCAATGCTCCAAGCCAGCACAAGCATCTAATACATCCCAGCTGCTCTTCGCCCCTTTTCTTGGATTCTCAGTTCACAGAGCTGCTCCAGCCCACTGCTTTGCCACTTTGTAGATCTAAAGCCACTTCCCATCTGAATGAGGAAGGAGGAGCTGAACATTTAGTGAGTAGCTAGCTACTTTGTGACTGGATTTGTAGTAGACACTTTGCATGACTTTAATCCTCCCTACAATTTAGGAGGGAGGATGTTTTCTCTATTTGACAGACAAGGCAACTGAGGCTTGGAGAATCTAAGAATTTTGCTATATAGTTCAGTACCTGAGATGGAATTGAAACCCAGGCTGCCTGACTCTAACATTCAGATTCTTTCTGCTCAGCCATGAGGGCTGAAGGCCTTTTTTCGTGTGGAAGAAGTAAACAAGCAGGCATCTGGGATGAATTCAAGGTGAGAGAAAGGACTTTGTTGTTGATCCCACCAACACCCATTCCCCCAAAACATTCCCCATACCCTCCTTGCTACTTTCTCCTCTCCTCTTAGTAACAAATGGGAGGTGGGGCATGGGGAGGAGTGAAGACTCTTCCTGCTCTGGCACTGGGGAGACACTTGGTAGGAGGAGCAGGCTCAGAATGAAAGCTCTAGGCAAAAAAGAGGAGCTTCATCAGCAGCTGGACCTGAGTCCTCAGTGTTGAATGGAGAAGGAGGAAACAATTTTCGAATGCCTACTGTGTGGTAGAGACTTTCACTTCAGTATTTTTATTCAAAACTCCTAATAGCCTAGACCTGTCTGACTTTGAAGCTCACACTCTCCCAAGTTGCATGGAGCTGCTAGGTATGATACAGAGGCCCCAGCTCTACCACTTATAAGTTATATCGGTTTGAGTAAGTCACTGAACTACTCCTGGCCTCAGTTGTATCCTCTGTAAAATGGGGTTACTATATGCCATAGTTAGCTCATAGGGAAATGCTAGGTCCGATTATTCATATGAAAGCATTCCGTAAGATGTAAAACTCCTTCATCATGGAGTTATTTTTTTTCTTTATCACTCAATAGTGAGAACTTCTGAACCCAGAAGTCACTCACAAATACATGTTAAGTGGTGTAGCTCCAAGAAGCCAGCTCATTTAAAGAAAGGATCCTGATCCACCCACCCTCTGCCCTGTACCTCTCAGTCTGTACTGCAGGCAGAGGAAGACGAGGCCAACAGTGATCTGCAGGAGGAGCACAGGCAGCACTGCGAGGAGAACCAGCACTCCAGGGCTCACCCAGTAGAAAGGATCTGAAAGGCAGGACTGACATTTGACTTTGTCCAGAGCTGAATCCCCAACACTCAGCATGGTGCCTGGGGCCCAATAAATCAGGTCAAATAAAGAAGTGAATATCATCAGGATTCAAAGAAGGTGACACAGAATTGGTCCCTGAGCTTAGCCCTGAAGGAAAAATGGTTTTTTTTTTTCCAGGAAATGCTAGTGATTTAGAATGACAAGTGGTTTAAAGTCAAGATTGTGTATTGGGTCAGGCTGGGGGAGTTTTAAGGAGCAGCTAACGGACTTAGATCGGATCCTCAAGGCTGTGGGGGTGCACTGAAGGATTCCAAGCTGAGAAGTGACCACATCAGATTTAGCACCTACAGGACTGGAGAACATAGGGAGAAATGTTAGGAGACTGTGATAACAATTAAAGTAAAAAACAACATGAACCTGAACTAGGACAGTGGTAATGGTATAGGAAGTCAGGGGATTCAAAGCTTAAATAGGGAATAAAAAATACATATTTATTTTCAGTAAACTTTAAACTGAAATTTAGTGTTTATTTTAATTATGCTTGTAGGCGATACACCACAATAATATGAAGAGAACCTTTGACTTTGTCATCAATAAAAATCACAAATATTGGCCAGGCGCGGTGGCTCACACCTGTAATCCCAGCACTTTGGGAGGCCGAGGCGGGCGGATCGCCTGAGGTTGGGAGTTCGAGACCAGCCTGATCAACACGGAGAAACCCCGTCTCTACTAAAAAATACAAAATTAGCTAGGCGTGGTGGCACATGCCAGTAATCCCAGCTACTTGAGAGACTGAGGCAGGAGAATCGCTTGAACCCAGGAGGCGGAGGTTGCAGTGAGCCGAGATCTTGCCATTGCACTCCAGCCTGGGCAACAAGAGCGAAACTCCATCTCAAAGAAAAAAAAAAGAAAAAGAAAAATCACAAATATTTTCATGTCACATTAGAAAAGTCACAGAAATCTCAAACTATCACTTATGTTCATTACTATTTTGAAATTACACTAATTAATAGGGCCACCCTAACTCTTGTTAATTTAATATTTTGATAACTGTATTTTGGTATTAATGTTTTATTTGGTGTATTTAAAACATTCTTCTGGTTAGGTGTGGTGGCTCTCCCCTGTAATCCCACCACTTTGGGAGGCCAAGGCAGGAAGATTGCTTGAGCCCAGGAGTTCTCAAGGCCAGACTGGGCAACATAATGTGAGACCCTGCCTCTATGAAAAAAAATTAAAAATTAGCTGGGCATGGTGACACAAGCCTGTGGTCTCAGCTCTTCAAGAGGCTGAGTCAGGAGGATCACTTGAGCCTGGGAGGTGGAGGCTGCAATGAGCCATGATCGTGCCACTGCAACCAATCCTGGGTGACAGAGTGAGACACTGTCTCAAAAAAAAAAAAAAAAAATTCTGAGATGGGGTCTATCAACTTCATCAGCTTGCGGAAGGTGCATGACACACAACAAAAGGTTAAGAGCCCTCTTCTAGAGCTTTTAAGAAGGTAGTTTACAGCGGGCACGGTGGCTCACACCTGTAATCCCAGCATTTTGGGAGGCCAAGGTGGGTGGATCACTTGAGGTCAGGAGTTCGAGACCGGCTTGGCCAACATGGTGAAACCCTGTCTCTACTGATAATACAAAAATTAGCCAGACATGGTGGTGCACGCCTGTAATCCCAGCTACTCGGAAGGCTGAGGGAGGAGAATTGCATGAACCTGGGAGTTGGAGGGTGCAGTGAGCCGAGATTGCACCATTGCACTCCAGCCTGGGTAACAAGAGCAAAACTCCGTCTCAGAAAAAAAAAAAAAAAAAAAAAAAAAAAGAAAAGAAAAAAGAAAAAGAAGGTAGCTTACACAGGATTCAGTAACTGAACAGATGTGCAGACCTGGAGATGTGGAGTAGGTTGAGCAATGAGGGAGGGGGACCTTCACTTCTGTGGCTCCCATCTATTTCCCATTCTAGGTCTGCTCCTCAGCATCCAAAAGCCCCACTCTAATCTCCATGTGCCATGCTGCAACTGAAGCCCTTTTCATCTTGATCTCTGCTTTAAGGGAGCTAAGTAAGGATAATGACATCAAAGGTAGGGATACATCACAGCTAATAACGTTGAACTGGTCCAGGAGGGTTGCTTAGGTATAATTACAATCCTTCAAGCTGTAGACTAAGGCTCCTGTCTATCGTTGTGTTCCCTAGGGGAAAATGCAGCTACCTTTACTTTCAAGTTCTTAATGGAAGTTACCTGTAGCAATGTGATTTAGTGAGTATGTACTTAAGGGTTTTTTTCTCCCAACCCCCCACATTTTTCCTTTCACAAATAATTAGAAAAGAGAGAAAAGCAGACATTATCAGCCTCCGGATGCAAAGCAACAAGAAGTATAGAGTATCACTGATGAATTATATTTGCCAAAGTAAATCAAACACAAATGTCATTGCACCTCCACATCTATCAGTTTACAGAAAAACACAGGGCATGGAGGACCGTATTACATAGCAACATGGGAATGTCGTCAACAAAATTCAGACCCTGGGAAACCCTAAGGGCAAAGGTCAAAAGGTGGGTCTCGTTTGAATCTCTCTAAAAGAAACCAACTGTAAGAGTATATTTATGAAACAATCAGGAAAATTTGAACACAAACTGGGTATTTGATGATATTAAGAAATTTTTGTTGAGTTTGTAAGATGTGATAATAGTATTGTGGTTATTTATTTATTTATTTATATTATTGTGTGTGGGGAGGGGGGGCTTTTTTTTTTTTTTTTTTTTTGAGACAGAGTCTCACTCTGTTGCCCCAGGCTGGAGTGCAGTGGCATGATCTCAGCTCACTGCAAGCTCCGCCTCCCGGGTTCACTCCATTCTCCTGCCTCAGCTCCCAAGTAGCTGGGACTACAGGCGCCTGCCACCATGCCAGGCTAATTTTGTTTTTGTATTTTTAGTAGAAATGGGGTTTCACCATGTTAGCTAGCATGGTCTCGATCTCTTGACCTCATGATTCGCCCTCCTTGGGCTCCCAAAGTACTGGGATTACAGGCATGAGCCACCGCACCCGGCCTATTTATTTTTTAAAAAGTGTTCTTCGCTGGGTGCAGTGGCTCACGCCTGTAATTCTAGCACTTTGGGAGGCCGAGGTGGGAGGATTGCTTGAGCCTAGGAGTTTGAGACCAGCCTGATCAACATGGTAAAACCCAGTCTCTACAAAAAATACAAAACATTAGCAGTGTGTGGTGGTGTGTGCCTGTGGTCCCAGCTACTACGTAGGCTGAGGTGGGAGGATGGCTTCTGCCCAGGAGGCAGAGGCTGCAGTGAGCAGAGATATGCCACTACACTCCAGCCTGGGTGACAGAGACAGATCCTGTCTCAAAATAAATAAAAAGAAAAAAAAGAAATGATCATGCTGCCTAGGATTTACCTCAGTAATTGAGTAGGGGAGGGTGGTAATGAGTGGGGAGCCGGTGAAGTGGGTGGTCCCTGGATTGACAAGTGCTGCAGCAAGATGGTAGGCACTTGGAGGCTCATTATAATATTATCTCTGGTTTGTATGTGGTTTTTTTTTTTTGAGATGGAGTTTTGCTCTTGTTGCCCAGGCTGGAGTGCAATGGCGCGATCTTGGCTCACCGCAACCTCTGCCTCCCGGGTTCAAGCGATTCTCCTGCCTCAGTCTCTCAAGTAGCTGGGATTACTGGCATGTGCCACCACGCCTAGCTAATTTTGTATTTTTTAGTAGAGACGGGGTTTCTCCATGTTGATCAGGCTGGTCTCGAACTCCTGACCCCAGGTGATCTGCCCGCTTCGGCCTCCCAAAGTGCTGGGATTACAGGCGTGAGCTGCCGCGCCTGGCATTTGTTTTTATTTTTCATAATGAAGAATTTAAAGAAAGGATTAGAGACAACTAGTAATAAAATCATAAAAATGACAAGAAAAAAATAAGTAAAAAAGAGAAATTAGAAACTCTTCAGAGAAAGAGCAGAGGTAGTTACACCTGAGACTTGCAATAATACCATTACTTCATCTCATTCCTAAATTTGTCTCAACTTCCTGGCTCCGAAGCCTAGACAAAGCGTCCCTTATTTACTTGTAAAACAGTTTCTTAGGCATGCAGACGAAGAGGTGGGAACAGGAGGTTGGAATGTCGATAGCAACCCAAAAGAGAACTTTCTCCCCTGAGGCAAAGTCTTTAGCTGCTTTTCTTTTTGTCTTCCTTGTTTTTTTTTTTTTTTTTTTTGAGATGGAGTTCCACTTTTCTTGCCCAGGCTGGAGTGCAATGGCACGATCTTGGCTCACTGCAACCTCCGCCTCCGGGGTTCAAGCGATTCTCCTGCCTCAGCCTCCCAGCTCGGATTACAGGAATGCGCCACCATGCCAGGCTAATTTTGTATTTTTAGTAGAGACAGGGTTTCTCCATGTTGGTCAGGCTGGTCTCGAACTCCCGACCTCAGGTGATCCACCCGCCTCGGCCTCCCAAAGTTTTGGGATTATAGGTGTGAGCCACTGCACCTGGCTTGTCTTCCTTTTTTGGTGTGGTGAAACTGAGGGAGTTTGTTGGGAGAGGCAGTTACTGAGCTAGGAAGTTGTTGAGCAGGAAGGAGAAAAATCTGCAAACTGGAGAGGATCTCACTATCAAACTTTTCAGCAAGTAGAATTTCCCCAATAAGAACAGCTGTATGAAGAACATTCTGAGACACATAAAGCTATTTCCATATCCCTGCAGGCAGTCTCTAGAAATAGTGCTTTGTTGTTCCACATACAGTGCCATCTTCTGGTCCCAGCACTGCAATGGTCACTCCCACCTCCAAGATACAATAGTGATCAATTGTCTGATGTTTGCACTGCAAGTGGGGAGGAGGAAAAGGCAGAGGATCTGACCCCCAGGCTCTCAAAGCAGTTTAGTTCCTCAATTAAATAGCAAGTAACTTTCAAAGCTCCCCCTCCATCCACTTCACCTTGTCCACATCTTAATCATCCTGCGATAGAGCAAAAAATATTCTCCAAAATCACCCATCATGCAAAACATGTTGAAAATGAAATTCTGAGGCCGGGCATCATGGCTCATGCCTGTAATCCCAGCACTTTGGGAGGCTGAGGCGAGTGGATCACCTGAGGTCAGGAGTTTGAGACCAGCCTTGCCAACCTGGTGAAACCCTGTCTCTACTAAAAATACAAAAATTAGCTGGGTGTGGTGGTGGGCACCTGTAATCCCAGCTACTCGGGAGGCTGAGGCAGGAGAATCACTTGAACCCAGGAGGCGGAGGGCACCATTGCACTCCAGCCTGGGTGACACAGCGAGACTCTGTGTCAAAAAAAAAAAAAAAAGAAAAGAAAGAAAGAAAAAAAAAAGAAATTCTGCAATTCTGCAGAATGAAATAGTGGAGGTACAGCCAAAAGGTGACATCTCCTTTCTATAATTATATTTAGACATTTGATTTACTTGCTTATTCACTAGGACCAAGCACAGGTGTGTGTGTGTGTGTGTGTGTGCTCACAAATACAGGGTTTTTTTGTTTGTTTGTTTGTTTTTTTTTTGAGACAGAGTCTCGCTGTGTCCCCCATGCTGGAGTGCAGTGGCAGAATTTCGGCTCACTGCAACCTCTGCTTCCGGGTTCACGCCATTCTCCTGCCTCAGCCTCCCGAGTAGCTGGGACTACAGGCGCCTGCTACTACGCCTGGCTAATTTTTTTTTTTTTTTTGTATTTTTAGTAGAGACGGGGTTTCACCGTTTTAGCCAGGATGGTCTCGATCTCCTGACCTTGTGATCTGCCCACCTCGGCCTCCCAAAGTGCTGGGATTACAGGCGTGAGCCACGGCGCTGGGCCCAAGGGTTTTTTTGTTTTTGTTTTTGTTTTTTTTAGAGACGGGTAGGGAGTGGGGGTGAAGGTCTTTGCTCTGTTACCCAGGCTGGAGTGCAGTGGTGCAATCATAGCTCACTGTAACTGCAAACCCCTGGGCTCAAGCCAGCCTCCCACCTCAGCCTCCTGAGTAGCTGTGAGGCAAACCACCATGCCCTAGGGTTTTGTTTTTGTTTTTGTATCCTACAGCAGCTTGCTCTTATCACTCAATAATACCTTATAGAAGGCCTCCAAACCATCTGGCCTAGTGCTAAAATAATCTTTTTAATGCCTGCATAATATTCACAGTATGGCTACCATTGTTCATTCAGTCATTACCTACTCAAAGGCCTTGATTTTGATCCCAATTTCCTTGCTACTCTGAATAATGATGCAACAGACATCCCTAAGCATGAGTTTCTGTTTATTGATGTGTACATTTTTATGGAAATCATTCCCAGGACTGAGATGTTTGGGTTGAGGGATCTCATCTCAGTTGAGAGAATAATTGTTCTTGGCCACCCAACAGTTAATACCTAATATTATATGGCACTACTCACCTTCTACTTTCAATTCCATTGCTGCCTCCTCTTGGTAAGAGTGATCTCGGAAGAAGCAGGTGAAACCTCCTTCATCTGAGAACCTTACATTCCGGATCCTGAGAGTCACCTTTCCCTCACCAATAGCATCTTTCAGCAGCTCTGTCCGGCCCCGATATTCAGGTGCCTGGTCTCCATCTTGGTCCTTGCCATTTCTGTAGAGATGAACCACCCTAGAGAAGGGGGGGCGGTACCACCCCACCTCCATGCCTGTAGCATTCTTCCCAGGAGATATGCGACATGGCAATTCCACTTCATCCCCGACCAGAGCCCGGATAGGTTGTCTTGGTCCTATCACTCTGAACTGCCCTGTCCAAGACACCAAAAGGAAGAGATTTAAGGTCAGAGGGAACCTTGGCAAGCAAGCCTGTCATGAGAAGGGCTGCTTCAAAACAGGGAAGGAAGAAGACACTCGACTTTTAAATGACATTCTAGAGCCAGGGAGTATTGCAATTGTTCTTCTTCTTCTTCTTCCTTTTTATTTATTTATTTATTTTTTGAGACAGTCTTACTCTCTGTCGCCCAGGCTGGAGTGCAGTGGTGCAATCTTGGCTCACTGCAACCTCCGCCTCCCTGCAACCTCCGCCTCCCAGGTTCAAGTGATTCTCCTGCCTCAGCCTCCTGAGTAGCTGGGATTACAGGCACCTACCGCCACACCCAGCTAATTTTTGTTTTTTTAGTAAAGATGAGGTTTCACACTGTTGGCCAGGCTGGTCTCGAACTCCTGACCTCAGGTGATCCGCCTGCCTTGGCCCCAAAGCGCTGGGATTATGGGCATAAACCACCACACCCGGCCCCAAGTTTCCTTCTTGAGAACAACAACGACAAAAAAGACTCTGGTTATAGAGATACTGTGAATGTCCTGGACAGAACATTCTAGCAATCATCTCCTCTCAGCATCTGCCCATCTTTTTGCCAGCTGTAGCCATCTCTGACTCTTCAGCCCAGCCTTTAGGTTCCCTCTTGGAATGTGGCGCAGCATCTTGAGGTTGAATCCTCCCATGGGCCTCCCTGTTAGGACTTGGCCAAATTGCTGCCTATTCTACCCTTAGAGGTTTTGCTTTTGTCACTCCATCTACTTTAACTGTCTCTCCATCACTTCTCACTATTCAGTCCTTGTTCATACCTTGTTTCCCAAATTCTCTTCTGAGCTCTTCCACCCTGGGGATGGCTCTATTTCACTCTTCCTTCCCTTGTATCTTCCACCTCACTGTGGCTCCCAGACCCTGACCCCAAAAAGTTCCTTGTTTTTTTCTATGTGGATGTGTTTCTCAAGTCAGATTCTGAGCTACTAAGAAACAAGGCTGCTTTCTCCCCTAGACCTGGAGAGTGGATGCACTGTGCCTCTGTCAGTCAGGTGGCTCCCTGAGGGTGGGAATCTTTCTGTTTATTTCTCCTCTGCACATGACAGCCGGGTTCCTTTATAAAAACCTACTGGTGCCTGATTATGCAGAGCAAAGTCTCAAACATGACAAGATATTATAATTCCACAAACATTTATTGAGATTTACTATGGACAGGCACTGCTAAGCATGTTACATATCTCATTTCATGTAATCCTGATGAGAACTCCAAGAGGTTGTTATTATTTTATCTCAATTTGAGAGGTGAAAAGACAAAGCTGGAAAGACAAGTAAGAACTAGTTCAAGGAAAGCCTTGAGTTAGTCGCATTAAGGAGTCTGGGTCAGACGCAGTGGCTCATGCCTGTAATCCCAGCACTTTGGGAGGCTGAGGAGGGCAGACCACTTGAGGTCAGGGGTTCCAGACCAGCCTGGCCAACATGGTGAAACCCCATCTCTACTAAAAATAAAAAAATTAGGCCTAGCGCAGTGGCTCACGCCTGTAATCCCAGTACTTTGGGAAGCCGAGGCGGGCGGATCAGCAGGTCAAGAGATCGAGACCATCCTGGCCAACATGTGAAACCCCGTCTGTACTAAAATACAAAAAAAAAAAAGAAAAAAGAAAAGAAAAAATTTAGCTGGGCGTGGTGGCAGGCGCCTGTAGTCTCCGCTACTTGGGAGGCCAAGGCAGGAGAATTGCTTGAACCAGGGAGGCTGAGGTTGCAGTGAGCCGAGATCATGCCACTGCACTCCAGCCTGAGCAACAGAGGGAGACTCTGTCTCAAAAAAAAAAAAGAGTCTGGACTCCATCTTGAACGCTGTAAGAACCACCCACGGAAGGTTTCTGAGGAAGGGAGGCATGTCAGCAGGTCTATGTTTTAGAAAGATAATATAGCAACTTGAGGATGATTGAAGGAGCTAAGCCCCAGGAAACTAGCCTTTCTGTTTTCAGGGTCTCCCCAGGACAGGAAAAAAATAATGTCTTACCTGCATAGCTGGAAGACACTTGGAGGAGGAGGAGGAGGAAGGAGCAGAGGCAGCTGGGCAGAGAGGGTCTCGATAAGCTTGCCATCTCTACTGCTCCTGGGGACAGAGAGCCCCCGCAGCAAGGTCAGGCCAAGTGGAGGCCCTTGGGGTGCATGTCCCCTTACTGCTGAAAAGCCCGAGGGAAGATCTTGGAGGGCAGTGCTGCCTGGGCCCTGCCTCCACTCCGGTAAGTGCTGCAGCTGTGCCCGCAGAAACAGCCCCACGTCACCCTTGCCAGGCACTCACACAAAAGGGCTACAGACTGAGGGGATGACCAGGGTTTGCCTTCCCCACCCCCCCAGAGCAATGGAGCAGAGGCTGCCTGGTACAGGGCTTTCCTCCCCCACTCCCTCCTGGAGATCCAACCTTTGAAGGGTCTTCTAGGGGCTAATCAGTGGGGCAGGATCACTTACAGGACCTTAGGAAGAGGCTTGTTCATGGAATACGTAAGGTTCCTCCAATCCACCCCAGCCCTACTGACTAGTCAAAAGAGAGAAATTATTATTGGTTCTTAAAAAAAGAAAGAAAACTTAGATTTCTTTATCCTATTTCTATTATCTCACAACTGTCATCACCAGACCATTCTTCTTGATGTCCAACCTCCCTTTCTTCTACCGCAAATCCAAACTCTGTTCTGTATGTTTGTATATGTGATAGGTCACTTGGGATTTGTTAGTTTCTTGTTCCCAAAGAATGTTTTTAGGGAAGTCATGAGATGAATGTCAGGTGTGCTCAGAGAGGCAAGGTTGGAGGAAGGGAGACCAGCAAAGGCAGCAACTAACTATGTCAGTCAACACAGGCGGAAGGGACAGAGCCAGCATACAGGACACGCTCTCCAGCCTTCACATCACTTGCCAGTTTCCTCAGTGTCACAGGGGAGAGTGAGATCTGGAATGGAAAATGACCTTTCTCTCACCTCGGGGCTCAGCTGAGAATTGCAAGTGTGAGACCAGCATTGGTAGCAGGTTCCAAAAATAGACTTCCCAATATTAAGGCAAGTATGCCTCATCAAATAAGGAAAAAAGGCCCAATTTAGAGCCGTGCTGTCCAATGCAGCAGTCACTCCCTGCATGTGGCCACTTAAAATTAATTACAATTAAATAAAATTAAAAATTTGGTTCATTGATTACACTAGCCATGTTTCAAATGCTCAATAGCACTACAGTTAGTGGTTATCTCATCAGACAACACAAATACAGAACTTTTCCATCGTCACAAAAAATTATATTGGGCAACACAAAAATTTATATTGGGCAGCAAGGGGTAGAAACACAATTGAGACATACATTTCTGCTTTTGTCCGAGATGGGCATAAGGAGCTAGAAGGACATTAAAGTCAGCTGAGTTTGGGAACTGCTTATTCTTTCACCCTGCAAGGCAGCCAGCGTTTGGACACAAGCAATGTTTGGCTACTCTTGTGCTGTGTGGTTGAAAGTCAAGATTGCAGGGGTCAGTCCCATGGAAAAAGTGGCCGCTGTGGATCTCTGGCTTTTTACCAAGTGGGGATTTTCTCCTTCAAAAACCTAAAATGTCCTGGGACACTCTTTCTCCCTGTTGCATATTCAGGTAGGAGAGTTACGCACAAGATGCTTCTGGGCAGGGTTTGGGGGTGGTAAGATGTGTGCAACTGTCCAGCACCAAGCAAGCTGTCAAAAGCTGGATGGGAGATCAGGATGAGGGTGGAGGCATGTGGGAGCAGAGAGGGTCAGGAGCCTGCCCAGCCATCACAGCCACTTTGGAGAAATCACAGCATCTCTGAAAACAACAATAAAAAATTTAACCACCTTACTGAGATATTCTATGTGCTGTGGTTCTAAGTGGTTTACTTGCATTAACACCTTTAATCCTCACAACAACAAAACAAATATCAAACTATTATCACCCATATCTTACAGGTGAGAAAAGGGAGGTACAAAAGAGGTAAAGGAACTTGCTAAAATCACACCACTAGGGAGTGGCAGAGCTGGGATTTCAAGCCAGGCTTTCTAGTCCTAGAACTGGCTCTTTTAACCACCACAATACAAGGCCTCTGATGAGCTCAGCTTATTTACTTTCATGCCCTCAACTGCCTCAAATTTCCTGAAAGGGGAGGATTCCTGGAGCTGTGAGAGCAGTCCCTTGGCTGACGTGGTCTTTGGGCAAAGGTGATATATACAAGGGAAGGCCAGAGGGGCCACCAGCAAAATGAAGCCAGCAGTGTTGCCACTTGCAGAAATCTGGGGTATAGGGGCCGGGCCTACTCACGCCTGTAATCCCAGCACTTTGGGAGGCCGAAGCGGGCAGATTACCTGAGGTTGGGAGTTCGAGACCAGCCTGACCAACATGGAGAAACCCTGCCTCTGGTAAAAATACAAAAATTAGCTGGGCATGGTGGCATGCGCCTGTAATCCCAGCTACTCGGGAGGCTGAGGCAGGGTAATCCCTTGAACCCGGGAGGCGGAAATTGCGGTGAGCCAAGATCCCACCATTGCACTCCAGCCTGGGCAAGAAGAGCAAAACTCTGTCTCAAAATAAAATAAAGAAATCTGGGGTATGGGAACATCAGGTATTGCCAGGAATAGAGCTCAGTGTAGATGTGTCCAAGAAGTGAAACCACCCTGTATCACCCTGGGAACTGCTCATTTCTTTCAGCATTTAAATATTATTTTAATTGATTTTGTATAGCATATGTTATGAGATCCTGCAAGTATTCTTGAGTTCTTGAGTTGCCTCTTTTTTTCTTTCTTTCTCTTTTTTGAGACAGGGTCTCTCTCTGTCACAGGCTGGAGAGCAGTGGCGTGATCAGGGCTCACTGCAGCCTTGACCTCTCAAGTTTAAGTGAACCTTATGCCTCAACCTCCTGAGTAGCTGAAACTACAGGTATGTGCCAGCATGCCTGGCTAAATGAAAGCTTCTTTTCTTTTCTTTCCCTTGGTCTCAAACTCCTGGACTCAAGTGATCCTCCTGCCTCAGCCTTCTGAAATGTTGGAATTACAGGCTGAGCCACTACACCCAGCTCAATTTTCTTCCAGTGTTGCTGTCCTCAGTAATTTCAGCTTAATCTGTATCTCTCACCATGTCCAATGACAGACCATGTACACAGTAATATATTCAGAGTGACACATTGAATACAGTAAATGTGTGTGGTAATTTTTTAACATGCTCTATGCTGTCCATATGTGAAATAGTAAGCATTCAATAAATGGTAGCTTTCCTACATAAATACCCAGCAACAGTACTGTATAAGCTTTTACAGATAATCTGTAAAATATGTATCTTTACATTATTTATGTTATCAGAAGTGATAATAGACACACCGTTTTGATTCTTGTTGTCTACTTAATTCATAATTCCACATTAATACATAATATGGCTTTTTTGTACTTTTGAAAATTGATTGTTAGCTGGGCGTGGTGACATGCACCTGTTGAGCCCAAGAGAGAGAGGCTGCAGTGAGCACTGATCGTGCTGCTGCACTCCAACCTGTGCGACAGAGTGAGACCCTATCTCAAAAAAATTTTTTTAAATAAAAATGGATTCTTATAAAGTAACATGCTTTGAAAATCTCAGCCAGCCAAAGCCGATCTGTATTTTCTCTAAATCCTTCCGTTTGTATATATACCACTAGAGGGCGCTCCATGAAAGTCACTGCCTGTGAGTACTGCAAGTAGCGCTCACACATCCCTCCCTCTCCCTCCTCCCACCTGTTTTACATAAATGGTAACAATTTATCTTGAAGCTCTTTCCTTATCAGTACCTAAAGAAATCCTTGTTATTTTTAAACAGCTTACAATATTTTATTGGATGAATATAATATAGTTATTTAAGTAGCTTCCCAAGACATTTAGACTGTTTCAGTTTTTTAAATATCTATTTTTACTAGGTTGAAGCAAAAATGTACTCAATTAATTTAAGTCAATACATATGTAAAAGCAAGTGCTATGTGTCATACTTTATATTAGGCCCTGATTATAAAACTTTCAGCAAGGCAGACAAGATTCTTGCCTTTATGAGTTATATTCTAGTTGTATTGCAGTTATATTACAGTTATATGTTACCTAAAGGCACAAATTGATCAATGTCAGGCCATTATTTTCAACCTTTTTGCTCTTACATATAATTTGGCAATGAATATCAGTCTACTAAGGCCAGCTACATATTTTGAGGGGCAAAATGAAACTATGGAGCTCCTTGTTTAATAGCAGGAAAAAACCAGGTGCAGTGGCTCACGCCTGTAATCCCATCACTTTGGGAGGACCAGGTTGGAGGATCGCTTGGGCCCAGGGTCTCGAGTCCAGCCTTTACGACATAGTGAGACCCCATCTCTAGTTAAATAAATCTATTAAAAAATAATAAAATAGAAAATAAAAAGCAGAAAAAAACCCCAACCTTTTCCTTTTTTCTGTGGTTCCACTGTCAACCTATTATGTGGGGTTTTTTTTCTTTTCTTTTCTTTTTTTTTTTTTGAGATGGAGTCTCGCTCTGTCGCCCAGGCTGGAGTGCAGTGGCGCAATCTCGGTTCACTGCAAGCTCCGCCTCCCGGGTTCAAGCCATTCTCCTGTCTCAGCCTCCCAAGTAGCTGGGACTAGAGGCGCCCGCCACCATGCTCAGATAATTTTTTTGTACTTTTAGTGGAGACGGGATTTCACCGTGTTAGCCAGGGTGGTCTCGATCGCCTGACCTCGTGATCCGCCTGCCTTGGCCTCCCAAAGTGCTGGGATTACAGGCGTGAGCCACCGCGCCCGGCATTTTTTTTTTTTTTTTTTTAATTTAATGTCACACTCCAGGCACAGGAGTACCTAGTGGGAAGTGCAGATCTTCACAAGTGCCTAGGGCCATGCCTTCCATTTGGCAAGGGAGGTGTGTATGCCTGACCGCTCCCCTCCTTTCCACTGTTCCCAGTCCCCTGCTGGGAGCGAGCCTGCACAGAAGGTGGTGGAGCCGGCAGCTGAAAACCAGTCCTGGGGAGGCTGGGAGGCATGGGGAGCAGGACCTCGCTTGGGCCGAGGCTCCAAAAGTCTCTAGCCCATGTTCTGCCTTCTCATCGGACTTCATTATAAGACACAAATTGAAAGATAAAATTATTAAGAATTTCAAGACAGGAACCACAGAGCTTTAGAACCCAAACACAGTATCCCTTCTAAGCATGGGGCCCTTGTGTGACTGCCCTGGCCACTCACCCATGAAGTTTACTCTGCTTTCTACACTGGTAGAATAGTTTGTTCAGAGAGCATGTTTTTTGGTAATTTCAATAAATATTGATAAATTGCCCTGCACAAAGTTGTATACTTCACTGTACCCTGGCTTTCTCCTTAGTGAGTGAGGGAATAATATCATCCACTTCATCAGGGTTATAATGAGAATGACATGAATGAGTCCCTGTGAACTGTGAATGGTACACAGTAACCACTCAGTAAATACAGTCATTAGCCCTTACATGCAGTGATTTTCTTCTGGAACTCCCTCTAGTGGCATAAATATAAAGAGGAATTCACGTTTTCTTTTCTACTTTTGTGGCCCTATTTCCCATAATATTTGTGTGTCTAAATTGGTCTAGATATTCCACTGAGGCTCAATGACTGATAGACTATAAAATGTCTAATTTACATCAATTTAGCCAGATGCTTCCTAGGTAGGTCGGAGAAATGAGAACACTGATCCGAATCAATGTGAGGCAGCTCCCAGCAAGTGAGCGCTTGTAGCATGTGTGAGCATGGGTGCTGTGGTGAATGCAGCCAGGGGCTGCTCTTTCATACTGCTTTATTTCTTTTTCTTTTCTTTCTTTCTTTTTTTTTTTGAGACGGAGTTTCGCTCTTGTTGCCCAGGCTGGAGTGCAATGGCACGATCTTGGCTCACCGCAACCTCCACCTCCTGGGTTCAAGGGATTCTCCTGCCTCACCCTCCTTTGTAGCTGGGACTACAGGCACCCGCCACCACGCCCGGCTAATTTTTTGTATTTTAGTAGAGACGGGGTTTCACCATATTGGTCAGGATGGGCTCGATTTCCTGACCTCGTGATCCACCCGCCTCGTCCTCCCAAAGTGCTGGGATTGCAGGCGTGAGCCACTGCGCCCGGCCATACGGGTTTCTTTCTTTCTTTCTTTCTTTCTTTTTTTTGAGACAAGAGTCTTGCTCTGTCGCCCAGGCTGGAGTGCAGTGACACGATCTCGGCTCACTGCAAGCTTCGCCTCCCGGGTTCACGCCATTCTCCTGCCTCAGCCTCCTGAGTAGCTGGGATTACAGGGGTGCGTCACCATGCCTGGCTAATTTTTTGTATTTTTTTAGTAGAGACGGGGTTTCACCGTATTAGCCAGGATGGTCTCGATCTCCTGACCTCGTGATCCGCCCGCCTCGGCCTCCCAAAGTGCTGGGATTACAGGCGTGAGCCACCGCGCCTGGCCTACTGGTTTATTTCTTTAAGTAACACATACAGTGTAGAAAAATTAGAAACGATATGGAAAAATGTAGAGAACAAAAAACTATGTTCTACCAAAGGTTTAAATTTTATCTATCAACATTTTTTCCATTTTTGTGTATTCCCTATTGTTAGTCTGAGATTCACCAATATTTTTATCTTTCAAAAGGAAAAACATTCAGCTTCTTATGAGTCAAGTGAGTCAGGAACTGAGGCTTGCCCCTCCCCCTCCCCCGTCACCAAATGGGAATGGGTTTGCGCTGATTTTAACCAAAATGCTATGGGTTGTCCTGCGTAAGAGGCTTTGGGCTGTTCTGTAGGTCCCCGTGGGGTAGAACAGTTGGGTGCAAGACTCTGAAGGCAGATTTCAGCTCAAAAGAAAGAATTTTCCCTCCTTCAGAGCTGTTCAACCGTGGTGGGAATGAGTGGGAACTACGGGAGTGAGCTTCCCATTCCTGGATTTTCCAGCCAACATAGAACTGGAGGTTAGGCCACATTATCCTAATATTTTTACCTAGCTGTAGGATGATACAAGAATATACATTTTCCTTCCCCATCTTCTCCCGCTTTTCCTCGCCTACTTTCCATTTCTTTGGCCCCTTCGCTTTTCGCCACCTAGCGGCAGAATCTTGCTAGGTAAGGACCGGGAAGCTCTCCCAATCTGACCCGCAACAGCTGACGTCACGACTTCACCACCGAGAATTGGTTGCCAGCAGCCTTTGGGGGCGGAGAATAAGGCGCAGATTATAAATAGGTCAAAGAGAGGTGCCTGCGAGCGGCGCAGTGACACACCGTTCCTAAGGGCAGAGCTTTTCTTGCCTTTCGCTTCAGACCCACTGCACTTGGTTACGTGCTTTTCCTCCGCTGTCCGCTTCGTTTATCTGCTTTAACCCAGCCTGGGCTATGTAGGCCTGAAGCCTATAATGTTGCTTGGCTGTTGCTCAGGAGAAGAAAGGCCCAGGTGGCCAGTTTGGCAACTGGCACAGTCCCTGTGAGCACCCACCTGCTGATGGTCCTTCTGTCACTACGTAGTCGCTCCGACGCCAGGAAAGTGCGGTGGTGGCCATTTTGGAACTGGGCAACTTTCACTTCGCCAATCATCTTGGGGTCTGGCCACCACAGTACTTCTTTTCATTATTATTCTGGCAGAGAACACGTTATGGAGGGATAATTATGTAGCCTAGAATTTCTAGAGTTGTTTCAGGACTCATAATATCCTCATTCCAGAATATGAGAATATAGAAGCTTGGAATACTCAGATGCAAATTCCAGCACCACCTTTTCCTAATTGATTGAGGAACACATCTGACTCTAGTCTACGGTCCTGTGGAAAGACCTGTGACCCTAGGCAAAGAGCTTAAAGAAATCTCTTTTTTTTTTTTTTTTTTTTTTTGAGACGGAATTTTGCTCTTGTTGCCCAGGCTGGAGTGCAGTGGCGCGATCTTGGCTCACCGCAACCTCCACCTCCTGGATTCAAGTGATTCTCCTGCCTCAGCCTTCCGAGTAGCTGGGATTACAGGCTATGCGCCACCATGCCCGGCTAATTTTGTATTTTTAGTAGAGATGGGGTTTCTCCATGTTGGTCAGGCTGGTCTCGAACTCCGACTTCAGGTGATCCACCCGCCTCAGCCTCCCAAAGTGCTGGGATTACAGGCGTGAGCCACTGCGCCCGGCCATGAAGAAATATCAATTTATTTAACTGTAAAATGATAATTCTGTCACCTCGTGGTGCTGATGTGAGGATTAAATGAGACAAGGTACATAAAGTGCTTAGGCCTGTGTCTGGCTCCCCCAAAAAGCATAACACCTCTTGTGCAGCACCTGTGCTTAGAATGTTAGCCAGTGAGGGCAGGACTTCGTCTTATTTTCCCTGTGCCCTCCTGGGCATTGAATAGTGAGGGGATACATAATAGAATAAGTTTGCTGAAAGAATGAATGACAAAGAATCCCTGCCTGTAGGTCTTCAGCCTTTGTATTCTATTATCTTTTAGGCTGTAGGCTCGCCCTCAGGCATCTTCTTGCCACTCTAACCCCTATAGGCTGATAATTACACCTTTACTTGCTCTAGGTCACAGCAATCTGTTAACTACGAGATTAGTATTTTTATTAGTATTTTTGACTTTTTTTTTTTTTGAGACATGGTTTCACTCTTAAGAGTGCAGTGGCGTGATCTCAGCTCACTGCAACCTCCGCCTCCCAGGTTCAAGCGATTCTCCTGCCTCAGCCTCCTGAGTAGCTGGGATTTCAGGCGCCCGCCACCACCCCCGGCTAATTTTTGTATTTTTTTTTTTAAGTAGACGGGGTTTCGTCGTGTTAGCCAGGATGATCTCGATCTCCTGACCTCGTGATCCGCCCGCCTCGGCCTCCCAAAGTGCGGGGATTACAGGCGTGAGCCCGCGCCCGGCCTAATTTTTGTATTTTTAGTAGAGACAGGGTTTCACTGTGTTGGCCAGGCTTGTCTCCAACTCCTGACCTCGTGATCTGCCTGCCCGCCTAGGCCTCCCAAAGTGCTGGGATCACAAGCGTGAGCCACCGCGCCCGGCAGATAATTTACTTATTATTTCATACACCACCTGATATATTTTCACAGTGAGCATATGGCCTTTATAATAATGATTTTTTTGTTGTTTAAGTTACAAACAAACCTGAAAAAATATTTGCTTTTTAGAAATGCTCAGTTTCTGAAGGGACCTAAGTTTGCCTTGTAACTGGTACCATCTAATGGTCAAACTGAGCTATTGCGCTGAGGTTGGATACAGGAAGCTAAGGGAAGACAGGGATGTGGGAAGTTCAACAGGGGTATGCTATGGAATAGGGTGATAGAACTTTGTGGATGACATACCAACATCACTTGCTGAAGTTGTGTAGAGCTTATTCTTACTGAAACAGTAATCCAGAAATTAACTCATATCTAATGACTTGGTGGTATAGCATACCAACACTTTTATGCCAGCCACTGGAGAAAAAGTGTGTTCCTATAGCATTTTCACATTCTGAAAACATTTGTCTATGATTGTATTTATTTCTCACAATAGTATGTGAGTTAAAGATATCAAATAGTTTTATTCCTATTTTACAGTTGATGAAATTGAGGCCAGACGGGTTGTGACAGGCTCAAGGTCAGTCAGAAAACCATTGTCAGAGCAAGACCAGACTGGCATTCTTTTTCAGGTGTTTCTGCTGCAATTGGGGGCAGAGATATGCAGGCTTAACTTTTATAAATATAAAAAAGATGCTTTATTGGGAAACGTGAAGTAGTGGTTCTCTGAGTTTTTTGTACGATTTCTTAGCCTTTTTGTTTTATGCAATTTTTTATTTGCCCCAACCTGAACTCTATGTTTGGATAGGTGATTTTCAGCAACAAAGCTAAATTTATGTATAATTTATTTCTTTTTCTTTTATTAATCAAACGTGTTTTGACTTGTAACTTTTCTTCTAAAGTCAGCATCATGTGTATACATATGTGAATAATTCCACTCCAAGGTAAGGAAACTTTAAGGACATTTTAATTAGTGCTCACAACAAATATGTGTATCTGTTCTGATTTTTAAATAATAAAGATGGAGCATGACTTTCTTCTTCTCTTTCTGTATTCCAGTTTTAAAATCATTGGCTGGGTGCAGTGGCTCATGCCTGTAATCCCAGCACTCTTGGAGGCCGAGGCAGGCAGATCACTTGAGGAGAGGAATTTGAGATCAGCCTGGCCAACATGGCAAAACGCTGTTTCTATCAAAAATACAAAAAAGTAGCTGGGCACGGTGGCATGCACCTGTAGTCCCAGGTACTTGGGAGGCTGAGATGGAAGGACTGTTTGAGGCTGGTTGACACAGTGAGACTCCCATCTCAAAAAGAAAAAAAAAATCACCATACCACATTGTAGGAGCTATGAAGGCTGACATCATGCTTAGCTCATGTGTGTGATCCCAAACTGCCCTATTCCATAAATATTTATTGACTAAATGAGAAAAAAATCTTACAGCCAGGTAAGTTTTCTTTTCTTTTTTTTTTTTTTTTGAGACAGAGTCTTGCTCTCTTGCCTAGGCTGGAGTGCAGTGGCGCGATCTCTGCTCACTGCAAGCTCTGCCTCCCAGGTTCACGCCATTCTCCTGCCTCAGCCTCCCGAGTAGCTTGCACCCGCCACCATGCCCGGTTAATTTTTTCTTGTATATTTAGTAGAGACAGGGTTTCACCATGTTAGCCAGGATGGTCTCGATCTCCTGACCTCATGATCAGTCTGCCTTGGCCTCCCAAAGTGCTGGGATTACAGGCGTGAGCACCGCGCCCAGCCATAGCCAGATAAGTTTCTTTTGCACACCTGTACTACTTTTAATGGTAGTTATGGCAGGTGATATTAAATAACAATAATATTTTCTGGGCCAGGCATGGTGGCTCACCCCTGTAATCCCAGTACTTTATGCAGGAGGGTCATTTGAGGTCCAGAGTTCAAAACCAGCCTGGCCAACATGGTGAAACCCTGTCTCTACTTCAAATACAAAAATTAGCCAGGCATGGTGGTGCATGCCTGAAATCCTAGCTACTGGGGAGGCTGAGGCAAAAGAATTGCTTGAACCCTGGCGGCAGATATTGCAGTGAGCTGAGATTGCACCGCTGCACTCCAACCTGGGTGATTATATATATATATATATGTAAATATATATATTTAGTTTTCTTATGAGCCCCTTAAGAATAATATCAATACACGGGCAGAAAAAAAGCATTCCAAGATCTTTTTTTTCTTTTCTTTTTTTTTTTGAGATGGTGTCTCACTCTGTCACCCAGGCTGGAGAGCAATGGCGCAAACTCAGCTTACTGCAACCTCTGCCTCTCCAGTTCAAGTGATTCTCCTGCCTCAGCCTCCTGAGTAGCTGGGATTACAGGTGTCCACCACCACACCTGGCTAATTTTAGTATTTTTAATAGAGACAGGGTTTCACTATGTTGGTCAGGCTGGTCTCGAACTCCTGACCCCGTGATCTGCCCACCTTAGCCTCCCAAAGTGCTGGGATTACAGGTGTGAGCCACCGCGCCTAGCCTTTTTTCTTTTCTTCTTCTTCTTTTTTTTTTTTTTTTAATAGAGATGGGGTTTTGCCATGTTAGCTTCAAACTCCTGGGCTCAAGCAATCTGCCTGCCTCAGCCTCCCAAAGTATTGGGATTACAGGTGTCAGCCACTGAACCAGGCCTAAAACTTTATTTTCTAAAGTTGAAATAACTTCAGGATATAATTTAGAGATATCATGACTCCTTGGGGTCCAGAGAAGAAAATCACTCAGGAGTTAAAATTAAGAGAAGGGTCAGGCACAGTTGTGAGTGCTGTAGTCCCAACTACTCAGGAGGCTGAGCAGGAAGAATTGGTTGAGGCTGGGAGTTCAAGAGCAGCCTGGGCAATAGAGTGAGACCTGTCTTAAAAAAGTAAAAATAGGTCAGGCGCGGTGGCTCACACCTGTAATCCCAGCACTTTGGGAGGCCGAGGTGGGCGGATCATCTGAGGTCAGGAGCTCAAGACCAGCCTGGGCAACATGACGAAATCCCATCTCTATTAAAAATACAAAAAATTAGCCATGTGTGGTGGCACACGCCTGCATTCCCAGCTACTCAGAAGGCTGAGGCAGGAGAATCACTTGAACCCAGGTGGAAGTTGCAGTGAGCCGAGATCACACCTGCATTCCCAGCTACTCAGCCATCCTGGCTAACACAGTGAAACCCCGACTCTACTAAAAATACAAAAAAAGTAGCCGGGCGTGGTGGCGGGCACCTGTAGTCCCAGCTACTCGGGAGGCTGAGGCAGGAGAATGGTGTGAACCCGGGAGGCGGAGGTCGCAGTGAGCCGAGATCGTGCTACTGCACTCCAGCCTGGGCAAAAGAGCAAGACTCCGTCTCAATAAAAAAAAAAAAAAAAAAAAAAAGAAAGAAAATGCCTTGGAGTGGGAGTTGGGTGAGAGAAGTGCCTCAAAACTAAGCCTCTCAATGCAGTAGAAAGAATTTGAAAATAGGGCAACGAACTTAAGTTCAAATGTTGGCTCTGTCAGCTTTACAGCTGTGTGACCTCTGATTTGCTTCTTACTTTCTTTAAATGGTAGTTTACTAGGCTCAGTATAGAACATGAATATCCACTCTGTGTGGTTAGGTGAGAATTTAATGAGATACTCCCAAAATGTACCTAGCATCTACCTGATCATCAATCAAGTGAACCACGTTGGTTAATATGTTTTCAGGGCTCCCAGAGTGTTAAATTCTGGGCTATATGCTCTCAGGGATGGATGGAAGATGAGGCAGAAGAGAGAAAAGGAAGGAGCCCTTGTCTGTACCCTCAAATGCCTCTGCCTCCCAAACAAGTAACAGATTTTAGCTATACTGATGCAACTTGCTAGGAAGGTTTTCTTTTAAACCTTTATAAATCAATTAAAAATGATTTATAGAGGAGACACTTGTAAAACATTTGAATAAAAGTTGAACAACAAATATGACGAAAGAAAAGTGTGCAGGCCCCGCACAGTGGCTTATGCCTGTAATCCCAGCACTTTGGGAGGCTGAGGCAGGTGCATCACCTGAGGTCAGGAGTTCGAGACCAGCCTGACCAATATTGTGAAACCCTGTCTCTACTAAAAATACAAAATTTAGCCAGGCATGGTGGTGTGCACCTGTAGTCTCAGCTACTCGGGAGGCTGAGACAGGAGAATCGCTTGAATCCGGGAGGCGGAAGTCGCCGTCAGTCGAGATCACGCCATTGCACTCCAGCGTGGGTGACAAGAGTGAAACTCCGTCCCCCCCCCAAAAAAAAGAAAGAAAAAAAAGAAAAGTGAGGGTGGAGGGAGGGAGCGCACGACGTGCGCGCACCCTCTCCCCGTGTCCACGGCTGCCGCCTCCTTCTTCTGCCGCTCCTGGTGCTGCTTGTGTGCTCGTTTGGAGCGGACCTGGTACCTCTTTTGTGAAGCGGCAGCTGAGGAGACTCCGGCGCTCGCCATGGCCGAAGAAAAGCCCAAGGAAGGAGTCAAGACTGAGAACAACGATCATATTAATTTGAAGGTGGCGGGGCAGGATGGTTCTGTGGTGCAGTTTAAGATTAAGAGGCATACACCACTTAATAAACTAATGAAAGCCTATTGTGAACGACAGGGATTGTCAATGAGGCAGATCAGATTCCGATTCGACAGGCAACCAATGAAACAGACACACCTGCACAGTTGGAAATGGAGGATGAAGATACAATTGATGTGTTCCAACAGCAGACGGGAGGTGTCTACTGAAAAGGGAACCTGCTTCTTTACTCCAGAACTCTGTTCTTTAAAGACCAAGATTACACTCTCAATTAGAAAACTGCAATTCGGTTCCACCACATCCTGACTACTACCGTATAGTTTTCTCTATTCTTTCATTTCCCCCTTCCCCATTCCTTCATTGTACATAAAGTAACTGGTATATGTGCACAAGCATATTACATTTTTTTTTTTAAACTAAACAGCCAATGGTATGTTTTGATTGACATCAAGTGGAGACGGGATGGGGAAAAATACTGATTCTGTGAAAATACCCCCTTTCTCCATTAGTGGCATGCTCATTCAGCTCTTATCTTTATATTCCAGTAAATTATTTTGCTCTCACTGTTTTAACAACAACAACAGAAAAACAACAACATAAAAATCCTTGCATACCTTGTTCAATTGGAGAATTTTAATGTTTTTCATTTATCATTGTAAAACCAAGGACAATTTTATAACTTTTTTGTACTTAGCTGTTACATGTAGAGCAATCTGTCTTTAAGTAGGGATAAATTACTCTAAAACAAAAAAGAATCCTAGATAGTTTTCCCTTCAAGTCAAGCGTCTTGTTGTTTAAATAAACTTCTTGTTTAAAAAAAAAAGTAAAAAAGAAAAGTTATGCAACAATTAATGGCCCAGAGGCAATCCTTGTTAACATTTTGATGCATCTTTTAGCTGTTTTTTTTTTTTTTTTAACTGAGTTTCACTCTTGTCACCCAGGCTGAAGTGCAATGGCACGGCATGATCTTGGCTCACTGCAACCTCCGCCTCCCAGGTTCAAGTGATTCTCCTGCCTCAGCCTCCTGAGTAGCTAGGATTACAGGCATGCACCACCATGCCTGGCTAATTTTGTATTTTTAGTAGTGATGGGGCTTCTCCACGCTGGTCAGGCTGGTCTCGAACTCCCGACCTCAGGTGATAAGGGAAGGGGTGCTATTGACATTTATGGGTAGGGCAGAGGTGTAAGATATTCTTCAAAGCACTACCTACATGCTGAAGAATTGTTCCTCACCCAGATTCTCAAAAGTCCCCCAGGACATTCATGTAGTGAAAACCTGTGTTTAATTATCTGAGCCTAGAACTTAATACAGTTTTTAAAATTTTTTAAAAATATACAATGAACTTTCTAGGAATGCAATTATAGTTGTGTGTAAATTTAGGGAAAATTAACTTTGCTACCAAGAGTTGTTCAACATTTTGTTAAATCACTTCATTGATGGCAACATGCTGGAGGTAGTTGAGTCACCAACTCAGCACCTGGATCAGCTTGTGTTGGTAGCAGTTCCATCCCCGTGGTTCTGTGAATAGGTGGAAGCATCTGCTTACTCCATCAGGACTTCTAGGGTAGTCGGGCCTTGGCACTCACACATTAAAATACTGTTTATTTTATTGCAAGTTACTTTTCTTTCATTTCCCCTTTACGTTACAGAAAGGGAAGCATTTTGCTTTCTGTTTAAAGTTGTGTATGTAGGTAGGTTATATCATCTATGACTTTCTCTCCCTCCTTCCCTTTCTTTTTGTTTGAGATGGAGTCTTGCTCTGTCACCCAGGTTGGAGTGCAGTAGTGCGATCTTGGCTCACTGCAACCTCCGCCTCCCGGGTTCAAGCGATTCTGGTGTCTCAGCTGGGATTACAGGCGCACACCATCACACCACGCTAATTTTTCTATTTTTAGTAGAGATGGGGTTTCACCATGCTGGCCAGGCCAGGCTGGTCTCAAACTCCTGAGCTCAAGTGATCGGTCCGCCTCGGCCTCCCAAAGTTCTGGGATTTCAGGCGTGAGCCTCATCTATGAATCTCAATTTAGGACAGTAAAAGTGTCATTACAAAATATTTATTGTAAAAAAGGGTTGGAGGTTGAGAATCTCAATTCTAGTCAGTCTCTCAGTGTTTGGTTTCTTCCTACCATTTTTCCCCCTAGGACCAGCCAGAAAGCAGCTTTTTTTTTTGTCCCCCCCAACAAGGAGCCCACTGTTTCCTCTCCCAGCCCAAACTCAGGCCTGCGAACAACAACAGCACAACACACACACACACACACACACACACACACACACACACACACACACACACCCCTCCACTTCAAGGTATAGCCAAGAGCTTCTGGAGCCGTCAAAAAGGTCTGTACCTGCTGTCTTTAGAGCTTCCAGTTTGCCCTTGGTCAAGAAATACTGTTTGCTAGGCCCTGCTGGAGTACATCAGGTAATACTGGCTTCTAAACCACCCGGAGGTTCTTTTTTCTCTTGTCCTTTTACTCCCTTCGTACTTCAATTTCTCTCCTTGATGTCCCCCTCCCTGTTTTGTTTTTTGCCTCCAATCCGTTCTGCGCGTTCCCTGCAGAGCAGGCGAGTAGCAATGCTGCTGGACCATGGAGCTGCTCTGGTCTCCCAGAAATCTCTTCTACACCCAACCCTTCTTGCGCTTAGGTGGTCCTCAGTCCCCCTCCCCCACCTCCTTCTGACCCAGGCTTCTTTCTCGCCCTCCGGTCGCAGTTCTCCTGGGCATCTGCCTCTGCCTCTCTCCTCTCACCCGGATCCAGGGCTGCCTTCTCTTTGTGCAGCCGTCCTTCTCCACCTTCATCCCAGACTCCCTGTCTCAGCGCCAGCTCCTCTGCCTTTGGCTCGGGTTCCCTCTCCCCCACCCCAGCTTCCAGTTGTTTGGCCCGCAGGTCCCTCGGCAGTGACCGGTGCCCGCCGACGAGTGCGTGTGCACCAGTGCACCTCCCTCTCCCCCACCTCTCAGCCCCGCGCCTCTCCACCGCCCGCCCCACCGCGCTGTGGGCGGTCCAGGGCGGGGCTGGGATCCGGGGCGGCTCCCGGGGCTCGGGTTGTGGGAGGCGCCCTCTCCCCGGTCTTCCCCTCTCTTCCCCCCGCCCTGCCTTCCCTTGCACCCTCCTTCTTCCCTCCGCCCGGGAGCTCTCCCCGGTCCCCGGCGCCGCCTCCTTCCCTCCCGGCTCCCCGCTCCCCGCTCCCGTGGCTGCCGCCGCCCCGGGGAAGAAGAGACAGGGGTGGGGTTTGGGGGAAGCGAGAGAGGAGGGGAGAGACCCTGGCCAGGCTGGAGCCTGGATTCGAGGGGAGGAGGGACGGGAGGAGGAGAAAGGTGGAGGAGAAGGGAGGGGGGAGCGGGGAGGAGCGGCCGGGCCTGGGGCCTTGAGGCCCGGGGAGAGCCGGGGAGCCGGGCCCGCGCGCCGAGGTAAGAGCCAGGGCCCCGGGTTAGCAGGGATCGGAGAGGGGGCGCGCGGCGTGGTGGGGGAGGGGGCAGTGGGCGCAGGGCCCAGCTGGGGGAAGCGGGGCTGGGGGAGAGGAGGAACCGCGGGGATGGAATCGGGGAGCGCTGAGGCGGCCGATGCCGGGAGCGTGGGTAAGCCAGGCTTCTGCGAGCCGCGGGGGCCGGGGGAGAGGAGGTGGTGAGAGGTGGAGTCCCGGGAGGGTTGGGGGCCGAGGGAGGCAGGAGGAGGGTGGGGACAGGCTTTCTCTCCTCCTCTCCCCCCACCCCGCGCGGGGCTCCGCCCCCGCCTCCTCCGCGGGGCGCTCTCTTGGTCCCCAGGCTGAGCCCGGTCGGAGCCTGCGAGGCAACCGGCAAGAGGTCGAGTAGTCTCCGGGTGCGGGCCGCGCCGGCGGGGCTCGGTCCAGTCCTCATGGCCGCCTCTCACTTAGATGTTGCTGCTGCTGCTACTGGCGCCACTCTTCCTCCGCCCCCCGGGCGCGGGCGGGGCGCAGACCCCCAACGCCACCTCAGAAGGTGCATCCTTCTTCGACGACCTCGGGCCCTCCTTCGCCCCACTTCCCTTTCCCTGCATCTCCTCATTTCTGGTCCTCATCACTATCCCATCAGTCCCACATATCATCCCGGTCTGGCAACCCCTTCTGCTCGGCCCGACTTTACTACTGCTGACCTCCTTCTGTCACCCCACGTTACTATCCAGCACCTCTTTTCTCTGCCCACATTGCTACACTATACCACCTTTCTGTGCATTTTCTCCGCCTCAATCCCCTTTCCCAGCCCCACATTACTACCTCAATTACTCCCTTTTCTTGGTCCCACTTTGCTGTCCAGATGATCTTATTAGCCTCCCTTTATCCTCCTATCCTAATTCAACTCTAATATCCTCATTTAGCCTTTTTTTTTTTTTAAAGAAAAGCTCCACCCACATATCATACCCTTCATGATTTCTTAATTACTTTTCTTTCTTACCTCCACCCAGCACCCTTCCCTCCCCACTTGTGGGTTCTCTCATCAGCTTTAACCCTGGCCCTTTACTCTCTGTCCTTTAGCCAGGGGATCTGTACCTGTCCCCACTCCCACCCTCTAGTGCCCCATCCGTCTTCCTCTGTCCCCAGCCTGCCCACAGACCACGCCCTACTCTCCCCTTCCTCCCACTGGGGAGCCTGCCTTTTCCTCTTTCCCACCATTCCTCTCTGTATGCCTCCCCGACTCACCCCTTAGGTTGCCAGATCATACACCCGCCCTGGGAAGGGGGCATCAGGTACCGGGGCCTGACTCGGGACCAGGTGAAGGCTATCAACTTCCTGCCAGTGGACTATGAGATTGAGTATGTGTGCCGGGGGGAGCGCGAGGTGGTGGGGCCCAAGGTCCGCAAGTGCCTGGCCAACGGCTCCTGGACAGATATGGACACACCCAGCCGCTGTGGTGAGTAGCCTCGGAAGCCCCTCCCCTCTTCAAGACTATTCCTTTTCCTGCCGCAAACTTAGCATTACTGCTTGCAAGTCAGCACTTTAAATCCAGTATACCAAAATTCACAAATACATTTATTGAATGACTACTACATAAGAGCAATTTTGCTCTGTGCGGTTGGAGGTAGTAGAGCTAGCAGCCTGCACAGTTCATTTCATCCTCCCTTCATTAGGCCACTGATCATTGGCCTATAACATTGATAATTCATCTTGTCAGTTATTCTCTTTGAGGATCATTAGTGGCAGATGATGACAAAAAAATTCTAAAATGATTTCATCACATTTTTGAATACCTCTGTCACCAACCCAGAGACCATATGCCCAAGAAACAAAAGCCAGTTTAATATTAATAGAAGCCAACTATAATAAGAAAAGCAAATCTGATTGTGCATCCAAAGTTATATACATCTACATATTTCAAAGCCAGAGAACCGCCCACTGTAGCTGACTTTGAAGAGATCCCATTTTGTGTGCTTATAGCCCCATCTTGGGTTCCTACAATGGTAATTTTTTTTTTCTTTTGGGAATGTGTGGATGTTGCAGAGGTAAAGGAGGATTGGAAGATAGGTAGGCAAATCCTTTTCACATGTGATTTTCTTTAGAGCAGGATGCTTGTGGACCCAAACCTGCACCTGAGTCCCCTGCTCTTTAAAGGGAAAGAGCCTTCTTCAACTCGCCTCTCTTCTTATTTTCCTATCTCTCCACAGTCCGAATCTGCTCCAAGTCTTATTTGACCCTGGAAAATGGGAAGGTTTTCCTGACGGGTGGGGACCTCCCAGCTCTGGACGGAGCCCGGGTGGATTTCCGGTGTGACCCCGACTTCCATCTGGTGGGCAGCTCCCGGAGCATCTGTAGTCAGGGCCAGTGGAGCACCCCCAAGCCCCACTGCCAGGGTGAGGGGAACAGCTGCCTGCATGCAGCTGATGAGGACGCTTGTGTGAGGATGGGAGTGGGGTGGGAATGGATAATGGGAAAGAATGGGGAGCTATAAAAATGTGGGGGAGGACACTGGAAAGGGGAGATGAAAGTCCCTTTTTCCTCCATCACCTGCCTCAAACTTCCTCTTGCAGTCCCCGGTATCCTCTGTAGGTTGGGGGCTTCCTTCCTTTACCTTTTAAAAAAATCTTCTTCCTGCTCCCAATTCTTAGACCTCACGTTTTCTCTTTTCCTTTATGAATTTCACCTCTCTCACCTTCTTCAGGTTTAAATACTCCAATTTTCCCTTTCTCTAAACTTAGAAATTTCCATGCATCACCCTCTTCTAGAATTCATCCCTCACCATTCCTTATATAATTGATTTATTGTAAAGACTCAGAAATAAATCAAACATTCTACTAAGAAAAATTGAGAAGGGGAGCTCTAGGGGTGGAAACATATTAGGGTAAAAGACTTAAAATTGGAGGCAGCATTATCAGAAGATGAAGAACAACTCAGGGATGGGGTGGGAAGACAGTCCTTTTCTGTACTTCCTAGACAACCTCCATTATTCCCTAAGGGAATCAGTGTTGTGTCTGTCTACTTTTTTTTTTTTTTTTTTGCCACGTAATTTTACAAACTCTCCCTTTTCTAGGCACCCGAACTCTCTGCCATCTTCTCTCCTGGGATGCAGTCATCCCATTTCTATGCCTCATACTTCCTCTACCCTGGTAGATTCTTTCAAGATCCTTGGGCTTTACTTTCCTCACATAACTCAGTTATTCTGCTTCTAGTTTACCATTTTATTCTGGAAATTGAGAGTCCCATCCAGGGGTGGACTTATGACACTACTGAAACTTAGACTTCAAGGTTCCTCACCTACAGGGCCCTCTTCCTGTGCTCTAATAATATAGAGGGCTCGATGGATATGTGTTCATATGGTAACAGGCTTTTGTAAAAATTGCAGAAATAAGATTTTAACAGCAATTGCTTAAAGCCAATTGTATGTGTAATTTTTTTCTTAAAGACTCCCAATTTTGTAATATTCAGGCACCACAGAACCAAGATCTGCCCCAAACTTAGCTATTGGCATTCCCGTCTCAAATTCTGTTGTCCTATGAAAAATCGAAGAAGAAAATAAGTCCTGACCCCCTTACCCCCAGACCCACCTTGTTCTTATCGCCAGGCACCCTCCCCTCAGAAACGCAGGCTTCTGCTCTCCCCGGTCTTCAGCATGGACAGGTGTGGGAGGGGGCTGGGGATCAGGCCAGGGAAGCTGGGCGCCAGTGGTAACTCTTCTCTGATCCCCGTCTTTCCTGCTGCCAGTGAATCGAACGCCACACTCAGGTGAGATGAGAAACCCTTACCGCGCGCACTGCAATGCCCTCCCCTTCACTCTGCACCCTCCACCCCCCTGAAATTCTGCCCTTAGGCTACGGAGCGTCGTCCTTTCGCACCTTCCCCAACCCACCCCAGTTTGCGGCCACCCCCTTCCCTCCCTACCTGTTTCCTGCCTCCAGTCCCGGTTTTCCACGAGGCTGCGGTCTCTCCTTGTCCCTGCTTGGCTACACTTCCCTGGGCTCCACCTCCTCCCAGACTGAGCCTCGCCGGCGTCAGGCAGAGTCCAGCAGAGGGCGGCAGGGTGCTGGGAGACCCTGAGCTCCCACCACGTTTTCCCCTGTGGGGTTCCTTGCGACCTTCGCTGGAACCTTTTCCAGCCTGCTGCCTCCTAGGATTTCACCTAATGGACTTTCTCAGCCTGTCCCACCCATCCCAACCCTGGCCAGGCCTCTCGCGCTCTTCCCCACATCTTTTCCTTCCGTGTACCGCTTCCCTCGTCTTTTCTCAATTCCATGTCCTGTCTCCCTTTCTTAGGCTTCTGTCTACCCAGCCCCAGGCTCCCTTCCACGACCCCACCACTCCCTCAAACGAGCCTCCCTTCCGTACCCAACTCGTTCCCTCCAAAACCGTTTCCTCTCCCCCACATCCTCAGTGCTTCACTGTATCGACTCATACTCCCACTTCAGACCTCAGGCGCCAGCCCCGTTTCTCTCCCGTCCCACTCGCATCCTTCCCTTCCTACCCTGGTTCCTCCGTGCTTCAGCCTCCCGCGGCTCCCTCCGCCCACCCCGCGCTCCTGGCACGCCCCGTCCCCATTTCTCCTCCCCTCGGGTCCCCTTAAGTGAGATCCCTCCCTTCCTCTTTCGTTCCTTTCCTCTTCGAGGTTGCATCCCCCCTCCCCTCCCCTCCCCGCCCCTCCGACTGTCGCTCCCACCTCGGCGCTCGCTTCCCTCCCCGCCCCCTTCCTGCCTCCCCAGCTCCCGCCCGCCCCCCCCACCCCCCGCTGCCGCGCGCCGCCCGTGACGTCAGAGCCCCCTCCCAGCCCCACATCTCCCTCCTGCTCCTCCTCCTCCCCTCCGTCGGTCAGTCAGTCCGCGAGGAGAGTCCGCGGTGGCGGCGACGGTGGCCAGAGCCGCGGGGGCCGTAGGAAGCCAACCTTCCCTGCTTCTCCGGGGCCCTCGCCCCCTCCTCCCCACAAAACCAGGGATGGAGGCGCCTCCCCGGCACCCTCTCAGCAGCCCTCCCCAGGAAAAGTGTCCCCCCTGAGCTCCTAACGCTCCCCAACAGCTACCCCTGCCCCCCACGCCATGGGGCCCGGGGCCCCTTTTGCCCGGGTGGGGTGGCCACTGCCGCTTCTGGTTGTGATGGCGGCAGGGGTGGCTCCGGTGTGGGCCTCCCACTCCCCTCATCTCCCGCGGCCTCACCCGCGGGTCCCCCCGCACCCCTCCTCAGAACGGCGCGCAGTGTACATCGGGGCACTGTTTCCTATGAGCGGGGGCTGGCCAGGGGGCCAGGCCTGCCAGCCCGCGGTGGAGATGGCGCTGGAGGACGTGAATAGCCGCAGGGACATCCTGCCGGACTATGAGCTCAAGCTCATCCACCACGACAGCAAGGTAGCCCTGGACATGGGGGTGGGTGGGAGGTGGGGGCTTGCGGGGCAGGGGGCCAGCCAGCTGCACGCGCCCCCATCTGTCTGAGTCGTCTCTGGGATTGCGAGGCAGACCCCTCCCTTGTGTGACTGGCAGGAGATGGGCTGGGGGTGCAGGAGCTTGGGGAGAGTCGCAGGGGCTGGAGGTCCAAGATGAGGGTCTAGGGGTTCAAGATGGTTAAGCATGCTGCAAGGCAGACCCTTCTGCCCCGCTGCGGGAGTCTCGCAGAAGTGTCGGGGTTTGGAGAAACTGGTGGTGGATTTAAGGTATTAGGAGACACTGATCCTCTGAGGGAGTAAACTAACCCTGGAATGGGTTGGGGGTGGAGGGAATGTCAGAGGTGGGGAGCTGGATTGGGGGTTTACATTTACCATGGTAACAAGGTAAAATCTTGGCGTAGGTTGGAGCTGGAAGGAATAGGGACAGAATGAGGAAAATTTTGAGAGACTTGAGAGCTCTAGTTTATTTATCGTAACAAAACAGCAAGGTAGTGGTGAGCCCTACCTGACTCCTTCTCATCCTTCTATTCCCAACCCTGTTGAGCATTCCCAGACTGTGGGATAGATGGCATATGGTGATTGGGGAAGGCTAATGATCAAGAGGTGGGCAGAGGCACTGGGAAAATGAATTGGATTGGGGATCCACATGGGAACCCCCACAATAGCATGGGGATGAAGAAGAGTCAACATACAGGGAGAAGAAAACAGAAAAGAATGGCAGTGGGGGAGAGGGGCAAGGAGGTAGCGTGGGGATAATGAGAGATCTTGGGGCACCTTATGGAACTTGGGTCCTGACCTTCCCTTCCCTTATAGGATTGTGGCCTCTAGGATGTGAGAAGGGAAATGGGATGTAGGGATTAGGGAGGTGAGTTGAGGGAGAGAGAGAAGGTAAGCAAATTTGGGTCCAGGGGTATTAGGGGATAGCTCATAATGAGGTTTTTTTTCCCACCCCTCTCCCCTACATGAATAATTGGGGGTGCAGGGAAGGATGTGACACAGGGAAGGAGATTTAAGATCTCAAATTTATCTTCACTGACATGTGGCCCCAGAGACTTAAGGAATTGGGTTAGGGTGAAATAAAGTACACAAGGTGAGAATTTGGTGATCTTACCAAAGATCAACCTTGGGATGATCCAAGGATTTATATTCATTTTTAGAACATCACTATACACCTAGAAATAGGTGTGTGTCTGGGATAGGTATGTGAGGGGACAGAAGTGAGGTTGAAGGTAGGGTGCTTGAAGAGAAGAGAGCACAAGGATTATCAGGAGCTTGGCGAGAGAACTGAAAATCCTTTTTGACTGTTACTTTCTCGTGGTTCTCAGCCTTCAGTGTACATAAGAATCACCAGAGGAGTTTGTTAAAAATACAGATTCTAGCTCCTTGGTCAGGGATGAATCCCAAGTATTTATCTGTATTTTTACTAATAGACATCCTATCTTGGTGGATTCCTGAGCTGTAAGCTAACCCCAGAATGCCTATGGGAAGAGCAGCAGGGTACAGGAAAATAATTAGGTATTAGGGTACGGGAGGCAGGAAGAGAAGTAGAGGATGGGATCTGGTAGAGGGTCAGACTTGGGACAGTCAGAGAGATCATTGGTTTTGGGGAGTGGAGTGTGAAGAAAATGACAGGGAGAGATGGGTGCAGGCTTTATGATAGGGGATCACAGGAGATAGAGGAGGCCTGGCTGTGAGCTCAAACTCATCCACCATGACAGGTGATTCCCTGGAGGTGGCGGGGAGCAGACGCGGGACCTGGGAGAAGGGAACTGGAGAACATATCAGAGGCATCAAGCGGGGTGGGATGGGAAGGCAGAAGAACCAGAATGTGTCAATTGGAATGAGTCGGTTTCCTGCCTGCAAATCCAGATCCTTGCAAGAGCAAAGAGAGGGAGGAGAACTAAGGAAATCTGTTGGGGAGGGGGAGAGAATCACGTGGTGGAGAGAATCTGCAGTGATGAATAGTGTGTGGAAGAGGGAAAGGGTTGCAAGGAAAGGTAGATAAGAAATCAGGAAACAAAATGGGGGGCATGCCTTGCCCTGTTGATATGTATCTTATATGTTCTTGTATGTCCTCATTGTTCCTATTAACCCTGTCTTTAGAGAAGTGGAGGGGCAGTGAGGGGCTGTGGGAGAAGCTGGGAGCAGGATCTGGAGTAATAGATGTGGGGAGAGTGCAGGAAGGTGGGTCCTGAGAATGGTAAAGATTTACAAAGTTGCCCTAGTGGGAGGCATAAAGAGAAAACCTTCCAATGTTGTTGAGCACTGCCCTTGGCCAGAGTGAGGGTAGGGTGGGCAACAGAGAATTCTCAGTGAGTGCTGGTTCTTCAGATTCCAACAGATTCCCCTGGCTCCCCCTTCTCCAACTTCCCACCGTGTCCCAAATGTCAGGCCTCAGTGGGAGGTAAGCAGGCTCCAGAGTGATTTCTTTACTTCCTTTCTACTTATCCTCCCCTCCCGGCAACATTTCACCCTCCTTAGTCCCCTGAGCCCCCTGTCTGTGTCCCCTCTGCCCTGGCTCCCCACTGGCTGCCATTTCGTCTTCACATGCATTGGGGTTCCAGCAGCTTCTGAAATGTCATGTATCAGTGGGAGGGGAACAGGCAGTGGGAGACCCAAGGCTGGCTCTTCCTCCCCCATTTCCCCTCCTCCCAAGCTTCCTTTCTTCTCCAGCTTTCTGCTTGTTTACTTTCCCTAGCTCCAAGCCTCTCTTTAAGGCACCTCTCAAATTGTCTGGTTTCTTGAGAGTTCCATTCTATTCATTCTCTCTGTTCTTTCCTCATCCTACATTCTTCCCCACTTCCACCCCCCAGTGTCTTTTTTTCTAATGGACCTGTCAAATGTCAGCGCCCAGCAGGAGGGATGGATCACTGAGCGGGACCCCCTACTGGTCTTGTTCCTGTTCTCTCTTTACTTATCACTAGCTCTGAAAAGAGAAGAGGGAGGAAACAAATGGAAGGTGGGGAGAAGGGGTTTGCAGAGGTGAGGAAGGAATTTTCATAATATGGCTTTGAGCAAGCTATCTGGGGATGTGGAAAGAGTTTACTATATTCCTATTGACTCTTCTTCCACCCACTGGTGTTTGAAGCATAGAAACATGGGGTAAAGGGCTTGGTGACAGAGGGAAGGGGGATGTCTGAGGGTGAGCTGAAAGGAGGTAAGGTGGTATGTTCATTAATACCAAAGGAGGGGTGTGCAGGAGAGGTGATGGGTAAGGCTCCAGATGGAAGACAGAGAAGGAAGTTTAATGAAAGAGGAGAAAAAAGGCACTTGACAGGAAGAGATGCCAGAAAGGAGAAGAAAATGGTAATTAATGATGAAAGTGAGTAATTGAGAAAGGAACTAATTTGTTCGAGAAAGATAAGAGTAGGAATTGCAGACAGGGGAGGGGCCCCAGGAGAGCTTGCCCTCATCTCCTCTTGTCTTTCAGTGTGATCCAGGCCAAGCCACCAAGTACCTATATGAGCTGCTCTACAACGACCCTATCAAGATCATCCTTATGCCTGGCTGCAGCTCTGTCTCCACGCTGGTGGCTGAGGCTGCTAGGATGTGGAACCTCATTGTGGTAAGCAGGGCTATGGGGGTCAGAAGATGGGGTCATTCCCTTTTGAGCTCTACTGAAGGGACGATGGCAATTGTGGGTTTGTATTGAAAAGGAGTGTGGAGGACCTGCTACTAAGATTCAGAGTCCTCTGCAGACCTGAGCTAGGCAGCCTCCTAGCAACAGTGGCCTGACAGTGCTGCAGCTGACCTCCTTCTTCAGAAGGAATTGAAATTAGATCAGTGAAAGAGCATCCCGGTTGTGAGGGGTGTGTGGGCCTGTGAGAATCTCTTTTCCTTAGGCAGACCAGAGGTGGGGAGGTTTGGAGAGAGTAAGGAAGAGAAACCCAAAGGCAGGAAGAGGGTTAAAGGAACTCTTGGCCACTCTTGGTGTCCTCAGTGAACAGACCCTGTTGCACTCACTCTCCCTGCCCCACAGCTTTCCTATGGCTCCAGCTCACCAGCCCTGTCAAACCGGCAGCGTTTCCCCACTTTCTTCCGAACGCACCCATCAGCCACACTCCACAACCCTACCCGCGTGAAACTCTTTGAAAAGTGGGGCTGGAAGAAGATTGCTACCATCCAGCAGACCACTGAGGTCTTCACTTCGGTGAGGAGGGGTTGGGCAAGGGGTAAAGGGACGTAAGCTCAAATTCCAGCGCCAGGAGATGTGACGTGAGAGTCACTTTTAGGGGCAAGAACTTGATTCTTCATTAAAAGAGAACGCATTCCATGTGGATTAAGTGCAGTTCTTTCTGTAGCCAGGGGAAAGAATGAGTTGAGTTTTTGGGATCCTCTCTGTCTTTATGATCTTATGATTTTTTCCCCCTGTTTGATGCCCTGTTCCCCAGACATATAGACCCAGAATGACTCAGTTCTGTTAAAGTAGGTTCAATCCAAAGTGGGGGCAAGAGATGGGAGCGAAGATGAGATAGGAATCCAGGAAGGCAGCAGATTCCAGAGGCTTTCAAGGGGGGTGGTGGGTGGGTGCGAATGGGAACAGAGGGGATGGAGCCAGTGGATTACAGAGGAGAGAGAGAGAGGAAAGAGAGAGAGAGAGAGGAATGAGGGAGAGGAGAGAAGAGGAGCAGAAAGACAGCTGCATGGATCTGGTAGCTGGTACTAAGAGAGAGAAGCCGACAGACAAGGAGAGGTTGAGGGGGAAGAGGGAGATTTGGGGAGGTAGAGAGGAAATACAGCCTCTACATCTGAAGAAGACAGTCTGCTCCCTCCCTTTTGTTCTATTCTTTGGGTCTTCTATCCACTGTGTTCAGTGGCCCTTTAATCCTCCCCCACTTTCACTCTGATTCAGACCATTCTTCTCTGATCCTTTGTCTGTCTGCCCATTTGCCTCTTGAGGTTGACATCATGCTGTCTGTCCCAGTCCTTGCCTTGTCTTTTCCTGGTTCCTTTATGTTTCTTTCCCCCATCTTTGCCTTCAGTGGTAGGAGTGGGTGAATGGAGTGGCTTCCCCCACACAGAGCCTCAGCAGGGGCTCACCATTCACCTTCCCACTTGGAAGCCACATCCTAAGATCAGATGCCTTCCCGAACTCCTCACTTCAGGGACAGAAGCTGTTGAAGGAAGGTTCAGAATGGCTGCTTCTTTGCTCTGAGTATTGCTCTGAAATCCCCAGTTAACCTCTCTGGTCTTTACTCCCTCATGCACCCCGTGTTTTTCCAACTTGTTTTTTATTCCCACCCAAGACTCTGGATGACCTGGAGGAAAGAGTGAAGGAGGCTGGAATTGAGATTACTTTCCGCCAGAGTTTCTTCTCAGATCCAGCTGTGCCCGTCAAAAACCTGAAGGTCAGATGGCTGGGAGTGGTGGGCTCTGTTTACGGAGGGACCAAGCTGGGGGACAGTGACTGGTTGGAGAGGAAAGCCAGGCGGGGGCAGGTTTTGATTCTCTGAGGCAATAGCATCTCCTGGGGAAGTTTAGCTCCATCTTCCAGTTGACGTTTATTCGCTATACGTTGAGCATTACCCTGCACTAAGCACTTTGGGATGGGAAATCAAAGCTGTGAAGATGTCTGGCTTAGCCCCTCAGGCATTCCCGGTCATCCCTCAGGAGCTGTTTCTGTCTCTGTTCTGTAGCGCCAGGATGCCCGAATCATCGTGGGACTTTTCTATGAGACTGAAGCCCGGAAAGTTTTTTGTGAGGTGGAGTTGGATCTGAAGAGGGAGGGGTACTGGGTGGGAGTTTCCCTTGGTTTTCTTGTGGGGCCTCCTCTTGGCATCTGTGCCTGAGTTGATAGCATATGATCTGAGGTGACGATTCATAGGATGTCTTTGTCTGTTGGCTCTGACTGCATCCCTTGTCTGCACACACATGATACTTTCTTCAGATCTCATTTTTCTACCGCTTTGTGTTTCCTGAGAAGCCCATGAATTCCATCTGTCCTGACTGGCTGGAAAAGGCCACTCAGAAATACAGGGGCTGGGGAGAAACTTAGAAGGAAGAATTGTCAGCCTTTCCTACTATCCCCAAGACTGGTAGATTTCCCTTTTTAGTTCTACTGCTCTTCCCTGATTCCCAAGAGGCTAAATAGTATCAAGTGAGATAAGACAAAAACAAACAAATGAGCAAACAAAAACTCAGCCATTCTCCTCTGTATTCAGGTGTACAAGGAGCGTCTCTTTGGGAAGAAGTACGTCTGGTTCCTCATTGGGTGGTATGCTGACAATTGGTTCAAGATCTACGACCCTTCTATCAACTGCACAGTGGATGAGATGACTGAGGCGGTGGAGGGCCACATCACAACTGAGATTGTCATGCTGAATCCTGCCAATACCCGCAGCATTTCCAACATGGTGAGAGTGTGGGGACTTGCAGGCTGGCACCTGGGAGGGTGGAGAGGACTGAGGGGGCCTTGCAGGGGAAAGGGTGGCAGGCAGAGGGTGCAGAATTTGGATATAAAGGAGAAGAGGGGGCTGTGCCCACCCTGAACTTGTCTGCATTATGTTTCCTGTGGATCCTACCTTTGCTCTGACTTCCTTGGGTAGAGAGAGAAAAAAAAAAAACGATAAGAGTTGTATGTTCAGTAGGTTCCTGATGAGTGGAAGGGCTGTTACCATGGAGACGAGGAGCAGTTGGTGAGAAGTCAGGAGGAACCGGCGTTAATGATAATATGGATGCTTGTATACGCAAGCACACCTTTACAGGAGCACTGTGTCTGGGCAGAATTGCATTTTATTTTCGTAGTGACTTAATGTTAGTATTTTAGAGTTGCTTAATATTCACTCATGATTGATATGCAATTAGCTTGGATCCCGTTGCTTTTTTTAATGATTCTTTTTTTAGAATTTTATGTGGAGAAGGGGCTTTTGAAATCATTTAGCCCCAGACAGCTGGTTAATGACAGACTTGGAGCGAGGAGGCGCATTCTCTGATTTGAGAGGGCTGGGGCAGCCCTGCAGCTGAGGGGCAGAAGTGAGTGTGGGTGTGGGCGTAGGGGAAGAGGCTTCTTTGTTGCTCAGCACTACATTGTAAAGAGTACAGGAATTTTGGGTAAGCTCGATACGGCCACCTATGTGTCTGCTTATTACACCAAGTGTGTACCTGCTTTGGAGAGCATGTTAGGGGTGAGTTAATGGTTGTAAAGCCCCAAAATAGCTTGATTTAAAAAGTTTTACTAACAGTGGCATTTATGTGGTACTTAGATTCATGATTTCAGGGATCCTAACGGCAAAACTCTGATGTGGACTTATCTACATTTTGTAGACCAGGAAAATGAGACTCAGAGTGGTTTAATGACTTGTCCCAGGTCATGCAGCTACTCAGCAGTCCAGCTGGAATTGAATCCTAGTTAAATCTGACTCCAAACTGCTCTGCCTCATCACTTCCCATGGAAAACCATGAAGCCTGACTAAAAAGTTTGTACTTTTATCTGCTAACACTGTTTAGCTACTGGCAGTTGCTGAGCAAAGGAGAAATAAGATTTAGGAAGTTGACTCTGGTGGTGTGTTGTGATGAAAGATCTGCTGCCACATGGACTCTGATGATACACACTGTTTTGGGACATTCTAAATGGACTCTGTTTTAAGGTATGTTAGTTGAAAAATACAATGAAAAAATTTTGGAAGATCACTTTCCTGTAGAGTACCCAAGAGGTGAGTCATCCATAAAACCTGGGAAAGTATTGGAACTGGCTACCAAAGCCAGAAGGACTTGTTGGTGCCCTGAGCCCAGGAGTTGCCAATCGTTTCTTCTGTCTTATAGCAGGGAGCTAGAGGAGGCTGACAGAAAACAGGGATTTGGCTGGATCTAGTGGCTCACACCTGTAATCCCCAGCACCTTGGGAGGCCAAGGCAGAGGATCACTGGAGCCCAGGAGTTCAAGATCAGCCTGGGCAATATAGTGAGACCCCCAGCTCTAAACAAAAAGAGAGAGAGAGAGAACAGAGAGTTGGTTAGGGACATAGAGGGACACCTGAGCATTGGGGCGGGAAGACTTGGAAGGTCCCTTTCTGACTTTGTGTCTAGAGAAAGATGGTTCCTGCTTTTGAGGCCATAGAGCTTCCAGTGGGACCAGCCTAAAATGCCAGTGGGGAAGCCAATATTTTCTGAAGAGGATAGAGCAGTCTTAACAACAGGTTAGGGCCGAAAGAGATTATAGATGAATCAAACAACACAAATAGAAGTGGATCAAAGCAAGGGTTGGACCTAGGGGGCCGGAGCCATGGAGACTTAGAAAAGAAGCAGAGTTGCTTTTATTCCCTAAGGATGGCCTTATGTTTAGATCAATAGTTCTCAAACTTTAACGTCTGTCAGAACCACCTGGAAAGGTAGTTAGTTCACAGGTTATCAGGCCCTTTCCCTGGAAATTCTGATTCAGTAGATCTGGGCTAGGGCCTGAGAACTGACATTTCTAGCAAGTTCCTGGGGATGCAGAGGTACTGGTCTGGGGATCACACCTGGAGAACTATTAGTTAGGGTAGTGGTTTTCAACTACTACCCTAGACTTTCAGACGCTACACTATCTGGAGGCATTTTTGGTTGTTACAGTTGGGGGTAGGGGATGGGGAGGGATACATGCTCCTGACATCTAATGTGTAGAAGCCAAAGATGATTCTAAATATCCTACAAAGCACAGCCCCTGACAACAAAGAATTATCTTGCTCAAAATGTTAATAGTGCAGAGAATGAGAAACCCTAGTTTAGAGAAAACATCTTTAGGGGCAATATGTGGAAATGGAGAGTGGGTTAGAGTGGTTTTAGAGAAATGTAGCTGTGGGCTAGAGGGGAATGTGGGAGGTGGCATCCTGGAGATAAGATTGTGAGGAAATCTTGATTGGGGTAGAGATCCCATCAGACCTAGGGCCAATACAAACTAAAAAGCTACCTCAAGATATACATTTTAGCCCACTGTCAAGCATCCATTCTTGAGAGCCAGACAAGGCTGTTAAAAAAATTAGGTATAAATTTGCACTTGGTTGATTAACTAATTGCTGTGGGTTGAGGGGTCTTTATTGTTCAGATTTCCTTAAGCTGCAGAGTAGAGTGTCTCTTCGACAATCTATAACTGTATCTTTACTGACTCAAGGGGGAAGCATTCTACTCTTCTTTACTCTTGGGGTGGCAGGAGCAGTGGTGCCCCCAGTGGTTAGGTGTGTTAGTGGTAGTGACCTGGCGTGAACATAGGGTCTGACCACCTGAGCAGGGGACTGCATCATGCTGAGCAGATTAATCCCTTTCTTTCTGGGTAATTTTTTTGATGCCATATTTACCTTGAACTGAAGATTGGATAGACCAGTCTTTCAATTTGAAGCCAAAGGACTACTCAAAGTATTAGCCTAGCTGCTATTTGTGCAGGTGCTCTTAGAGAGAGGCAGTCTCATGTACAGAGACTGTGTAGGGTGGCTGGTAAGAGTATGGATTAGCTCTGCTACTCATTAATAGTATAACTTTTTTATAGGCAAGTTATGTAACTTTTCTGTGCCTCAGTTTTCTTATCTCTAAAATGGGGATAATAACACCTCATTGGATTGTTTGAGGATTAAATAAGGTGATATAGTTTCCTCAGGAAAATGCTCGATACGTACTAAGGACTGTATACATGTTAGCCACCATCATCGTTATCATCATCATCATCCTGTGTAAGGAGGGATCGATATCAATGAAACATTTCAACAAAAGAGTTAAGAGGACTGAGTGATTTGAAAGGGTCTGATGTAATTCCAAGGCTTCAGTCTCATTTACTGGGAGCTGTTTGGGAGTAAGAAAAAAATTGAGCTTCATCTTGGATATTTTGATTTTGAGATTATTCATCATACATTAAAAATGCCTCAGAGTCAGTTAGAAATATGGACTTGAGGCTGGGCGCGGTGGCTCACGCCTATAATCCCAGCACTTTGGGAGGCTGAGGCAGGTGGATCACAAGGTCAGGAGTTCAAGACCAGCCTGGCTAACACGGTGAAACCCCGTCTCTGCTAAAAATACACAAATCAGCTGGGTGTGGTGTCGTGTGCCTGTAATCCCAGCTACTCAGGAGGCAGAGACACAAGAATCGCTTGAACCCAGGAGGCAGAGGTTGCAGTGAGCCAAGATTGCACTACTGCACTACAGCCTGGCAACAGAGCAAGACTCCATCTCAAAAAAAAAAAAAAAAAAAAAGAAAGAAAGAAAAGAAATATGGACTTGAAATACTGGGCTGAAATTATAGATCTGAGTATCAATAACAAAGGTGAGGTTGAGAGTCAAGGAAATTCATGTAGAGAAAATGTAACTTACTTCATACCCAGCATTTTTATACATGTTCTAATTTCATTTCATACTATTTTAGATAGTATTATTCTCATTTTAAAGCTGAATAACCAACTAGTGAGGTTTAATAACTTATTTGAGACTTCATAGCAGGTAAAATGATTAGAATATGAATTCATCCATTTATCTATCCAACAGACTTTTTTTTTTTTTTTTAGTAGAGACGGGGTTTCACCGTGTTAGCCAGGATGGTCTCGATCTCCTGACCTCGTGATCCGCCCGCCTCGGCCTCCCAAAATCCTGGGATTACAGGCGTGAGCCACCGTGCCCAGCCTTTTTTTTTTTTTTTTTTTTTTTTGAGGTAGAGTATCCCTCTGTTGCCCAGGCAGGAGTGCAGTGGTGCAATCACTGCAGCCTTGACCTCCTGGGCTCAAGCCATCCACCCACCTCAGCCCCTCCCAAGTAAGCTGGGATCACAGACATATGCCACCAAGTCTGGCTAATTTTTTTTTTTTTTTTTTTTCTCGAGATAGAGTCTTTCTCTGTTTACTAGGCTGGAGCACAATGGTGTGATCTCGGCTCACTGCAACCTCTGCCTCCTGGGTTGAAGTGATTCTCCTGCCTCAGCCTTCTGAATAGTTGGGATTACAGGTGCGTGCCACCATGCCCAGATAAGTTTTTGTATTTTTAGTGGACATGGGGTTTCACCATGTTGGTCAGGTTGGTCTCGAACACCTAACCTCATGATTCACCTTCCTCAGCCTCCCAAAGTGCTGGGATTACAGGCGTGAGCCACTGCGCCGAGCCAAGTCTGGCTAATTTTTTTTTTTTCTGAGATGGAGTCTTGCTCTGTTGCCCAGGCTGGAGTGCAATGGCATGATCTTGGCTCACTGCAACCTCCGCCTCCCGGGTTCAAGCGATTCTCCTGCCTCAGGCTCCTGAGTAGCTGGGATTATGGGAGCCCACCATCACACCCAGCTAATTTTTGTATTTTTTTTTTTTTTTGAGAAGGAGTTTCATTCTTATTTCCCAGGCTTGAGTGCAATGGCGCGATCTTGGCTCACAGCAACCTCCGCCTCCCAGGTTCAAGCCATTCTCCTGCCTCAGCCTCCGGAGTAGCTGGGATTACAGGCATGCGCCACCACGCCTGGCTACTTTTGTATTTTTAGTAGAGACAGGGTTTCTCCATGTTGCTCAGGCTGGTCTCGAACTCCGGACCTCAGGTGATTCACCCACCTCAGCCTCCCAAAGTGCTGGCATTACAGGCGTGAGCCACCGTGCCCGGCTAATTTTTGTATTTTTCATAGAGACAGGGTCTCACCATGTTGGCCAGGCTGGTCTTGAACTCCTGACCTCATGATCTGCCCGCCTTGACCTCCCAAAGTCCTGAGATTACAGATGTGAGCCTCCATGCCCAGGCCAAGTCTGGCTAATTTTTAAAAAAATTTTGTAGAGTTGGGTCCTCTCTGTTTTGCCCAGTCTTGTCTCAAACTCCTGGGCTCAAGGAATCCTCCTGCCTTGGCCTCTGAAAATGAAAATGTTGGGATTACAGGTGTGAGCCCCCTGTGCCTGGCTGCCTTTTTTTTTTTTTCTTTAAGGCAGAGTCTCACTCCATCGCCCAGGCTGAAGTGCAGTGGCGTGATCTCCGCTCACTGCAACCTCTGCCTCTTGAGTTCAAGGGATTCTTCTACCTCAGCTTCCCAAGTAGCTGGGATTACCGGAGCCCACCAACACACCCAGCTAATTTTTGTATTTTTAGTAGAGACGGGTTTCACCAGGTTGGCCAGGCTGTGTGGAATTCCTGACCTCAGGTGATCCACCCTCCTTGGCCTCCCAAAGAGCTGGGATTACAAGTGTGAGCCACCGTGCCCAGCCTGACTTGTTTTTTATAAAGCCTTTTTTTTTTTTTTTTTTTTGAGATGGAGTCTTGCTCTGTCGCCCAGGCTGGAGTGTAGTGGCATCATCTCAGCTCACTGTAACCTCCACCTCCTGGGTTGAAGTGATTTTCTCACCTCAGCCCTCAGCCTCCCGAGTAGTTGGGACTGCAAGTGCACACCACCATGCCCAGCTAATTTTTTGTATTTTAGTAGAGATGGGGTTTCACCATGTTGCCCAGCTGGTCTTTAACTCCTGAGCTCAGGCAGTCTGCCTACCTCGGCCTCCCAAAGTGCTAGGATTAAAGGTGTGAGCCACTGTGCCTGGCCTTTTTTTTTTTTTTTTTTTTTGAGCAGTTTTAGTTTCCCAGCAGAATTGAGATGAAGGTACAGAAACTTCCCATATGCTTCCCACATGCATAGCCTTCTACATTATCGACATCCTCTGCCAGAGTGGTACATTTGTTACAACTGATGAACCTACATTGATACATCATAATCACCCAAAGTCCATAGTTTACATTAGAGTTCACCCTTGGTGTTATATATTCTATGGGTTTGGACAAATGTATAATGACACGTATCTACTATTAAATACTTTACAGAGTATTTTCACTGGCCTAATCCAATGGACATTTATTGTTACTTCATTATGGTTGGGCACAGTGCTAGATGCTGATGATTAAGAGAGGGCATGGGATTTGGTCTTGTCCTCAAGGGTAGAACCTAGGCCCATTGCATCTTCAAAGCCCAGTGTAGTAGCAACTGCTGTACCTTGCCTGTGCCCTTTGCGTATCTCACTTCTCTATCTCTCTAGAAAGTTGGAGAGAAAAGTGAGCAAGGCATGAGGAACAAAGTTATTTATTTATTCTTCATTCATCTATTTATTCTTTCATTACCGTGTGTGTTAAAACATTCCAAACCCAAACAATTATTTGTATGGTCTCCTGTGTATTACTTGTGGTTTCCCAAGAAGTAGTTGCTAAGCTTTTCCTTGTATGGTTTCTGTGAGGTAAGGAAGGAATGATGTGATTTTCTCCAGTATGTAGAATGCAGTTCCAAGAGGTTAAGTAATTTACTTACAGTTATTTAGCCAAACAAGGTTACTGCAAGGTATATGAAGTCAGGTCTCTTGACCCAGTTCATGAGAGAGTTAAAGGAACTATCATTCTTTTTAGCTTTCATGGAAAAAGAAGGTTGAGTGTTGGGAGGGGTGTGGGTAGGATTGATAATGGACTTCAAAAATGTGAAGGGTATTTCTGTAGTTTTCATTCTTCTGAAAGCCTTCTAAGAGGCAGTGAACCAAAAGCACACAAGAATGGCAAGAAGTTAGCACGCTGAAGAAATATCCTCCTGGCTGGCAAGCAGAGTGAGAAGACTGCTATCACCTTTTCTAGAATCTTTTGGAATTGTAGGAGCTGTTAGATCCTGGGTTAACTCTATGAAGAAAGTCAGAAGGATCAGAGAACGTCAGTGTCACAGCTCTTCATTGGAATATCCATGTCTCCTCCTTTACTCTGCTCTACCTTCCATCCTTTGCCACTAATTATCCAGAGTGTTTGTCAAACTTCTCTGTTTGCAGTTCTGAGCTAGCAACTGTACACACTAAGACCATCAGACACAGCTAATACCTACTCTAGTCTAGTAGCTTCCGATCTAAGGCAGACACATGGGTGTAGTTAAAGATTTTGAATGTACATGTGTCCAATCTGACAACAGTAACACAAACCATCCATTCAAGTAGAAGTGTTTGAGTCAGAATTGGATTGCACCCCTTCCCCCGCACCCACACACATTTCAGTTCTTTCCTCATGATTTTTTCCTCCCAAGACATCCCAGGAATTTGTGGAGAAACTAACCAAGCGACTGAAAAGACACCCTGAGGAGACAGGAGGCTTCCAGGAGGCACCGCTGGCCTATGATGCCATCTGGGCCTTGGCACTGGCCCTGAACAAGACATCTGGAGGAGGCGGCCGTTCCGGCGTGCGCCTGGAGGACTTCAACTACAACAACCAGACCATTACCGACCAAATCTACCGGGCAATGAACTCCTCGTCCTTTGAGGGTGTCTCTGTGAGTTACAACTTCCTTCATACTCCCCTGTCTTCCCAGTCTCGAGAGAGACTCCCGAGAGGCACCTTCTACAAACATGCATTCTCTGTTTTTCTCAGTTACTTCTTTGCAGTAATCAGTCTCCGACCAGAGAAGTAGGGACCTTCAAATTAGAAGAACCCATCAAAGACTAGAGGAAAAAAAATGATGTATTCCATTTTTTAAACCCCTCCCCTCATTTCTTTTCAAACTAGACCAAGTATTCATGAGTCAGATGAGAACTATAGGATTTTGAAAGACAAAACAGTCTGAAAGGTCATCTTCTTATTCCTTTTAAAATGAAAAGATTAGTTTCCAGAGAGATTTGCTGACTTGCTTAGGCCACACAACCAGAAGCCTGCTGGTGTTCTGTCTGGGGATTTTTTCCCATACAAATCTCATAAGTGAAGCTCCTTCTCCAAAGAATAATGTTTCTAAAATCTAGGGTATGGGCATCTGGGGTATGTCCTATATGCAGGCAAATGCCATAAATAGCATTCATTCAGAGGCTCAATTACATCAAAAACAGAAGGATTTAAAGAGTCCCTGATGTTCTCTTTCACTCCTGCTTTTGTCTCCTTTGCCTTGCTCCACATGTTCCTTCCCTCAGGGCCATGTGGTGTTTGATGCCAGCGGCTCTCGGATGGCATGGACGCTTATCGAGCAGCTTCAGGGTTAGTACAGGGGCAGGAGGGGACCGGACATGGGGGCTAGGCTGGGGCTGGGCTGGGATGCCACCTGGGGAAGAATGCCAGAGACATCACAAGATTGCCCTGGCACCTCCCAACTTCTGCCCTTCTCTTTTAACTCTGTTCATCAAGCTTGTAAATAATAATAATACTAATAAGCTTAACTACAAGAAGATTGATGTCTTTGAGTTGCACTGGTTTTGCTCTTGAAAAGAGGTGTGCAGGCTGGGTGTGGTGGCTCACCCCTGTAATCCCAGCACTTTTGGGAGGCCAAGGCAGGCAGATCATGATCACGGTCAGGAGTTTGAGACCAGCCTGACCAACATGGTGAAACCTGTCTCTACCAAAAATACAAAAAAAAAAAAAAAAAAAAAAAAATTAGCTGGGTGTGGTGGCAGGCGCCTGTAGTCCCAGCTACTTGGGAGGCTGAGGCAGGAGAATAACTTGAACCCAGGAGGCAGAGGTTGCAGTGAGCTGAGATCACACCACTGCACTCCAGCCTGGGTGATAGAGTGAGACTCTGTCTCAAAGAAAAAAGAAAAGAAAAGAGGCATGCAAATTAAAAACAGCTACTCTCTTTCCCAGTGGCTTCCATTAATTTCAGGAATTTCCCCTTGAGTGGCTTGGGTTGAGAGGTTGATGACCTGTCAGTTAGACTTAAGAAAGCTGAATCTAGGAGAACCGCTATTTTTTTTTAAGGGAATCTGCCAAATTTCCTTGCTGTGTAAAGCTTCAATGTGTATAGCTTGGCTTTTGTAGATTGTATTTTCTTGAAACTTAGCACACAGGTATTTGCAGAACTTCTAGGAGTTAATTTTTCTGCTCCACTCGGCTCTCAGTCTTTTACGGCATGGCCAAGAGAGCTATTTCTTGGCCTCCTGTGAAAAGTTTCTTTCTTCCTTTCTCCCCACCTCCACATCCTCTCCGCTCCTCTTTGTATCCAGGACAAGAGGAAATGGACTTCAGCCATGGTGAAAGGAGTGTGAGTTGGCTTTTGAAGGAAAAGTTATGGTAACGGAAGCAGTTCTAGAACAGAAATCTTAGAAATGACCAAATTTTACTCAATGGCGCTTTAAGAGGCAGATATAACTTATCCAAGGAATTAAAACCCAAGCCAACAGAAGAGAATGTTCTAAAATTAAAATGAAAGCCACTGGGAAAATAGAGCCTGCCCATCATGAGAGGAAGAATAAGCAGAAATATGTGTAAAGCTTTAGAAGCCAAAATCAAAGTGAGAGACATCTCGCCGAGAGAGGTGTGAGGAATGGAATAGGTGGCAGACATGTTGTGGAGCCTCCTCACTGAAGACTTTTAAACATAGATATTCTTATTTATTTGAGTTGTCTTGGGAACCACCTTATATTGCTTTTAAGTCATGTTGCTGATTCAAGAGTCTCGTAGGTCCTTCCAAGCATCCTTTAGGGCCTCAGGTGAAAATAAAATCAGATACAACCATGCAAAGCTCTAGGGAAGTGGGAAGTTGAAAATGCCTAGGATCAGCTCTCTGGCTACCTGTGGTCACTCCTTTTATTGTCATCTGCCCAGGTGGCAGCTACAAGAAGATTGGCTACTATGACAGCACCAAGGATGATCTTTCCTGGTCCAAAACAGATAAATGGATTGGTGAGTGGATCTTGTTTGTATTTTCCTTCAGCCCCTCTGGACAGTCAAGGGAAAAAGTCATGCCTTTGAGTGAGGATGGAATGGTGGAGACTGTTAGGTTGGAATGTGGCTGGCAGCTGGGCCAGGAGAAAGGGTTAAGTGAGAGTGAATACAACCCCTAAGGCGTGGGTAGGGGAGACTGGTGTATTTGGAGAGGGAATAGGCGGTGGTTAGTACTATTTTTGATGGTGCATTGCTGGGGTAACTGGGGATTAGAGGCAGGGGGTGGGCAGAGGGCGGGAAATGGAAACTCCATTTGGGTTTCCCAGATGTCCTGGTGTCTTGATATATTTGAACCAGCTACTTCAAGCCCAGAGCTGTCTCTTTGTCTGTCTCTGTCAGGAAAACGGTTGCTTAAACTATGGAGGAGGAGGGAAAACCTCATGTAATTGTCATCTGCCAAAATGTGCTTTTTATTTTTATATGTATTTTTAGAAATTTTCCTATTTTTATGTAATTTAGAGGTAGATGTGCAGTTGTGTTACATGAATATATTGCATAGTGGTGAAGTCCGGGCGTTTAGTGCGCCTGTCACCCGAATAGTGTACCTTGTACCTAATAGGTAGTATTACATCCCTCAAAATATACTTTTTAAAGAGAGAAAGGAAGCAGTTATTCTTTGTGTACTTGGCCTAAATGATAGGACATAGGAGAGAAACTGAAGGTGGACAAAAGGAAGGTCCTACTGATAAAAGAAAGCCTCCTTGAGAATGAAGGGGAGGCCCAACCATTGAAGATGGCTGCCGTCTGCCCTGCCCAGCAGATATCCAGTCATTCCCAGCACTGCTGGAGTTTTGCCCTTTTTTTTTTTTTTTTACAATTCGAATTTAGGACAGTGTTCTGGATTGCTATAAATGCTGCATGGCCTAAATTATTCTTTAAAAAAAAAAACTAAGCAAATTGAAATTAGTTTTTTTTGGTGAACTCTGACAAATTTGAACTTCCCCCTAATAATAACTGGAAAACATATTTGGGAATATTACCCTGCCAGGATTAAAATTTCAGATTAGCTTTCCTTCTTTTTTTGTTTGTCTTAAGAATAGGTGTCCACACTAGATACTTCAAGGCCTTTTTAGCTTTATGATTCCATAATTGTCATTTGAAACTTTGATTTGGGTTATAAGAAACCTTATAACATTTTTTAATGATCCCCTTCTTTCTCCTCCCATTTTCCTTTGCTGTAAGAAGACAGAAAAACTTAAAGAACAAACAAAAACAAAGACTACAACTTTGGTGACATGCCTCAGCATTTCCCAACCTATGGATAGACCATTCACTCCATCTTCTCATCTCATTTCTGGTTGCTTCCTAACGGCCGCAGTGGCACTGAGCATTCTGCCTGCAGTAACCTCTGTCCAGTGCAGTTAGGGCCTCGTGTCCCCAGCCAATGACTGAATGTCCATCAGCAATCTAGTTCTTTGCCCTTTTCTCCTATCCCGTCTTCATTCCTTTGTCCTCCTTCCCTTCTCTTTTCCCTTCCCCTCTTCCTCCCCTGTGCCATGCAGGAGGGTCCCCCCCAGCTGACCAGACCCTGGTCATCAAGACATTCCGCTTCCTGTCACAGAAACTCTTTATCTCCGTCTCGGTTCTCTCCAGCCTGGGCATTGTCCTAGCTGTTGTCTGTCTGTCCTTTAACATCTACAACTCACATGTCCGGTAAGTTTCTCTTCTGACGTTTTCCTTGTCTGCCTCTCTGAGATACTGATCATGTTCCTGGACAGGATGAGAATAAAACCTGTGTAACTCCCATGGCCATGTATCATGGAGTTTTTCATTCTGACTTGTTGAGAATGAAAACAGGGAAACCAGATATAACCCCTACTCCTACTCCAAAGTAGCTAACGGGAGGAAAAAAGAAAAGAAGAGAAAAAAACAACCTTTGGGGCCAGGTCTCACAGTCTTGGACTCTACATAAATAGCCTGTATTCTAGTGGGGGCCTGTGCTTGGGAAGCCCTCTGCAACTCCATCTTCAGCCCCATGACTGCATTGCTCTGCCTCTCAAGGCTCCACTGTCTTCTCCAATCCTGTCTTCCTTTAGCCCCTGGCCCTGAAATTAGGGTCATGCCATTGCGTGGTATTTGGAGAGCTCAGCCTCCCTGGAGAAGAGGGGTAATTCTCTCTCCCTCTCACCATTTCCACCTCTGCCCTAGTTATATCCAGAACTCACAGCCCAACCTGAACAACCTGACTGCTGTGGGCTGCTCACTGGCTTTAGCTGCTGTCTTCCCCCTGGGGCTGGATGGTTACCACATTGGGAGGAACCAGTTCCCTTTCGTCTGCCAGGTGAGGAGGTGGTGGGCAAATTCCTTACAGGATGTGACTCTCCCACCCGTCTCAGGAGCACCTTCCATGATTTGTGATTCTCTGCCCTTCCTCCTCAGCTTTCCCTGACTCTTGTCCCTGTTCTTTCCTTCTAGCATCACCCCTCTGTTCTCTGTTTGGCTCTGTCCCTTCTTTCTGTGCCTGCAGGCCATTTTCATTCTGTAGTTTACTTGTCAGTTCCAAGGTTGCCATGGCAGGCCTTGCAGAGAAGAGGAGGGAGCCACTGAAGGCAAAGGAAGGGGATCTGCTCAAAGGTCTCCTGAACAATGGTGGCTTGTCTGTGGTATGGGGGCTGAGAATCAGAACTGTGGACTTTTTTTGGAGCCTTTGTTGGGTTTCGAAGGATAGAAGCAGAGATGGAAACACAGCAGAGAGTTGGGGGGAAGGGACCACTGCCACACAGGGAGGAGGGGCTCTGGGACTGTTGGTACATGGAAGGTTCTAGTGCTGTGGGGAGAGGCCAGCTTCAACAGTGATAGTTGAGTGGTTCTCTTTTCCACTGGTGGAAACACCCACTCTTTCTTCTGATCTGCCTGCCTGTCCTTGCTCTCTCTTTTTCCTCTGCTCTGTGCTGTCCTGATCATACATCTGTGCACATGGCATTTCCATGCACATGCACATGCAGTTCATCAGGAATCCTCTGTTCCCAGTGAGGCCAGAGTGCAGCTGGAGAAGCAGACAATTAGCTGTAGTGCAATAGGAGAGGTTCCAGAGTAGGGATCTGCACAAAGTGCTTTGGGGGCAAAGAAGGGAACACAGTTCACTGCTGGCGTGATTGGGTGGACCTCACTGAAGAGGTGGCATTTGATTACTGAAGGACAAATAGGATTTTATCAGCTAGAGAAATAGAGGAAGGCTACTTCAGGGGCATAGGGAGCATCGTGTGCCTAGAAAATACATGAAAGAGAGTAGATGAAGAGAAAGTGAGTAGTTCAGCATGGCTGGAGCGTGGGGTAGGTGTGGGGCTGGGAGATGAGCCTAGCTGGACAGGTGGATGGGAGCATGTTGTGAAGGGTCTGTGTCATATCCAGAAGTGTTCAGGCTATAACTTATAGATACTGGGGAGTGGTTGGAGGTTTTTGGCCACTAAAGCCAGGAGGTTTTAGCAAGATCACCCTGGTGGTGTGGAAGTAGAGGGTGGATGGGAGGAATTGTTCAAGATGGGGAGACTGCTCTCCTCCTGCTGCTCCCCGTCCTGCTCACATTTTCCCATCCTCCCTGTGTCACCATGAGCTCCCTGCCCGTGCTCCCTGCCCACTCTCCCTTAGGGTTCTGCCCATCCTTACTGCAGTCCCGGCTACTACCCTACCCTGTTCTGCCTGTGCCCTCTCTTCTTTTCTAGGCCCGCCTCTGGCTCCTGGGCCTGGGCTTTAGTCTGGGCTACGGTTCCATGTTCACCAAGATTTGGTGGGTCCACACGGTCTTCACAAAGAAGGAAGAAAAGAAGGAGTGGAGGAAGGTGAGCTGCTGCCCAATCCTCAGCCCCCAGATCCTTGGCTCCTGGGGCACAGAGCATTTCCCCCTGACGTGCCTGTTCTCCCCACATATTTATCCAGACTCTGGAACCCTGGAAGCTGTATGCCACAGTGGGCCTGCTGGTGGGCATGGATGTCCTCACTCTTGCCATCTGGCAGATCGTGGACCCTCTGCACCGGACCATTGAGGTACCACTGGAGAGGAGGTGCTATGGTCAGGAGAATGAGCAGGGCTCAGTGGCCATCAGGGCCCTGGGGCTGTGTGTGATCTTGAGGGATGAAGCTACTTAGAGAGAGTGCCTTCCTCGTATTGGAAGCTCTTCCTTTCCTTCCTAGAAGGAGCCCCTCATAGGCCTCCAGATTCAGCTGAAGAAAGGAAGGGGTGGGGATCTGGGAAGGGTGTGTAGAACTTCCAGGCGTCAGGGAAAGTGGGGAACAAGCACCTCCAAGGGTTCAGGAAAACATTCTTAGGCCTAGAATGAGATTTGGCATCAGCATTGAGGGTCTCATAGGAAAACAGTTGGAAGCCAGAGACTGAGAAGCGTTGAGGAGAGGAGGGGAGGCTGGCAACCATCTTTCTTGTGACCTTGTTTCTGCCCTAGACATTTGCCAAGGAGGAACCAAAGGAAGATATTGACGTCTCTATTCTGCCCCAGCTGGAGCATTGCAGCTCCAGGAAGATGAATACATGGCTTGGTGTGTGGGATGTGGGCAAAGGAGGGCAGGGATGCACAAAGGCAGGAGGGAAGGCAGGGGTAGAGGGCTTGGAGGGAGAGGGCTCTTTGGAAGAGGAGGTAGAGAGCTTGTCAACCCAGTTTGAACACCCTACTCTTTGTTATTGCACTAATCTTTTCTGAGAATAGGGGAGAGTTGCTCTTTTGCTATGAGGAGCTTAGGGCCCAAAGCACAGATGAAGAACTTGTGTTCAGCAGAGGAACAAGTGGGGGTAACCCCACCTCCAGACTTGACATTATCTTTTAGATCCCCCTTGGCCATATTAGCATTGTTCGATTCATGGTCACAAATTGCAAACCTACCCTCTGCCTGGAAAGCCACCTTCCCACCTGTAGGGTAAGGGTGAGGCATGTGTGGCCCAGACTGGCCTATTTCTAGATATTCAACAAGCCCTTGCCTGACTGACAGCGGCTTGCCACCATTGCTTTCCTGTGTGAATCCCAGGAAAAAGTGATGTGGTCTGGGCAAGTTGGGTGGACATAAGGGATAGGGGACACAGGGTGAGGTTTGCTAGGTCAGAGGGGTTGGATTGGAGAGGAGGGCCCCCTTTCCATTTCAGAGTAGGTGAAGGGCAGAGAGGGGATGGGGATTGAGTGAGGAGCATTGTGGTCCTTGTTGCTCAAGTGACTCTCTCCTGCCATCCTAGGCATTTTCTATGGTTACAAGGGGCTGCTGCTGCTGCTGGGAATCTTCCTTGCTTATGAGACCAAGAGTGTGTCCACTGAGAAGATCAATGATCACCGGGCTGTGGGCATGGCTATCTACAATGTGGCAGTGAGCACTGACCCCATGGCATTGACCCTGTAGGCTGACCACAGCAGCCCAGATATAGAGGACTAGGAAGAATCAATGCTAGATCTGGGATCGGTTGCTTAGAAGTCTTAAAAAGTTTGTTAATTCTTCAGGTCTATAAAGCACTTTACAGTTTACAAAGCTCACTACAGACATTGTATCATTAATCTTGCAACTACCCAGTGAAGTAGATATTAGTATCCCCACTTTATAGGTGAGGAAACAGAAACACAGAGACGTTAAATTGCTTGTCTGTGGTTAATGGGCTGGACTCTATTGACATTTCCTGCCAGGGACCGACTCTGGAGGACCCGGAATCTGTGCATAGAGATCCTGGGAGTTCCTGCCTTGAGGGGAGGGGTTAACCAAGAGTGAAAACTGGTTTGGGACAGTTTGAGATTTTTCTCAATCTATATTTGAGGATGATCCTGAATTTGGATCCTTTTCAAAGGGAAAGTTCACCAGGAAACTGTCTGCATAGACTCCCTCCCATGGGAAGTAAACTCTGGATCTTGTCTGAGCCTGCAGACCTGAGACTCCCTCAACGTGTCTTTCCCTCTAGGTCCTGTGCCTCATCACTGCTCCTGTCACCATGATTCTGTCCAGCCAGCAGGATGCAGCCTTTGCCTTTGCCTCTCTTGCCATAGTTTTCTCCTCCTATATCACTCTTGTTGTGCTCTTTGTGCCCAAGGTAAGGATCTGGCTTTTCTCCCACCCTCTTTGTTCCCATGTTCCCTCCATCCCTCCTTCCTATATTACTGAGTTCCTCTGCCCTTCCATTCACCCTCCTCTCACTCCTCCCCTTGTTTTGGGCCCAACTCTTATCAGCATTCCTTCCACCTCCAACCTTCCATCAGCCAATCACTAGTACAGTCCTTGCTGGGCCACCCCACGCCCAAACATTTGCCCCCAGATGCGCAGGCTGATCACCCGAGGGGAATGGCAGTCGGAGGCACAGGACACCATGAAGACAGGGTCATCGACCAACAACAACGAGGAGGAGAAGTCCCGGCTGTTGGAGAAGGAGAACCGTGAACTGGAAAAGATCATTGCTGAGGTGCGGGGGTGGGTGTCAGGGTAGGGTGTTGGGAGTGGTCCAGGAGGCTTGCGTCTTAGCTTGGGTTGTCTGAAGCCAAGCCTGAGATACAGGGTCAGATGTTCTTGGCTCATGGAGGGAGGGTCCTAGGAGACAACCTGTAAGGAGTGAATGGAGCAGCATAGGGGAGGGGAAAGGGCTGAGCAAGATTCTATCTCAGGCAAAATCCAGTGTTGGCCTGGCAGGTGGAAGGGCTCTGGAGTGGGAGCTATGTGGTTGACTCAGCCTCCTTAAGGCAAGAGGATGGCTGTTGGCTGTAGGTGACAACTGGAGAGAGGCAGCTGTGAGCCTCTAGTAGTCAACACTCACAGTAGCTGGGTGTAGCATGCAGCCCCAGCATAAAGGACCTGGGCAGGCGTTCACTGTGCCCCAGGCTGTCATTAGGGGCTGGTGCAATGCCAAAGAGAGGGATGTTCCAACTGGGTTGACACATCTCTCTGATTTATTGGAAGCTCTGTGCACTGACTTTTCTCTCCTTCCCCACTTTTTCCTTTTGTTTTTAAATTCTCTCTTATTTCCCTGATCGCATTTTTTCTATTGGTATCCTTATGTTCTCTGGCTTTTCTTGTTCTGTTTTGATTTCTCCTTTTAATTTATTCTGTCCACTTACCCTATGTCCTCCCCCTACATTTTTCTGTGCCCTTCCACTCTTTCCCTCCTCCCCACCCCTTCATCACCTTCTCTTCTCCTACTATCCCAATTGTGCTTCTTCCTCCAGAAAGAGGAGCGTGTCTCTGAACTGCGCCATCAACTCCAGTCTCGGCAGCAGCTCCGCTCCCGGCGCCACCCACCGACACCCCCAGAACCCTCTGGGGGCCTGCCCAGGGGACCCCCAGAGCCCCCCGACCGGCTTAGCTGTGATGGGAGTCGAGTGCATTTGCTTTATAAGTGAGGGTAGGGTGAGGGAGGACAGGCCAGTAGGGGGAGGGAAAGGGAGAGGGGAAGGGCAGGGGACTCAGGAAGCAGGGGGTCCCCATCCCCAGCTGGGAAGAACATGCTATCCAATCTCATCTCTTGTAAATACATGTCCCCCTGTGAGTTCTGGGCTGATTTGGGCCTCTCATACCTCTGGGAAACAGACCTTTTTCTCTCTTACTGCTTCATGTAATTTTGTATCACCTCTTCACAATTTAGTTCGTACCTGGCTTGAAGCTGCTCACTGCTCACACGCTGCCTCCTCAGCAGCCTCACTGCATCTTTCTCTTCCCATGCAACACCCTCTTCTAGTTACCACGGCAACCCCTGCAGCTCCTCTGCCTTTGTGCTCTGTTCCTGTCCAGCAGGGGTCTCCCCACAAGTGCTCTTTCCACCCCAAAGGGGCCTCTCCTTTTCTCCACTGTCATAATCTCTTTCCATCTTACTTGCCCTTCCATACTTTCTCACATGTGGCTCCCCCTGAATTTTGCTTCCTTTGGGGGCTCATTCTTTTCGCCAAGGCTCACATGCTCCTTGCCTCTGCTCTGTGCACTCACGCTCAGCACACATGCATCCTCCCCTCTCCTGCGTGTGCCCACTGAACATGCTCATGTGTACACACGCTTTTCCCGTATGCTTTCTTCATGTTCAGTCACATGTACTCTCGGGCGCCCTGCATTCACAGCTACGTGTGCCCCTCTCATGGTCATGGGTCTGCCCTTGAGCGTGTTTGGGTAGGCATGTGCAATTTGTCTAGCATGCTGAGTCATGTCTTTCCTATTTGCACACGTCCATGTTTATCCATGTACTTTCCCTGTGTACCCTCCATGTACCTTGTGTACCTTCTTCCCTTAAATCATGGTATTCTTCTGACAGAGCCATAAGTACCCTACCTTGCACATTGTTATGCACTTTTCCCCAATTCATGTTTGGTGGGGCCGTCCACACCCTCTCCTTGTCACAGAATCTCCATTTCTGCTCAGACTCCCCCCATCTCCATTGCATTCATGTACAACCCTCAGTCTATACTCACAATCATCTTCTCCCAAGACTGCTCCCTTTTGTTTTGTGTTTTTTTGAGGGGAATTAAGGAAAAATAAGTGGGGGCAGGTTTGGAGAGCTGCTTCCAGTGGATAGTTGATGAGAATCCTGACCAAAGGAAGGCACCCTTGACTGTTGGGATAGACAGATGGACCTATGGGGTGGGAGGTGGTGTCCCTTTCACACTGTGGTGTCTCTTGGGGAAGGATCTCCCCGAATCTCAATAAACCAGTGAACAGTGTGACTCGGCACCTTGCAGTCTTCCTGTGAACAGAATGGGCTTCAATCCAAGAAGGGAGGCTCAGAGGACTCCAAGTTCATGAAAAGGCAATAAAACGGAGGGTGAAAAGAGATGTTTTATTGATCCATTGAGGGCTTAGCAGAATGAAGCAGGACATGATTAAGTCTGAGGTTAGTGAGTGAGGACACTACTGGTTAAAAGTGTGGGCTCTCGAGTCAGACTGCCAGGGTATCAGATCCAACCACATGCAAACATTTTCTTAGTCTCTATTCCCCATGTCCTCATTTATGAAAATGAGAATAACAGTAATACATTCCTCCATAGGTTGGGTACAAAGACTATTATAAATTGTGCATTCAGGTGCCTAGGTTGGCCCTCGGGCCATGGTATATGTTGCGTGAATGTTAGCCTCTGTCCCTGCTGTTTAATGAGTTCCTTGACAGTAGTGGGCATGTATTGGGAGCCTGGAGCAAGTGCCTAAGCATCCCCTCTAGGGACGCTCCTTCCCAGGAACTAAGAAGAGTAAAAGAATGATGACTGCTAGAAGGTAATGGATGAGATGGCTGCTGAGTGCTTGCAACCTTAAACATCTTTGTTTAGGAACTCTGAGCATCTTAGAAATAATTTGCTATCAAAATGAAAAAAAATCTTGAATGGACAAGGGCAAAAACATTTGCCTGAGACTTTAAACATTTTTTGTGTCATCTTGGAGAGTGCTTTTTTGAAGCTCAAATTTTCTTTTATTTTGGCACTGATTTTTAAAGTGATTCTCAGATTTTTGTAAGACAGCTGCAAGGGTTGGATGGGCCCTGTCATTCATTGACCTGTTAAGAGCCAATTTCTGAACTTCCACTAAAGCATGGGCTGGTTGAATCTTAGACCAGTACTTGAAAAACTTTCCACTGTGATTATCCACCTTGGACCAGTTGGACTTAATTTGAGTCTCTCTTCTTCCCACAGTGAAATATCCGCTAGGAAAAGAGAAGAAGTCTGTGGAGTAGATAAGCCTGCAGTTTGGAAAATGAATAGTTGGCATCAGAACAGCAGCAGGAGGCTGGGTGTGGTGGCTCACGCCTGTAATCCCAGCACTTTGGGAGGCTGAGGTGGGTGGATCACGAGGTCAGGAGTTCAAGACCAGCCTGGCCAAGATGGCGAAACCCTGTCTCTACTAAAAATACAAAAATTAGCTGCGCGTGGTGGTGGGTGCCTGTAATCTCAGCTACTCGGGAGGCTGAGGCAGATAATTGCTTGAACCCAGGAGATGGAGGTTGCAGTGAGTTTGTGCCACTGCACTCCAGCCTGGGCGACAGAGTGAGACTGTCTCAAAAAAAAAAAAGAAAAAAAAAAGAAACAACAGTAGCAGGAGCTATAGAACAGCCCTGGGTAGAACCTAAAAGACCCAAATTATCATCTCAAACTTGCATTGCACTTAAGTGGGCTGTAAATTATAAACAAAGGGTGAAAAGTTCTACTGGGGCCAAAGGTGAGCCAGACACTCTGCTAGCAGGAGTGCAGGAGTCGAGAGCCAAACGGTGCGACTAGCAGAGTGCCCAGTGCAAAGGGGAGGGAAGGAGTGAGATTGAGGATATTAAAAAGATACTTAGAAGAGAACTTGTAAGATTTTTACTGGCCAAATTTAAAACATGACAGCACTATTTTTCATACAGGCCTCCTACTAATAAGAAAAACAATTTTGAGATAACTACTTGTTTGAGTTCACAGTTAATGTTCCTGATGATTAAGATCAGTTGCAAATGTTCATCTGTCAATGCTTATCTACAATGAGACTTCATGTATTCATTTCTGAAAGTGTCTTTTCAGGGTGAAAGGTGCTATTGATTAGCACTAATACTAATTATTAGTATATTATATATAATTACAATGAGATATATATACACACACACATATATACATATACACACACACAATGATATCTAATTAATATATAATTGTACCCCAAGGGGTGCAAAGGAGATGTGTTGCCAGGTGGAGAGGCCATCACTTGGCAGTTCTGGGAGGACTTGCTCCCTGGGCACTGTGAGGCAGGCTTTGCCTTTCAGACCTGCCTTTGGGTAGGGTTCAGATCACTTTCTAACTCTGGAATGTCCTAGAATGTAGACTGCCTGCAGGCTTCCATGTCCCCTGCTTTTCCCTGACTTAGCCTGTTGCCTCCCTGCCCTCCTGTTGGTTGTCTACCAGTAGAGAGCACTTTGTGTGCACTTGGCTGCTACATTAGTTAGGTGATCTTCAACAAGTGTTTATGGTGAGTTGCTGTGGCAGGTGCTTTTTTTGGCACTGAGGCAAAATGGTGAGTAAGATGGCTTTCAAGTGTTGTACCTTCTCGACGTGGGAAGATGACCAGTGAGCAGAAAAGCAAACGAGATCACTTAAGAGAGCAACCAGGAGTGTTGGGCATCTCACAGCCATTAGCTCTGGTGTGAAGGACAAATCTAAAAGCAAGGGGACTGTGTGTTCGTTTTCTGGGGTCACAAAACTAAGGAGCAAAGCCAGCATTCAAACTGCATATATTATTATCTATTGCCACAAAACCTGTTACCCTAAATGGCTTCAGACAACAATAATCATTTATTATCCCTCATGGTTTTTGTGGGCTAGAAATTCAGATAGGGTACAGTGGGGAGGGTTCACCCTGCTCCACAGCATCTGGAAGATCTGAAGTCTGAGGGTTGTTGTCCAAAAGGTCCTTCACTCAGCATCTAAAGGAGGTGTTGGCTGTCAGCTGAGACCCCTACACATGACCTTTCCATGTGGCCTGGTATTCCTTATGACCTAATGACAGTTCCAAAGGCAAGTGGAGGCAGTTGTAGAGAGTCAGCCAGGTTTAAGCTGTATTTTTTTTTTTGTTCCCTGACAAAGCCTTGAAAGTCACGTAGCATCACTTCTGAGATATTCCACTGGTCCAAGCAGTCACAAGGCCATGCCTAGGTTCAGGAGAGGAAACACTTCACCTGTTGGTGGGATGAGCGTAAGTCACACTGTAAAGAGAACATGTGGAATGGGACAAATGTGTGTTGCAGGCTGCTTTGGTAAAAGCAGTCTGCTGCATCTGGTCTGCCTGCTGCAAAGCCAGTGTTCACTTCACTTTAACATGTTCTTTGTCCGCCCTCTGAGCTGAGCACCCTAGCCTTGTATATTTGCTGTCATACAGCCTCTTACCAGGCCCTGGATTCCTCTGGATGCGTGGGGGCCAGCTGTGATCTCACCCCAGCAGAAAATGGGAAGTGTTGAAGATGGTCCTGCCAATTGCTCCTCCCACAGTCCTTGGTAGTTTTAGGACACCCTGGATAGGCAACAGTTTGTTTATCCACTCGGGCTTTTGAAACAGGTAATTCTGTGACTTTGCCCTTGAGGGAAGCTATCACTTGACGTGAAGCTTACCAAAAGGTAGGCTTCATGTTAAGGGAGGCTGTCACTTGAAGGCAGGCAGAAAGGTGCTATTCATTAGCCACCTTATGGTGGGTTCATATTAAGTGACAGCTTCCCTCAAATGGGATGCTACTCAAAATATTTAACCAGTATGGCATCCACTTACATGGCTCCCTGGAGTGTGGAAGGACATGCTGGAGACTCTCCTGGAAGGTGAGTTCAGCACCAGCAGCAGCTGTGATAGGGACACGTACTGAGGCCTGTGTGGGCTGGACACTGGGACTGATGCAGCAAAGCTAGGGAGACAGATGCAGAAGCAACGTCATGTGGCCTGCAGAGTGCATTCCCCAGGTGTGTGTAGGGAGTGTAGGAAAGAAAATCCTTTTCCTCTCCCTGTCTTAGGTTCTCCAGCTGTGGCTGTGTAAATTAGAGTGGCATAAGACAGATTAATGAGAGAAAAACAAATAGAAGTTTATTAACATTTGCTTCATGCATGTACACATGGGAGTACCCAGTGGTGAACAATGCAAAGGGGCGGTTAGAATTTGGGCTCATGGCTGGGCGTGGTGGCTCACGCCTGTAATGTCAGCACTTTGGGAGGCTGAAGCTGGGGGATCACTTCAGGTCAAGAGTTTGACACCAGCCTGGGCAACATGGTGAAACCCTGTCTCTACTAAAAATACAAAAATTAGCCGGGTGTGGTGGCAGGCACCTGTAATTCCAGCTACTCGGTAGGGTAAGGCAGGAGAATTGCTTGAACCTGGGAGGCGGAGGTTGCAGCGAGCAGAGATCGCGCCATTGCACTCCATCCTGGTTGACAGAGTGAGACTCTGACTCAAAAAAAAAAAAAAAAAAGAATTTGGAGCTCATGCAGTTGCCCCTTGAACGACTTGGGGCTTAGGGTTGCCGACCCCACACACAAACGAAAATCTGCACATAACTGTTGACTCTCTCCAAACTTAGCTACTAATAGCTTACTGTTGACTGAAAGCCTTACTAGTAGTGTAAACAGTTGATCAACACATATTTTGTATGCTATACATCTTATATATGTATTCTTATAATAAAGTAAGCTAGAGAAAAGGAAATGTTATCAAGAAAATTGTAAGGAAAATACATATAGGGTACTATACTGTATTTATTGATGCCTTAAGTTTACATCATTTACATGATGAATCGTCTGTCTGAAATGGCAGCAAACCCAGCAACAGACCTTGATCTATGGTGTATATCAAGCAATTCAACTTTTTATAGAGTCATGACTTTGCTTCTTGGGAGAACTTCCAGCATCACTGTTGGCACTTCATATGGGTCCTATGGTGTTATTTAAGGTTCACAGTATTGCTCTAGACATGATGAAATATATGCAAGAATCTTGAGAGACCACTCTTTACTGCTATACACAATTTACTGGATAGATGAACTGCTCATGCAGAGATGATTAGTGTCACTTGGCATTTTAGGCAGATACTTGCAACAGTTGAGCTCTTTGCAATAGTAAGAGGAGGTGGCTATCAAATTACAGTAGAACAGTATACACTACAGTTAATTTTATGCCGTTATGATTTAATTCTGCATCTTTTGTTAAGCTTTCTCTTGACTTTGAGTGGCTTATGTGTGGTCTGTAAGTTGTGCGTAAGTTTTGATAAATTTTATTTATTTTTTGAGACATGGTCTCACTCTGTTGCCCAGGCTGGAGTGCAGTGCCATGATCTTGGCTCACTTCAGCCTCAACCTCCTAGACTCAGGTGATCCTCCTACCTCAGCCTCCTGGGTAGCTGGGACTGCAGATACATGCCACCATGCCGGACAAATTTTTTGTGTTTTTAGTAGAGATGGGGTTTTACCATATTGCTTGGATTGGTCATGAACTCCTGGATTCAAGCAATCTGCCCATCTAGCCTCCCTAAGTGCCTGGCCAAATTTTTGTTTTTTATAGTAGATTTGTGTATATTTTTTGGTAGTATCTACATATATTTTATACATTTATTTGTTGATGAAAAAAGTAAAATTTGTAAAATATTTGAAGAGGTTTATTCTGAGCCATTTATGAGTGACCATGGCCTGTGACACAGCCTGAGGAGTTCCTGAGAACATGTGCCCAAGGTGGTTGGGTTACAGCTTGGTTTCATACATTTTAGGGAGCCAGAAGTTGCTGACAAAGACATAAATCAATACATGTAAGGTATACATTGGTGCAGCTCAGAAAGGCGGGACATCTCGAAGCAAGGGAGCTCACAGGTCATAGGGGGATTCAGATTTTCTGATTGCCAATTGGTTGAAAAAGTTAAGCTCTGCCTAAAGAGTTGAAGTCAGCAGAAAGAAATGCTTGAGTTAAGGGGGCGTGGAGGTGGCGTTGGGGGAGATGTTTGTGGAAGCAAAGATTCTTGTTATGTAGATGAAGCTTCCAGGCCTCAGAAAGAATAGATGGTAAATGTTTCTTATCGCACCTTAAAAGATGTTAGACTCATTAGTAAAATCCCTCCTGGATCAGAAAAAGACCTGGAAGGGGAAGGGGATTCTCTACAAAATGCAAATCCCCATGACAAGAAATGGCTTTGCAGAGTCATTTCAAAATGTCAAATAAGTATATTTTGGGGTAAAATACTTTGATTTCTTTCAGGGCCTGCTATCTGTGATGTGATGCTGTATCAGAGTCAGGTTGGAGTTGACTATTTTATTGCTACAGAGAATCTTTTGTCAGTCTTATGATCTCTGTTGTAATGTTAATGCTGGTCAGTTGTCCCTAAACTCGAGAGGAAGGAGGGTATCACTGGCATGTCTTACTTCTCTTCCTGTCAGTTAGGGGGCTTAGAATTTTATTTTTGGTTTACACATGACATACTTTTCTCTTATTTATTTATTTATTTATTTGAGATGGAGTCTTTGTCGCCCAGGCTGGAGTGCAGTGGCGCCATCTCGGCTCACTGCAACTTCCGCCTCCTGAGTTTAAGCGATTCTTCTGCCTCAGCCTCCCAAGTAGCTGAGATCACAGGTGTGTGCCACCACGCCTGGCTAATTTTTTGTATTTTTTAAGTAGAGACGGGGTTTCACCATGTTAGCCAGGATGGTCTCGATTGCCTGACCTTGTGATCCACCTGCCTTGGCCTCCCAAAGTGCTGGGATTACAGGCGTGAGCCACCGTGCCCAGCCCTATTTATTTTTTTAATTGAGGCTGGAGTGAGGTGGTGCAATCACAGCTCACTGCAGCCTCAACCACCTGGGCTCAAGAGATCCTCCCACCTCAGCCTCCCTAGTAACTGGGACTACAGGTGCGTGCCACCATGCCCAGTTAATTTTTTTTTTTTTTTTTTGCAGAGATGGGGTTTCCCCATGTTACCCAGGCTGGTCTCCAACTCCTGAGCTCAAGCAATGCATCCATCTTGGCCTCCCAAAGTTCTGAGATTACAGGCATGTGCCACAGCACCTGGCCCATTAATTTTTCCAGTGCTTCTAAGCTATGTGGTTTGTCTGTGAGTTTTTTCAAATTGTCACAAATCTCCAAAAATTTTCAATATACTTACTGAAAAAAATCATATGTGAGTGAATCCATGGAGTTCAAATCGTGTTGTTCTTAGCAACTGTATTCCATCTTGGCTAGGTAAAGGAAAAGGAGTTTGGGGCTTCTGGGTGAGTGGTAGATGGGCAGGCAAGTTATGGGAAAGTGACCAGGAAAATATGGAACAAAGTGGTTTAGTAAGGTTTGTTATGTGGATTTAAACTGTCTTCTCCATTAGTAGAGTTGTACCTTTACAGATAGAAAAGATTTGTTATGTAGATTTAAACTGATGTCTTCTCCATTAGTAAGAGTTGTACCTTTACAGATGTGAATTTATTTACAAAAGGAAAACTTGTATCCTGTTTTACAGCATTCCCTAGTCTGATGATTTTCAATTGTTAGCTCAAAATAATCCACATGCTAAAGATAGTTTGAGGTGGCATATACTGGTACCCTTCAAGGGTGAGCGATTAATTCTGCATAGGAGGAGCCAGAAGGTTTCCCCTTCCCTGGGAGATAGAAGGATAAGACAGGGCTGGGCCCTACACATAAGCATCTATTCATGATTCAGTGAGCCCTTCAGACGTTTGAGGTTTATTTTATTTTATTATTTTTTTTTGAGATGGAGTCTCACTCTAATTCCCAGGCTGGAATGCAGTGGTGTGATCTCAGTTCACCGAAACCTCCACCTCCTGGGTTCAAGTGGTTCTTCTACCTCAGCCTCCCAAGCAAGGGGTTTACAGGCACCTGCCACCAGCCCTGGCTATTATTATTATTATTTGTATTTTTAGTAGAGGCTTTTTAATTTTTATTAGAGACTTCATATTTTTAGTAGAGATGAGGTTCTTGAATAATGTTCCTTTAAGGCTTCCAACTCACATGTCATGTTAGAATGAATAGTTAAGTGCCTGCCCTCAGGAGACCTAAATCATGTAGGTTTGAAACATCTGTAAGGGGTCCTTTTTTTTTTTTTTTTTCTGGTTGTATTCAATTCAGTAGCTTCTGTATCTTTCTGAAATAATCTCTACCTTCCTCCTTAATCATTTTGCTCCTCGGTGTAACTCCTTCCCCCACATCTCCCTATCTTAATGCACAACATGCTTATTTTTGTCTTTAGCCTTTTCTGTTATAGAACCAAACTGGGGTCTGCTTACCTGGTGCAATAAAACCAGATACTTACACCAAGGATTGCACCAATAGAAAGAAAGGCATTGGTTGCAGGACACTACGCAGGGAGGACCAGGCAGCTAAACACTCAAGTCCTGGCCTCCCTGATGTCTTGCAGGCAAGGGTATTAGCGGCAGAATGTATCAGAGTTACATGGCATGAAAATATGTTAGCAGCTGCGAATCTGTACAGGTCTGCAGCAACCTCAATTTTTGCCTCCTCAGAAGAAAGAATCTGACTGAGGGGCATAAGGCAGAGTAAGAGACCGAGGCAAATTTTAGAACAGGAGTAAAAGTTTATTAAAAAGCTTTACAGCAGGAACAAAATAAAGTAAAGCCCACTTGGAAGGGGGCCAAGCAGGCAACTTGAGAGATCAAGTGCGTGGTTTTGACCTTGACTTAGGGTTTTATATGTTGGCAGGCTTCCAGCGTCCCTTCTCCCCTGAATCTTCCCTTGGGGTGGGCTGTCTGCATGTACAGTGGCCTGCTAGTGCTTGGGAGGGGCTGCATGCATGGTATGTTTACTGGAGTAGTACGCATGCTCCCTTGAGGCATTCTTCCCTTACCAGGGAGTGTTCCTATAAGGTTATAAACCAGTTAAATGCTGTCATTTCTCCTCTTAGTGCCCATGCATGAGCCCACTTGCCCAACTCCTGAGATCTTAGTTTCAGGTTTTTCTATTTATTGGGAGACTGTTTTTCCCTGGCACAGGCTGTTACCAATGATTATTTTAGAGAGACAGCTTAACAACCGCCTATCACCTGATGGTTGCCTGACATTCCTGGTGGGGAAGGAGGCCCTTTCCTGCCCCGCTCGTGTCTGACTAACTATTGTAACATGGGTTTTTAAAGGCAGGGGTGAGGCAGTGTGCAGTGGCTCACACCTGTAATCCCAGCACTTTGAGAGGCTGAGGCAGGAAGATCACTTGAACCTAGGAGTTCATGAACAGCCTGGGCAACAACGTGAGACCCCAACTCTACAAGAAATAAAAAAATTAGCCAAATATGGTGGCATATGCCTGTACTCTCAGCCACTCAGAAGGCTGAGGTGAGAGGATCCCTTGAATCCAGGAGGTCGAGGCTGCACTGAGCCATGATTATGCCACTGCACTCCAGCCTGGACAACACGGCAAGACCCTGTCTCAAAAAACAGGAAACAAAAAAAGGCAGGGGTAAATTTCAGAAAAGCAGAAGCTACAAGGAACATTGGAAATCAGTGCATGGAGGTTCCGCATTTTTTTTTGAGATGGAGTCTTGCTCGGTTGCCCAGGCTGGAGTGCAGTGGTGTGATCTTGGCTCACTGCAAGCTCTGCCTCCCAGGATCATGCCATTCTCCTGCCTCAGCCTCCCGAGTAGCTAGGACTATAGGCACCCACCACCACGCCTGGCTAATTTTTTTTTTTGTATTTTTTGTAGAGATGGGGTTTCACCGTGTTAGCCAGGATGGTCTTGATCTGACCTCGTGATCCGCCCACATTGCCTCCCAAAGGGCTGGGATTACAGCTGTGAGCCACCGTGCCCGGCCTCCACATTGGTTTTGATCTAAAAGGGTGGGATATCTTGAATCAGGGGCTTACAGGTTATAGGTAGATTCAAAGATTTTTCTGGCCAGGTGTGGGTCATGCTTGTAATCCCAGTGCTTTGGGAGGCCAAGGAGAGAGGATCCCTTAAGGCCAAGAGTTTGAGACCAGCCTGGGAAACATAACAAGACTCTGTATCTACACACACAAAATTTTTTTAAATTAGAGGCTGAGGCAGGAGAATTGCTTGAGCCTGGGTGGTTGAGCTGCAGTGAGCTACGATTGCAACTGCATTCTGGCCTAGGTAACAGAGCAAAAGCCTGTCTCAGACAAAAACAAAAAACCCCCAAATTTGCAATTAGTTAAGGAAGAGAATCTTTGTTTAAAAATTTGGGGTCCAGTAGAAAAATGTTAACTGCCTAGGAGGTGTTACTTTCTCCAAGCTTCTCAGGAAGAAACTTAGAACAAAGAATGATGGTTATAAAGTTCAGTCATTTTCCTGTCCTCTGAGGTCTATGCCAGCAGATTCATTTGGTGGGGTTCCGAGTTTCTGAGAGACAACTCAGAGACATATGTTAAGAGGTCATCTTTAGTTTCTATGAGGAAAGCAAACCTATTCAGAACGCTTAACTTCCTTGGCTATTGTCTTAGGCTGCTATTACCTTCTTGCTTTTCAAGTTGCTACTTATTTCTCAGAGCCAGCTAGGTGCCTGGAATTTTCCTTGAAGAAACTCAGGATTTTGCTTTATTTCCATGCTTGGAAGTCCACAAGCCCCTAAAAAGGGGGTCTTTGCATCATCTCATTTCTACACAGTCAGCAAATACTTCTTATTTTGTTTACTCTTCTGTGGTTCAAACCTCTAAGAGGCTTCCATGATCACTGCCGCTCCAAGCACTCACACACTTTATTCTTTAATTCTGTATTCCTGTAGACTCTTATTTGCTCCAATTCAGTTGTGTAACTGTCATGTATGCTGGAACTATGTGTCTGACCATCCCTATTTTCACTGGACATTGTGGGGGTTGTGACTGAGTAACTTTATATTGGATTTTCTCACAGAGTATCCAATAGATGACTGTTACATGGAAACAATGAATTTAGGATAAGAGATGTTAGTCCTAAGTCCTATGTTAAACCATTTATTCAACAAAGCAGATTCTTTTAGACTGCTTTATTTAATTCTCTGTTGCGTTTCCCCTAGAGTCTGTCTAGAAACGATTTTACTATACACAAACGTTACAGCCTCTGGCTGTAGGGAGCTGATGAACAGGAGAAAAGTGTAGACATTTCTAGGTGCCAGTAAGAGAAAGCGGATAGAAGGGGTCATGAAAAAAAGGTCTTACTACAGTGATTTGAAAAGTGGAATTAAGCTTAGCCTTACCTGTAGGGCTGAGATTATGATTATGATTATGATTATTTGAGATAGAGTCTCACTGTGTCGCCCTGGCTGGAGTGCAGTGGCATGATCTCGGCTCACTGCAACCTCCGCCTCCCAGGTTCTCCTGCCTTAGCCTCCTAAGTAGCTGGGATTACAGGAGCATGCCACCACGCCCGGCTAGTTTTTTTTTTTTTTGTATTTTTAGTAGAGATGGGGTTTCACCATGTTGGTCAGGCTGGTCTCGAACTCCTGACCTCGTGATCCGCCCGCCTTGGCCTCCCAAAGTGCTGGGATTATAGGTGTGAGCCACTGCGCCTGACTGATTAGGATTATTAAATATAAAATGGGGAATCTACATTAAGATTAGAATATGCTCTAATAACGAGGTCAAGGAGACAATAAGATTAACACAAGGATGACTAGGATAAAGATTAGGATTATAATAGAATTAATGTTGCTGTTCTGTGCTGATGCCAGGATAAATGTTGAATCAAAATCATTTTATATTGGAACTAGAAATAAAACTAAGATTTTCCTTTTTCTTATTTTATCGGCGTGTACTCAAAAGGGAATTTGGTATTGCTGCCCTTGCCAGGGAAAAGCTGGGAGGCAGCGTATGTGGGATTGGAACCCCAGAACCTTTTATATATTCTCTTTGGAGAGTAAGATTCATTCATTCATTCATTCATTCACTTATACATTTATAAAACTGGGTGCCAATTTTATGCAAAATTCTGGTCCTTTCCTTCTGAGAGCCTGAAATCTAGTGGGTGAACTAAGCCAGAAACACACACACAATGAACTGTAACACAACTTTTTCCAAAAGTTTTATTGTTCTGTTGTTTCTTATGCTTTGAAGTATTTGAAAAACTCTTATTTTAAGGAAGTGAAACCCCTTCGGCCGGGGGATCATTTAGATGTAGTTTTAGATTGAAATGATTTCCTCAAAGCTTGTTGAGAAGTTGAAGCTTTTCACCTGGGCCGGGGAGGCATTATTTTTACCAAAAGGCAAGGTTAAGAGCAAGGAGTCTGGAGCCAGTTTTCCTGGGTTCAAATCCTGTCTTGCACATTTGCAAGTGGTAACATAAATTCTGTGTTTTAGTTTTTACCTCTGAAAAAGGATAATAATATTATCTGCTTCATAGTGTCGTTATAAGGATTAAATGAGTCAATATGTGTAAATTGCAGGGGGTTCCTGACTTTGACCATTTTTTGACTTTATAATAATGCAAAAGAGATACATTCAGTAGAAACTGTACTTTGAGTACCAATATAACCGTTCTGTTTTTCACTTTCAGTACAGTATTCAGTAAATTACATGAGATATTCAAAACTTTATTATAAAATAGACTTTGTATTGAGGATTTTGCCGAACTGTAGGCTAATGTAAGTGTTCTGAGTATGTTTAAGGTAGGCTAGGCTAAGCTATGATGTTTGGTAGGTTAGGTGTATGAAATGCATATTCAACTTACAATATTTTCAGTATATGATAGGTTTTTCGGGAGGTAACATCATCATAAGTCAAGGAGCATCTGTACTTTAAGTGTTACTTGGGTTAACATAACAATTACATAAATGCTTATAGTATCATAACAATATCTATGTCTTTGAGCAAAGTACAGTTCGGATGACCCTGGAGCAGAAGTCTGGGATGTCACATGCAATACCATATTTGGCCGGTAGATGACACCAAGGTCCACAATGTGCCAGCCTAAACATGAAGATATTTTTGTGTCTTTTTGGCTGCTCCTTTACCTGCGATTTGTGGGCATTGTAAGAGAAGAAATAGGACTGAAGAAGCTAAGTTTCCTTTGTAAGGCTCAAGCCTGAAATACTGGGATATTTGATTATGGTGTGAAAGCAACAGTGTGTATTTGAGAGTTGCCTGACTGAAAATTATGGGGCCTGGATTTTAGTTCTGATGCTGTGGACACTGTGTGTTCTTGGGTGAGTTTCTGAACTTACCTGGGCTTCAGCTTCCCCTTCTCTTTTGCTGTTATTTGAGGAATAAAATAGAATGAGAATACAAAACAGACATATAGTGAAGTGGGAAAAACATGAGGGAGAAGCAAAGAAGATATGGTAGGAATTAGAATTGGAGGTGAAGGAATAGTGGGGATATGGCAAGGGAGGGGAGTTAAAAATGGAAGTGATAAAGGTAGGAACATGACTATGGAGGCGAAGACTTAAAGTAGAAAAAAATATAAAATATACTTGATGCCTATAATTTTTCGCATAAAGATACCTCCCTTTACTACATTTCAGATGCTGTCTCTTGCACACATACATGCACACACACAGACATGTGGCTTTCATCCATTCCCACAATGTAATGGGTGTGAAGAAGGCAGAGGGGCAGGGAACTCAAAATTTCTGATAAAAGCACATAGAATCTCCTCTCTTTTAAAGCACATTAAGCAGCTCTCCCTGAGCTTTGTGTGAGCCCCATTTCCTTCCCCAGCAATCTCCTGAATGCCCTGGTTACCTCCTTGTTCCTCAGGGTGTATATGAGAGGGTTAAGTGAAGGAGTGCCCACTGCATAGAAGAGACCAAAGAACTTGCCCCTCTCTTGGGCATAGGGATTTTTGGGCTGGAGGTAGACAGCAATGACTGAGCTGTAGAAGAGGGTGACCACAGTGAGATGGGAGGAGCAGGTCCCAAAAGCTTTCCTCTGCCCTTTTGCAGAGTTAATCCTCAGCACTGCCTGGGTAATGGCTCCATAAGAGACAAGGATGAGGCTGAGAGGCATAACCAAGATGAAGACACTGGCAACAGCCATCTGGATCTCATTGTAGGAGGTGTCCCCACAGGAGAGTCGAATTAAAGCTGGGACCTCACAGACAAAATCATCCACTTGCCGATGGGGGCAGAAGGGCAGGCGCAGGGTGGATGGTGTCTGGACCACTGACTCCACTAGCCCAATGACCCAGGCCACAGATGCCAGCTGCCAGCACAGGCGGGGGTGGATGATGGTGGCATAGTGGAGGGGCTGGCAGACAGCCACGTATCGGTCAAAGGCCATCACTGTCAGGAGGATGCACTCAGTGGTCCCCAGGGACAGGAAGATGAAGAGCTGGACAGAGCAGCCCAGGAAGCTGATGGTCTTCTTTGGGCCCCAGAGGTTGACCAGCATTTGGGGGACACAACTCGTGGTGAAACAGAGGTCCAAGAAGGAGAGGTTGGAGAGGAAAAAGTACATTGGAGAGTGGAGCTTGGGGTCCAGCACAGACAGCAGGATGATGAGTGTGTTGCCCACTAGGGTTAGGAGGTAGGAAGTGAAGACAACCACGAAGAGAGTCCTTTCCAGTGCTGGGTGTTCAGAGAAGCCCAGAAGGAGGAAGCCCTGTGTGGAGCTTTGGTTAACCATGGCCTGTTCTTGTTTGTACCTGGAGGGATGAGGCTGTCACCCCAGTGTGATTCAACCTGTCTTATCAAAACTCAGCCTGGGTGTTTGTGAGGTCACAGCAGGTAGGTGTTTCTCTTCTGTCTCTGCTCACCCAGCCTCCCTTTCCAAGGCTCATCACCATCCAGCAGCTCCTTCTCGTTCCGTGTTCTTCCTGGTCAAACATTGTCTAGTGAGAGTGAGGAATCCATGAATGTACTGGACAGCAGATGGATACTCACACTGGTGCCTCTGACTTCCTGGGTGAGGGCAAAGGAGGCTGATTAAAATATGCATTAATTCATTAATTCATTCATTCAGGGGAAATTTATTGAGTGCCACTATGTTCTGAATGCTGTTCTAGAGTTGTCTCTTATTTATTGGATGATCTCGTAAGGTATATTGAATGAATTTTCTGATAAGTTGTCTCTCTAGGCTCAATTATTGCTCTATTGGTTGAATGAATTTTATAGAACTCTGTACATTCCATTTATTTTGTATTTTTTCATTTGCAAGTAAGCTTATCAGAGACAGTGTTTTATCTATGAGAGAGATTTTGTTTTGTTTTAAGATATCCCTACTTATAGAGAGATCAGGTTGGTTGCCCTGGCCTTTTTAGCAACCTAAGTTTCTGAACCAACTGACTTGCAGGGAGGGGTGGAAATTGGTCCACATGCTTCGTCCTTGCCATGAGTAGCTTTCAAGTAGGAGGCAAGAGTGACCACAAGCATGTTAAAATCACCAGGGTTCACAGGAACATTATCGAAAGACTCCAAGAATCACTCTCCCTAAATCCTGTAGTCTTTCAGACACCACCAAAAAGAGAGTCCAAAATTTAAAGGCCAGTAACACCAATGTACTGGGTGAATGAGAGTAAAGGTTCTGTAGGATGACTGACCAATTTGGTTGGGTATATCAGGGAAAGCTTCCTAGAGGAGGTGACTGGACTTTTTCCTTAAAATAGAGATGTATTGGGGCATAGAAGGTCAGCTGAGGGCTGGGGGTGGGAGACTGAAGCCACTCTGGCAGGTCAGAGACAAGGACTCAGGGTCTTACAGGACCTTAGGAAGGCCATGAGGGGAGCAGATGAGATGGTGGGCCACCCCACAAACATGCCATGGAGCTCAGAGGATGGCAGGAGTGTCTTCCTCTTACAGGGTCCCCATTTTGTATTAAGCTCTATCACATCTCCCTTTTTGCCAGGACTCTCTGCCATTGTCTCTGTCTTCTTCCTCTTTCTCCCATTATTCTTTTCTCGCTTAAAATATATTTTTAATTTTCAAAATATTGTTACATATTTAAACAACTAGGTTAAGGAACTGAGCAAATGTTTCAAGTATCTTAGAAGCTTCTGTGTGCCCCTCCCTGCTCTCTCAATTTTCTCAATTTGTCACCCCTCAAGATGTCACCACCATTCTAATTTTTTTTTTTTTTTTTTAAGACACAGTCATGTTTTATAGCCCAGGCTGGAGTGCAATGGCACGATCTCTGCTCACTGCAACCTCCACCTCCTGGGCTCAAGCTATTCTCCTGCCTCAGCCTCCCAAGTAGCGGGGATTACAGGCACTCAAGACCATGCCTGGCTAATTTTTGTATTTTTAGTAGAGACGGGGTTTCGCCATGTTGGCCAGGCTGGTCTCAGACTACTGACCTCAGGTGATCTGCCTGCCTCGGCCTCCCAAAGTGCTGGGATTACAGGCATGAGTCACCGTGCCTGGCCTCTAAATTTTTAATTATGCCTTCGCTTTCATTTTTTGAGATGTATTTAACATACCATAAAATTCACCCTTTTGAAGTGTGTAATTTAGTGGTTTAAAGTATATTCACAAGTTGTGCAACCAACACCATTTACTTCCAGAATATTTCATTACTCCGAAAAGAAACCTCATGCTCATTGGCTGCCGCCCCCTCCTTTGTTTTCTTTGTAATATAAAATTCTTTGCATGTAACCTTAAACAATAGCCAATTGTTTCTTATTCATCCATCATGTGTCATCCTAATTAATTTTCTACATTTCTAACTTTGTCATTATCTTGGCATTTCATTCCTTTCCTTTCTCTGCTATATCGCTGAATCTCTTTAGATTACACCTTTCTTAGTGACTCTTTGTTTCCCTTTCCCTCTTTGTTCTCTGTCTTTTCCACTCTCATTATTTTTCTCCTACTCCTTTTCCTTCTGAAATATTCATGCATTGGTCTACGCATTTATTCCTCTCTTGAGCCCCAAAGTGCCAGCATTGTGTTAGGAGCTGGGGAAGGAGTTGGGAGGTCCTTTGAAAGGGGTTTATGATAGTCTAGTGACCATGAGCTACCCTTGCTGTTAGTAGCTACCATCAAAGCATGGTGATAAACAACTCCCTGAACATCTGGTTCTCACAGTGACCGTACAAAGAGATAAAATTATCCCAATTTTACCAAAAAGTGAACAGTCACAGACGGGACAAGAGACTTGTAGAAGGTTACCTAGTCAATAAGTGCTAGGACCAGGATTTTAGAGTACGTTTAACTCCAAATCCGGTGCTCCAGTGTTGAGGATAGGAGGAAACTGATATCTCACAGCCAAAGAGCAAAGGTTCTGCTTACCTTCAATCAAATAAAAATCTCTTCTGCTACCAGCAATTCCCCATGACAGAGCTCTTAACTGGTGCCCAGCCTCCACTTGTGCATCAGGAAGAAACAAAAAAATAAAAAGGAATGGGCGCTCTCCCTCTCCCTCTCCCTCTCCCCACGGTCTCCCTCTCCCTCTCTTTCCACGGTCTCCCTCTGATGCCGAGCCAAAGCTGGACGGTACTGCTGCCATCTCAGCTCACTGCAACCTCCCTGCCTGATTCTCCTGCCTCAGCCTGCCGAGTGCCTGCGATTGCAGGCGCGCGCCACCACGCCTGACTGGTTTTCGTATTTTTTTGGTGGAGACGGGGTTTCGCTGTGTCGGCCGGGCTGGTCTCCAGCTCCTAACCGCGAGTGATCGGCCAGCCTCGGCCTCCCGAGGTGCCGGGATTGCAGACGGAGTCTCTTTCACTCAGTGCTCAATGGTGCCCAGGCTGGAGTGCAGTGGCGTGATCTCGGCTCGCTACAACCACCTCCCAGCCGCCTGCCTTGGCCTCCCAAAATGCCGAGATCGCAGTCTCTGCCCGGCCGCCACCCCGTCTGGGAAGTGAGGAGCGTCTCTGCCTGGCCACCCATCGTCTGGGATGTGAGGAGCCCCTCTGCCTGGCTGCCCAGTCTGGAAAGTGAGGAGCGTCTCTGCCCGGCCGCCATCCCACCTGGGAAGTGAGGAGCGTCTCTTCCTGGCCGCCATCACATCCTGGAAGTGAGGAGCGTCTCTGCCCGGCCGCCCATCGTCTGAGATGTGGGGAGCACCTCTGCCCTGCCGCCCCGTCCGGGATGTGAGGAGCGTCTCTGCCCGGCCGCCCCGTCTGAGAAGTGAGGAGACCCTCTGCCTGGCAACCGCCCCGTCTGAGAAGTGAGGAGCCCCTCCGCCCAGCAGCCGCCCCATCTGGGAAGTGAGGAGTGTCTCCGCCCGGCAGCCGCCCCGTCCGGGAGGGAGGTGGGGGGGTCAGCCCCCCGCCCGGCCAGCCGCCCCGTCCGGGAGGGAGATGGGGGGGTCAGCCCCCCGCCCGGCCAGCCGCCCCGTCCGGGAGGGAGGTGGGGGGATCAGCCCCCCGCCAGGCCAGCCGCCCTGTCCGGGAGGTGAGGGGTGCCTCTGCCCGGCCGCCCCTACAGGGAAGTGAGGAGCCCCTCTGCCCGGCCAGCCGCTCCGTCCGGGAGGGAGGTGGGGGGGTCAGCCCCCCGCCTGGCCAGCCGCCCCATCCGGGAGGGAGGTGGGGGGGTTAGCCCCCCGCCTGGCCAGCCGCCCCGTCCGGGAGGTGAGGGGCGCCTCTGCCCGGCCACCCCTACTGGGAAGTGAGGAGCCCCTCTGCCCGGCCAGCCGCTCCGTCCGGGAGGGAGGTGGGGGGGTCAGCCCCCCGCCTGGCCAGCCGCCCCATCCGGGAGGGAGGTGGGGGGGGTTAGCCCCCCGCCTGGCCAGCCGCCCCGTCCGGGAGGTGAGGGGCGCCTCTGCCCGGCCGCCCCTACTGGGAAGTGAGGAGCCCCTCTGCCCGGCCAGCCGCCCCGTCCCAGAGGGAGGTGGGGGGATCAGCCCCCCGCCCGGCCAGCTGCCCTGTCCGGGAGGTGAGGGGCGCCTCTGCCAGGCCGCCCCTACTGGGAAGTGAGGAGCCCCTCTGCCCGGCCAGCCGCTCCGTCCGGGAGGGAGGTGGGGGGGTCAGCCCCCCGCCTGGCCAGCCGCCCCATCCGGGAGGGAGGTGGGGGGGTTAGCACCCCGCCTGGCCAGCCGCCCCGTCCGGGAGGTGAGGGGTGCATCTGCCCGGCCGCCCCTACTGGGAAGTGAGGAGCCCCTCTGCCCAGCCAGCCGCCCCGTCCGGGAGGGAGGTGAGGGGGTCGGCCAGCCGCCCCGTCCGGGAGGGAGGTGGGGGGATCAGCCCCCCGTCCGGCCAGCCGCCCTGTCCGGGAGGTGAGGGGCGCCTCTGCCCGGCCGCCCCTACTGGGAAATGAGGAGCCCCCCTGCCCGGCCAGCCGCCCCGTCCGGGAGGGAGATGAGGGGTCAGCCCCCCACCCGGCCAGCTGCCCCGTCCGGGAGGGAGGTGGGGGGTCAGCCCCCCGCCCGGGCAGCCGCCCCGTCCGGGAGGGAGGTGGGGGGGTCAGCCCCCCGCCTGGCCAGCCGCCCCATCCGGGAGGTGAGGGGCGCCTCTGCCCGGCCGCCCCTACTGGGAAGTGAGGAGCCCCTCTGCCCGGCCAGCAGCCCCGTCCAGGAGGGAGGTGGGGGGGTCAGCCCCCTGCCCGGCCAGCCGCCCCGGCCGGGAGGTGAGGGGCGCCTCTGCCCGGCCGCCCCTACTGGGAAGTGAGGAGCCCCTCTGCCCGGCCACCACCCCGTCTGGGAGGTGTACCCAACAGCTCATTGAGAACGGGCCATGATGACAATGGCGGTTTTGTGGAATGGAAAGGGGGGAAAGGTGGGGAAAAGATTGAGAAATCGGATGGTTGCCGTGTCTGTGTAGAAAGAGGTAGACATGGGAGACTTTTCATTTTGTTCTGTACTAAGAAAAATTCTTCTGCCTTGGGATCCTGTTGATCTGTGACCTTACCCCCAACCCTGTGCTCTCTGAAACATGTGCTGTATCCACTCAGGGTTGAATGGATTAAGGGCGGTGCAAGATGTGCTTTGTTAAACAGATGCTTGAAGGCAGCATGCTCGTTAAGAGTCATCACCACTCCCTAATCTCAAGTACCCAGGGACACAAACACTGCGGAAGGCCGCAGGGCCCTCTGCCTAGGAAAACCAGAGACCTTTGTTCACTTGTTTATCTGCTGACCTTCCCTCCACTATTGTCCTATGACCCTGCCAAATCCCCCTCTGTGAGAAACACCCAAGAATGATCAATAAATAAATAAATAAATAAATAAATAAATAAATAAATAAAAAACAAACACAAAACTTTTCAAATTGTACACTTTAAATACCTACAATGTATTATACTTCAATTATCCTCAATAAATCTGCAAAAAAAAAAAAAAAAAAAAAAAAAAAAAAAAAAGGAATGGGCATCCTTGAATGGGCAACTGCATCTCTGGTCACAATAGGGATTGCTAATGCTGACCATCTGGCACTTTTCTAAGCACACATGTGTGTGATGAGCTGGAGCTGGCTCAGATTATCTCTTGATTAGTACATTTTTAGAAATTTTGTGAGACAGTTATTAAACCGTCAGTGGCTTGAGACAGCCATGGCAGGAATATTTACACTATGAACATTGGCAAACACTACAAATTAGGGCTCTCCCCATCTGCCACCAACCAAGATGTTTATTAAACATTTACTCTACACTGCTGATTATCCTTCACAACTCTACATATTATTCTCTTCCTTCCAATATGAAGAAGTTGAAACAAAGAAATATAAATAACTTTCCCAAGGCAGTATAGTTAGTAAGCACCAGAGCTGATATTTGAACCCAAATCTGCTAACTGTAGAGGGTGTGCACCAACCAAAGCCCACCAAATCTCTGCAGGGAGGATGAAGCCAAGGTCAGAGCTTTGCCATTGAGTTCTTTGCCATCGAGTTCTTTGCCAACAATTTTCCCCCTCAGTCTAGGCAGAGGTGTGCCTCTGTTTTAGTGGCATTGGAGGTAGAAATGTTGACATGGTATGGTGGTAGAGAGAGGGATCCCACGGAGGGAAAGAGCTCATTAATTCTGCTGAGACTCTAGGGTCCATAGCCCACAGACAATTCATTAGCCACAAATTATGGTAAAGGGGGCAGGGGAATATCTATAGGAAATATGCCAACAATAGTCATCACTGTGGTAGGTAAAAGAGGTCACTCATTGCTTTTTTCTGTCAACAGGAAGAAAAAGGACAGTGTCTCTACTCCCACCTCCAGTGAGTCCCGGGCATCCTGATAGTCCTCTCAGGCTTATGATTCATCTATTCAGGACCTCAGTTTTTAAAGTTCTCAGCTTCCTCCTTTTCTATTTAGTTATTCTGAGATGGAGCACACTGTAGTAACAGAGAATTATAAAGCTCTGGGTTTGGAGAGTACTTAGAACATTTAGCCAATCTTCATATAACTGAATTGTTATGCTTCTCTTCCATTAGAAAGGGAGCCTATGAGATCAGCTAATAAATGGCATGTACTAGGTCCATGGATCTACCCAGTAGTCATTTCTGCAGTCTCTAAATCTGTAACTGGAATGCACATGCTTGGCCGTTGGCAGAATCCCCACATAGTTCTTTAGTCTGTGGAGTACGAGCTACAGATTGAAGTGGAAGCCCTGAATCTATACCTCTTACCACAAAGACAGTGAATCAAGAACAATATCACAATTCAAGGGAAATGGCTGATTGAGGCCACCTTTAAAGGATGCGGGGGTTTGTTTCTATCATATTTTACATTTAATTCACCAGTCTGGTCACTACAAATATCAGATGCAACTTGAAAGATGACCAGACTAGCACAAACTCAACCAAGAAATAGCTGTAATTACAGCTGTTGTGCCTGATTAGCACGGTTTCAGGTCCATGTTATATGGCTATTAATCTGGTGAATAATGTGTTCTTTTCTTTTCTTTTTGAGATGGAATCTCACTGTTGCCCAGGCTGGAGTGCAATGGCACGATCTTGGCTCACTGCAACCTCCCCCTCCCGGGTTCGAGCGATTCTCCTGCCTCAGCCTCCTGAGTAGCTGGGACTACAGGCGAACGCCACCATGCCTGGCTAATTTTTGTATTTTTAGTAGAGACAGGGTTTCACCATATTGATCAGGCTGGTCTTTAACTCCTGACCTCGTGATCTGCCTGCCTCAGCCTCCCAAAATGCTGGGATTACAGACGTGAGCCACCGTGCCTGGCTGAATGTGTTCTTTTCAAATACTATCAGGAAGAAAGACCAAAGGCAGTTTGAATTTACAGGTATGGATATAAGTGTACATTTACATTTACATTTTTGCTTCAGTACCATGTTAAAACTCTCCCGTCATAATAGGGTCCAATGGGACATGGATGTGCTGCAAGTCCAGGCAAAAAAGCCTTGATTTACATCATTTGCTGATTTCTGCAGTGTAAATATTCTCACCATGGCCAATTTTAAACTGTCAATGTGAGATTACTGAAAATGCAGAGTTGTAGAGAAATGTACGGTAACACACCATTACACAGAATAATTTATAATACAGAGGGGTTTTTTTTTTTGTTTTTTGTTTTTGAGGAATAAACAAACAGTCTTTATTAGGCTCAGACCAGAAGTCCATGGGTCTTGAGGAGACCTGTGTGTATTTGTCAGTTTTCTTTTTCATGTTCTTTTCCACCTATTTCTGTAGCCTCATAAGCTGTTTCTTCTTCTGGTAGTGGATCTTGGCCTTCTCCTTCCTCTTCTTCAGGGTGGCTGTCACTGCCTGGTACTTCCAGCTAACTTCATGAGCTCGGTGTCCAGGCGGACAAATTTTCTTGTAGGCTTCAGACACACAAGCTTGAGGGCAGCAGGAACCACCAAAGCTTTTTCTTGTCATGGGGCGGTGGAATGCCATCAGACACCTTGAGGTGGTTGAGGGCGGCCTGGCCTTGGTGAGTCTTGTGGGGCAGTGGGCCTTGCACCATCCACCAGAAGATGAGGCTAGGGCCGAGAAATGGCAGGGCCTCGAGAAGGTGTTCATCCGCTTGCGGAGAAAGCCCAGGTACTTCAACTTGTTTCTGTAGAACTTGCCAGAAATGTTGATGCTCTCGCATTGTACGACCACCACCTTCTGGCCTAGAGGGAGGGAAAGGGTTGGGAAGTGCTGAGGGTGCCATCTGAAGGCTCTCTCTCTACCTGTGACCGCACACAGACAGTGATGGGCACAGCAGAGTTCATGTTTAAATTAAAAGATAGCCTAATGGAAAATCACTTCTGAACCAGGAGGACCACACCCCAGGAACGGGAGTGGCTGGCAGGTCTCAGAGCAGTGCATGGGGTTGGTCTCATGGCCATGAGATTCAAACGAAAGATGGTGATTGTTGCTCATCACCAATCCAGAATATTTTTATTGTACAGACAACATTATTTAGTATCTTTATTATATAGACATAACAGATATAAATAACCAGAACAGTATAGAAAATATGGTAAGATAGTTAAATACCTAGAAAATGAAGAGCTTAGGGATTTGTTACCTATGCCTTAAAATACCTTATTTTAAAATAATAGTCATGTTTAACAACTGGTTTGCACAATTTCTGAAAATTTAACAGTTGGCTCCATGAGGCAGTATGAGCTAGCTGCATGCAGCACACCACTGGACGTGGACCTTCTGGACATTCCACAAAACATGGCATCGTTCCACTGTATCAACAATATCTTATTAACCAAACAGAATGAGCCATGAGGGCAAGCATATTGGCGGCACTGGTAAGACAAATGCACTCCAGAGAGTGGGAAATACACCCTGTGAAGATTCAGCATCCTCCACATCTTTGAAGTTTTTAGACTTTGTGCCAGGACATCCCTCTAAAGTAAGAACACATTATTGCATTTCACACTTAACACCAGTAATGCAGAATTGGAAAGAGATGCACAGTAACACACTATTACACAGAAGAATTTATAATACAGAGGTGTTTTTTGGAATAAACAGTCTTTATTAGGCTCAGACCAGGAGTCCATAGGTCTTGAGGAGAACTGTGTGTATTTGTCAGTTTTCTTCTCCACGTTCTTTTCTGCCTGTTTCTGTAGCCTCATAGGCTGTTTCTTCTTCCAGCAGTGAATCTTGGTCTTCTCCTTCCTCTTCTCCAGGGTAGAGAATGCTTGGTTGTCCTATTTAGGATCTAGAGGAAACATATTCCACACTCATGGGAATACCACATGGAACAGTTTACTAGTGACTGACTGAAGCCCAGAGCAGACCTGGGGTCCGCAGCTGTTCTAAGCTGTCATATCAGCCGTGTGGTAGTGCTTTGGTCATGTGACTCAATAGACTCTGGGGCACTAAAGGTATCAGTGGTGGGAAAAGATACAGTGTGGCATTTTGGGCAAGCCTTGAAAGGAAAATCACAACATAGATCCCTGGGGTTCTTCATGAAATCTGTGCTGTCTGCTGCAGGAAAGTAAATCCCATTAGGAAACAAGCCCTAGCCTGCTCTTGGGCCTTACTAGAGACAGAGCTCCTGATCATGAGACATCAAATGGCTATTAGGCTACAACTGTCCATCATGAGCTGGGTCCTGTCAAATCAATCAAGTGATGAGGTCTGGTGGTTGCAACATCATCAGTTGTAAGAGAGAAGTCGTATATCCTGCATCAGTCGTGGGCAGAACTGGAGGGTAAATGCAAGGTGCTGAAGTGGGGGGGCCCAGATTCCCATGTCCTCCACGCTGTGGCCTTGGTACTTCCCAACTTGCTCATACCAGTGGCTCATGGGAGTGTTCTAGTTATTTATTGCTGCATAACAAAGTCTCCCCAAATTTAATGGCTTAAATGAACACAAACCTTATTGTATCTCACATGTTGTGGGCCAAGAATTTGGAACGAAATTGGCTGGGTTTCCTTATATTCCATGTTGCATCAGCTGGGATCCCTTGGAAGTATTCAGCTGGCAGATGGACTGCTCTAGAGGGTCTGAGACAGCTTCACTCACATGCCTGGCACCTTGGTGGGTTCACTGTAAGTTTGGGCTCATTTTCTCTGTCTTCATGCTATCTCAGGGCCTTTCTACATGGTCTGCCCAGCATGATAGACTTTTTACTTGGAAATTCAGGACTCCAGGATAGCAAGGAGGAACAGCCAGTTCTCTTACAGGCTGGCCCCAGAGCTGGCATGGTGTCACTTCTGCCACGCTGTTTTTGTCAAAACAGTCATAGACTAGCACAGATTCAAGGGGAGGGGAAATAGATAGCCCTCCTGATGGGATGATTGTCCGATAGTTTGCAGCCATCTTTAATCTGTCATGGGGGGAGGGGTACCTTATGATTGGCTAATGGAGGAAAAATAAGATGACCTTGGTTCATGGATGTATCTGCTCAACACATTGGTGTGAGCTGAAAATGGACTGCTGCTGCATTATAGCCACACTCAAGAGTAGTTCTGGAAGACAGTAGAAATTGTAAATCTTCCCAATGGGCAAAGCTTTGAGTAGTGCACCTGATTATCTATTTTGTGTAGAAAGAATAATGGCCTAATGGAAGAATATTTGTGAATACATGGGCAGTGGCAAATGGCTTGGTTGGTTGGTCAAGTGCTTGGAAGGAGGAGGTTTAGAAGATGAAGAACAATGAAATTTGAGGAAGAGGCGCTTGGATGGATTTATGAAAATGGGAAATCTTTTTATTTATGAAATTGGGAAAATTGTGAATATCTTTGTGTTACATGCTAATGCCCACTAGAAAGCATCCACAATAGAAGAGGCTCTAAACCTCTTCTAAACCAAGTAAACAGTGACTATAGGCCAGTTCACACTAAGCAGCCTTCTCCACAGGCCACCCTAGTGCTGGTAAAGATGGACTTATGAAGGCAGTAACTATGGTGGCAGGATGCAGGTCTGTATGTGTTCAACAGCATGGCTTTCACTCACCAACACTGATCTAACTCCTGCAGCTACTGAACGTCCAGCCTGCCAGAAACATGCAAATGCTGACCTTGATATGGCACTATATTCTGGGCATGAGTTTGCAGGTCCAGGATTCAAATTGGATGCTGCGCAATGCGAAAGGGCTCTGTGTATTTGCAGAAAACCCCCAAACTGACCATTTTCTCCTACTATATTCTCAACATTCAACACTTCTAGTCACCAAAACATGTTGGTTTTTATTTTATTTTGTTTTATTTTATTATTTTTTGAGATGGGAGTCTTGCTCTGTTGCCCAGGTTGGAGTGCAGTGGCGCGATCTCAGCTCACTGCAAGCTCTGCCTCCCGGATTCATGCCATTCTCCTGCCTCAGCCTCCCGAGTAGCTGGGACTACAGGCGTCTGCCACCATGCCTGGCTGATTTTTTGTATTTTTAGTAGAGACGGGGTTTCACCTTGTTAGCCAGGATGGTCTTGATCTCCTGACCTTGTGATCCGCCCGCCTCAGCCTCCCAAAGTGCTGGGATTACAGGGCTGAGCCACCGTGCCTGGCCAACATGTTGGTTTTTCTTCCAGACTGACCAATACATTCTTCAGTGGACACCAACTTGGTGTCCTATAATTCAATTCAATTCACTTCTGACATTATTCACCTGGAGACACAGTGAGATCCCACAGGTTAAAGGATCCCATAAGACTGCTCCCCACTTCAGATGCCAATCATAAGTCCAAGCTTCTGGAACTTCTGACCTACTGGGAACCTTATTGGGGGTTCCCACAATCCCCTCCTTGGGTTTGATGATTTATTAGAGCAGTTCACAGAATACATGAAAGCTCTTTAGTTCAATTTACCAGTTTATTATAAAGGATATTCCAAAGGATACAAATGAACAACAAAATAGAAGAGATGTACAGGAAAAGGTGTGTGGGAAGGGTTACAGAGCTTCTGGGGCATGCTGCCCTCTCAGCATTTCTGTGTGTGCACCAGCCTGGAAGTTCTCGGAGCTCCGTAGTTCAGGGATTTTTGTGGAGGCTTCATCAAATAGGTATAGTTGATTATTAACTCAATGTCTAGCCACTCTCGATTTTCTGGAAGATGAGGGTAGAGCTGAAAGTTTCAAACTTCTAATCATGGCTTGGTCCTTCTAGTCAGAGTCCCCATTCAGGGGTCCACCAAGGGGTCACCTCATTAGAACAAAAGATGCTCCTGTTACCCAGGAAATTCCAAGGGATTAGAGCTCAATGTTAGGAACTGACATATTTGGTCAAAGACCAAATATTAGAACAAAAGACTCTCCTAGCACCCCTATTGCTCAGGGAATTACAAGGGCCTTAGGAACTCTGTGCCAGGAACTGGGATCAAAGGCCAAATATGTATATCTTATTATATCACAATATTACAGCCTCTTGGCCACCGCATTATTCTGCAGCCCATGACTGCAATAGATTTTTGGATTATATTCAGATGCTTTTCACATGTGGCTATAGACTCAAGTACCATACTCAGTGATGACCTCAGAATTACATGTCATTTTAGTCTCTCCCAAGTTTAGCTTTTTGAAAAATCTTTTGGTTTCATATTATATTATGGGATATATTAGCAATCTCTGATAGTTTTGTGGCATATTAAATATTCATGGATGAAGCAGCTTTGGGAGTCGATACTGGATAGGGTGTTTATAACTAACCTAATTTAAATTTTATTCTAGTTACTACATTACTATGGCTATTTTGCCTGGCAATTAATGAACAGCACTGGAACTGATTCCTACTGGGGCATAAACTTGTAGCCACTTCTGCCTTGAACCTATTAGCTGCTTAAAATTTACACACACGCACACACATACACACAATTTATTTTGAATATGTAAAGCACACACAGCTGTAACATTTAAAAGACAGGCAAAAATATAAAGTGAAAAGCAGATTTCTCTTCCATGTCTGTTCTTCTTCAAGTTACTGCTGTCGATGATGTCATAGGGCTCACTAGCTCCAGAAACAGCTTCTTCTGCAGGAACCTGGGAGGCTTCGAAGACACAAAGGGATTTTACTTCCTGCTGAACGACGTTGGTGATGGCTTTCTTGACTCCCCTAGACCTTGCGACCGCCGGATCCCAGTTGGCGTAATCTGCCACAGTCTTTGGAAGGAGCAGGCATCGTGGGCCCAGAGCTTGAGCCGATTTCGTCTCCTCGACACGGCGATCTTGTCTAGGGGAGGCTGGCACAGAGGTCTGCAACCATGGGCCAGCTCCGCCCTGCTCTGCTGTTAGCCTGCGCTGGAGGCCAATGCTTTCGTGAGGACGCAGGCCCTAGGATTTCTTTCTGTAAATATAGTCTATCCTCCATTCCCACAGGTTCTGCATCCACAAGCAAACATGAATTGAAAATACAATATTCTCAGGATGCTAAACTCATGGATGTGAGAACCGACTTTTTGTATTTGTGAGTTCTGCAAGGTCAACTTTGGGACTTCAGCATCTGCAGATTTTGGTATCTGAGGGGTGTCCTGGAACTAATTCCCTGGGGATACTGAGGGGTGACTGTAATAAATATTCATTAAATACCTACTGTGCCAGATACTATGCCAGGCACTAAGAGTATAAGGATAAGTGAGCCAAAACCCTGACCCTCACTTTCCTTACCGTGTACTTTGAGAGGTAGACAATTAAAAAGATCCTGTTACTTCATGGGAAGTGCTTTTTGTTGGTGGTAGAGAGGAGCTGGAGGGGAGAGTCTTCCAAAAAGAGGGAGGAGCACGTTCAAAGGCTAAAGGTGGCAGAGAGCCTGGTGTGGTTCATACACTTGCACTTGCAGGTAGTTGTGTGAACTTGCAGGATTCTAGGTGGTTGAGCCTTTGGAGGTGGGGATGGTAAAGTCTGGAAAACAGGAACCCGATCTAGGAGTTTGGGCTCCACATTTTATTGCAGGGGGAATCTATATATTATTTTTGGCTAAGGGAGTAACATATTCAAATTTGTATTTTGGAATGATTACTCTGGTTCAACATGGATAATCAGTTTGAATCGGTCAAGACTGGAGGCAAAGAGCCAGTTAGTAGTCATTCATGTCATCCACCAAATATTTCTGGTTCCCTTTCCTGCCACATGATTCGTTTATTTCCCCTCACCTTGAAGTTATATGTAGCCATGAGATTTGCTTTGGCAAATGACCAATAAGTCAAAGTGTTATGCCACTTCCGATTGGAAACTAAGTGCTAGTTTGCCATTTGTCATGCTTATTATTTCCTCCTTTCCCAGCACCTAGGAGTGTTTGAGATGGTGGGTGTTCTGTCAGTCCACATCTTTGGGTGAGGATGACAAGGCAGAACCTCTGGTTGGATGACAATGGGCATGCAGCAGCAGCAAGAAATAAACCTATGCTGTTTCAAGTCACTGAGGATTGGTATTGTTATCACAGCATAACCTCTTTCCTGACAGGAAAGAGGAGAGAATGGTTCAGTTCTAAACAGATTTTTCCATCACACTCTCCATTCCATTCATGTGAGGCTTTGAGAATGTAATGAATGTAGATCAACTTGAAAAAGGAAATAAGATTTCATAGAAGTTGGGGCTTACACTGCTGCTCCCTTTTTTCTGAGGCCCTTGCTCCATCCAGGCTCCATTGCAGCACTTTATTACTTACAATTGGATTTCATTTTTGTGCCTGGCTAGTAGAGGTTGGTCAGAATTTCAGAACTGCACTAGAAAATGGATGCAGTACAGCTGTTAGCACTGTGTAGCCACTGAAGAGCAGACTCACAACTCCTCATGGTCACTGTCATGCAGAGGTTGAGAAGAGGTAAAGGAAAATCATCTCCAGGAATGGGAGCGCATTTTCAGGATTTGGCAGGAGATTAGTGTTGTGATCCCTGGAAAGCTGGATGATCAGGAAACCTACTAGGACTGGAAAAATAGAGTTTTCTGCCTGATAACCCATTTGGGTATAAGTCCTAATGATGTTGGTATATTTATAATGGTGTAAAACCAACAGCATGCACTTGGTAAGTTAACAGATATGCATCTCAATTTAGGTCTAACAAATTGCTGTGTGTTCTTGGGTGAAATTACTTAATTCTCTGAGTGTCAGCTTCCTGTCAGTCCACCTCAAGCAAGTGGAGATGAACCATCCTGATGACAAAGGAAAGAAGACATTGTCAGAATCAGAAGTGGCTGGGCGCCGTGGCTCACTCCTATAATCCCAGCACTTTGGGAGGCCGAGGCGGGCGGATCACCTGAGGTCAGGAGTTCGAGACCAGCCTGGCCAACATGGTGAAACCCCGTCTCTACTAAAAATAAAAAATTAGCTGGGCATGGTGGCATGTGCCTGTAGTCCCAGCTACTCGGGAAGCTGGGGCAGAAGAATCACTTGAACCCGGGAGGCGGAGGTTGCAGGGAGCTAAGATCGCACCACTGCACTCCAGCCTGGGCGACAGAGTGAGACTCCATCTCAAAAAAAAAAAAAAAAAAAAGAATCACAAGTGATGGTAAAATGATGATGATAATGTAACAATCGGAGAGGGGTTACATAACCAGAAATAGGCATAGTGCATTTGGAGAACCTGTAGTGGAGAAGAGAGTTAAAAACCAAATTGAAAAGAAAATAAAAATATAGAAATTAAATATTAAAAATGGGCAGGTATGATAATCTTTTTGAGCTTTAGATGTTAATTAAAGACACCTACCTCCTCTTACCTGACTCTTAGTCTTTCTCTGTCTCTTTCTCTCTCTCACACACACTCATATACTGTGACCCATTGTAAACACTTTGATGGGTGTATGAAAGGTAGTATACCTGGGAGCTCAAACTTGTTCACAAAAGGATAAATAATTTCTTCTTAATTTAGAAAGCACATTAAGCAGCTCTCCCTCAACTTTGTATGAGCCCCATTTCCTTTGCCAGCAATCTCCTGAATGCCCTGGTTACCTCCTTGTTCCTCAGGGTGTATATGAGAGGGTTAAGTGAAGGAGTGCCCACTGCATAGAAGAGACCAAAGAACTTGCTCCTCTCTTGGGCATAGGGATTTTTGGGCTGGAGGTAGACAGCAATGACTGAGCTGTAGAAGAGGGTGACCACAGTGAGATGGGAGGAGCAGGTCCCAAAAGCTTTCCTCTGCCCTTTTGCAGTTAGTCCTTAGCACTGCCCAGGCAATGGCTCCATAAGAGACAAGGATGAGGCTGAGGCACAGCCAAGATGAAGACACTGGCAACAGCCATCTGGATCTCATTGTAGGAGGTGTCTTCACAGGAGAGTCGAATTAGAGCTGGGATCTCACAGACAAAATCATCCACCTGCTGATGGGGGCAGAAGGGCAGGCGCAGGGTGGATGGTGTCTGGACCACTGACTCTACCAGCCCAATGACCCAGGCCACAGATGCCAGCTGCCAGCACAGGCAGAGGTGGACGATGGTGGCATGGCGCAGGGGCTTGAAGATAGCCATGTAGCGGTCAAAGGCCATCACTGTCAGGAGGATGCACTCAGTGGTCCCCAGGGACAGGAAGATGACGAACTGGACAGAGCAGCGCAGTAAGATGATGGTCTTCTTTGGCTCCCAGAGGTTGACCAGCATCCAGGGGACACAACTTATGGTGAAACAGAGGTCCAAGAAGGAGAGGTTGGAGAGGAAAAAGTACATTGGAGAGTGGAGCCTGGGGTCCAGCACAGACAGCAGGATGATGAGTGTGTTGCCCACTAGGGTTAGGAGGTAGGAAGTGAAGACAACCACGAAGAGAGTCCTTTCCAGTGCTGGGTGTTCCGAGAAGCCCAGAAGGAGAAAGCCTGGTGCGGAGCTTTGGTTAACCATGGCCTGTTCCTGTCTGTATCTGGAAGGATGAGGCTGTCACCCCAGTGTGATTCAACCTGTCTTATTAAAACTCAGCCTGGGTGTTTGTGAGGTCCCAGTAGGTGAGTGTTTCTCTTTTGTCTCTGCTCGCCCAGCGTTCCTTTCCCAGTCTCATCACCATCAAGCAGCTCCTTCTCATCCCCTGTTCCTTCTGATCAAACATTGTCCAGTGGGAGTGAGGAAACCATTAATGTGCTCAACAACAGATTGAGCCTCACACTGGTGCCTCTGACTTCCTGGTTGAATGCAAAACGTCTGATGTGAAGCATAGATCAGCTAACTAGTTAGTTTTTATTGATTTTGCAAAAATTTATTAAGTACCTATTATGTTCTGATCGCTATGCTACTACTGAATTTTCCCTTTGTTATGTGTGGAAGGAAATACAAAGAAATGTGTGTTCAGTGAGTTTCCTAATTGTAAACATTACTAGAGAATTCGTCATGTTTTCTAGTGGTGGGCATAAATTTTCTCAAATCATTCACATTCTATCTACTTTACACTTTTGCAAGAGATTTGACCAGTGATAGAAATGTGGACTGTGGAGATTTCTTCTGTATGTGAAATGACTCAACTGCTAGAAAGATCAGTCTGGTGATTTAGGTCTTTCAAAAAAAATTATGACTTATTAAACTAAGAACAAACATTTCTCCTGCAAATGAAATGTCCTGCCTAATTTTTCCGTTATGTGTAATATGTAAAAATAAGAAAAAATATAATGTCAGTCAGAAAGATTATTTTCTGGTTCTATAACTGCAAAAAAATCCTGAAGAATTGATGTTTGGTGATAGAAAGCTGAAATAGATTTCAATATCCTCTCCTTTTCATGTAAGATAAAATATAGTAGTAAAAACATACCATGTTGAGTTTGGGACATGTAAGTAGAATTTTGCTTTTGAAAATGCTTGGTTAATTTTATTCACATGCAATTAAAAACCTTTGATTTTGAAATAAGTTGAAACTTACAGAAAAGTTGCAAGTGTAGTTCCAAGAACTTCTATATAACCTTTATCAAATTCATCAATTTTTAGTATTTTTACTCATTTTCACTATCATTATACTCAATATGTTTATGTATTTTCATTTTTACTCTGAGTCACTTGGGAATAACTTGTGGACATCATGCCTCTTTCTCCTTATTGTCTTAGTATTCATTTTCTTCAACAAGATGATCTTAATTAACACTGTACAGCAATTAAATTCAATAAACTTAAAATTGATACAGTATTGTTATGTAACACACAGTCCATATTCTTATTTTCTCTATGTCCCAATAATGTTCTTTGTAGGATTTTTTTTTTTTCCACGTAGGATCCAGTTGAGAGTCACATATTGTACTTAGATGTCAGGTCTGACTTTATCCTCTTTAGTAGCCTATCCTAAGTCACTGAAGTAAGGACTCTACTTCAAATTATTGAACAATGTGGTCATTCAAGGCAGAGGAGCTTATGGGCTGGAAGAAAGAGTAGTCTCATGGCTTTGAAAAACCCTGGATAGTACATTCAACATCAGCAGAAAACTTGAAACATTGCAGGCAAATAAGGCAAAAATATTGGGGTAGGGGGCTAGAGGTGAGAGATAGATCTGTAAAGAAAATGAGTAGGGTGGTTGAGTGAATCAGGGAATGCTTCCTGGAGGAGGGGACTGTGTTTTTGAGAAGGTGAAGAGAGTTTCAGCACACAGGGCCAACTCAGATGTGGGTGGACGGTGGCAGCCACTCTGGCAGTTGAGAGGCAGGAACTGGGCAAGTTGATGGGGAGGTGGCTGGAGAGGCTATAGGTTGGCAGCATCTACCCATTGCAGTGTCTCTTTTTTGTGTGTTTAAAAGCCCCAACTCATCTTTTTATTTGTTCAATCTGTTTATATTTGTCTCTTTTTTCTTTTCCTTCCTCCTATATTCTTTTTACTCTGAGAAAAATTTTTCCTTTAAAATATTGTTAAATATTTTAACAAAAGATTGTTTAAATCTTAAAAGCCTTCTGCGTGCCCTTCCCTAATCATACCTACTACCTACTCCTGAAGACGCAACGACTGTTTCAATTATTACTTTTACAAAATCATTCCTATATTGTCTTATAACATTACACCCTTTGTGTTGGTAAAAAATAGCCAACTCCTCCTTATTTATCTGTCAACCATCATTCTAATACACTTTCTGCATCCCTCTCTTACACTCTTATACTCTTGGTAATTCATTGTGTCACTCTATGTCATTTTTCAGTCTCTTCAATTTACATAGTTCTTTGACTCTCTTTCTGTTCTCTCTTGTTCTGTGTTTCACAACATATATTTATTCTCACTCTCTTTCTTCTGGTCTTTTTAATTTTTCTTGGACACCCACAAAAGTCCAGTACAACTTTACTCTCTTCCTATTAATTTCATATTCACGGATATATTTATTTCTTTATTAATCACCAAAGACCTAGTTGTGTACTAGGTGCTACAAGGGAATGAAATATCAATTCTTTTCTCCAATTCATTAGTGAAAACCACGTTAATACTTTGGCAGCTACCATCTGTTGTGTGCTTCCTATACACTAGGCACCATGCTAAACATTTCCTGAATACCTGGTTCTCATAACTCTTTGAGGTAGTTAATATCATCTTCCTTTTACAGAAAAAGAAATGGTCGCAGAGAGGTTAAGTAGCTTGCCCAAGGTTACATAGCTGGTAAAGACCAGGCCTGGAGTCTGAGTCCTGTTTGATTCCAAATCTGGTGCTCCTGGGGTAGCTCTACCATTGACGATATGTGGACATTAATGGACAGTAGGAGAAGAATAAACTCATAACTTTTCCTCAATCATGTCAGAATCTCCCCATTGCCTGCTGCCGGAGCTTCTCCCTGACAACGAGCTTCTAGACTGCGTGAGCCTCTAGTTAATCCTCACAATGAAATCTACAAGCAAAGTCAGGAGTGTTGGGCACCTTTGAAAGCGTGGTGGATTAGGGCTCAGGTAGTAATGTTGACTTCTAATGCTGCTGCCACACCTTTCAAAGCACTTCACAACCTCTGTATGACCTGGATAATATTTCTATATTCTATCTTTATTTTCAGATGAAGAAACTAAAACATAGACAGGTTAAATAATTAGCTCAGAATTATATAGCCAGAGCTGACACTTGAACCCAGGTGGGCTGGCTCTAGAGTCAGGCACAAACTATACCCCACCACCATCCTTCTTCTGGACCTGTAAGGCTGAAGGTTGCTCTTTGCCCACAACCTCTCCTCTTCAACCTAGTAAGTTAACCTCTCTTTTAATGGTAGTGGAGATAGAAAAGAAAACGTGGTGAAGTGATGGAGGGAGGGATCCCGGGACTCCCATCCCATGGAGAGAAATGGCTTGTTAATTCTCCCAAGACTCCAGAGCCTCACAGTTCACAGACAATTAATTAGCCACTGGTGCTAATGATGATTAAGAAAGAAGGAGATGATTCAGAGGAAACGTGCCAGCATTGGTGCTCCCTGTGGTAAGTAAAAAGGTCACTTCTGCTCCTCTGTGTCATTGAGGAGCACAAGGTCATGTTTTCTCACTGCCACCTCTCCTGAGTGTGTCCCATTCTTTTCTCTCAAGTCTCATTTGAACCCATGTAAGACTTCGTTATTTCTTGTTTCTTCTCTACTGGTAGACGTTTGGATATAATTTACATGCAATAAAATGCACAGATTTGAAATATACGCTTTGATGAATTTTGATGACTTCAATGAAGAAACAGAAGATTTCCATCATCCTACAAACCTTCCACTTGCCTCTTTCCTTGATACTTAGTTTTGCCTCTTCTAGGACTTCATACAAATGGAATAATATATACTCCTTTGAGTAAGAATTATTTCACTAGGAGTAATTATTTTGCAATTTATTCATGTTGTTTCAAGTATCAGTAGCTCATTTCTGCTTTTAAAATCAACTTCAGTCTGGGCATGGTGGCTCACATCTGTAATCCCAGCACTTTGAGAGGCCAAGAGGAATGGATCACCTGAGCCCAGGAGTTCGAGACCAGTCTGGGCAACATAGCAAGACCTTGTCTCTACGAAAAGTACAAAAGCTTAGCCGGGTGTGGTGGCCTTCATCTGTAGTCCCAGCTCCTTGGGGGGCTGAGCTGGGAAGATAACCTGCGCCTAGGAGATTGAGGCTGCAGTGAGCTGTGATCATGCCACTGCACTCTAGCCTGGGTGACAGAGTCAGACCTTGTCTCAAAAAAACATAAAATAAAATAAACTTCTTTAAGGTAGAATTTACATGTAATAAAATGCACACATTTTAAGTATATTGTTCAATATACTTAGGAGGTCAAGGCTGTAGGGAGCCGTGATTGCACCACTGCACTACTGCACTCCAGCCTGGGTGACAGAGTGAGACCCTGTCTCAAAAAAAAAAAAAAAAAAAAAAAGCAAGCAAGCAAGCATTCATACATTCATACCACCTGATTTCATTGACATAACTTTCCTACAACAGGAAAAGCAAATCTAGCAAGATAGAAATCAGATGATTGGTTGTCTGGGACAGGGCATAGGATAACTTTCTAGAATAATGAAAATGCATGCTCTATATCTTGAATGGGGTATTGGTTATCCAAGTGTATACACTTATCAAAACTTATTGAACAATATACGTAAAATGTGTGCATTTTATTACCTGTAATTTGTACTTCAATGAAATTTACTTTTTTTATGTTTTTTGAGACAAGGTGTTACTTTGTCACCCAGGCTAGAGTGCAGTGGTATGATCACAGTTCACTGCAGCCTCAACCTCCTGGGCTCAACCCCCCAAGTAGCTGGGATTACAGGTGCAGGCCACCACACGCAGCTAAGTTTTGTACTTTTTGTAGAGACAGGGTCTCGCTGTGTTGCCCAGACTGGTCTCGAATTCTTGGGCTCAAGTGATTCACCCACCTTGGACTCCCAAAATGCTAGAATTACAGGCATGAGCCACCATGCCTGGCTTCATCCCTTATTTCTGGCTTCTGTTATCCGGCTTGTTATGGAAATTCATTCATAGTGTTTCATATATTAGTAATTTGCTCCTTTTTATTGCTAATAGTATTTCACTGTATAAATATACCACAGTTTATCCATTCATGCATTGATGGGCATTTGGGTTGTTTCTAGTTTTGGGCTGCTATGAAAGAAGCCACAGTTGTTGGGTATGGTGGCTCACACCTGTAATCCCAGAACTTTGGGAGGCCAAGGTGGGAGGATACTTGAGCCCAGGAGTTTGAGACCAGCCTGGGAAACATGATATAACCCTGTCTCTACAAAATAATACAAAATATTGGCCGGGCATCGTGGTGCATCCTGTAGTCTCAGCTACTTGGGGGGCTGAGGTGGGAGGATCACTTGAGCCCAGGAAGTTGAGGCTGCAGTGAGCCATGATCATGCCACTGCACAACAGCCTGGGTCCAAAAAAAAAAGAAGAAGAAGAAGAAGTGAACAGTTAGTTGTGTTGTATATAGTTCTTTGTTCTTTGTGTGAACACATGTGTTCTTTATTTTGGGTAAATACCTAGAATTGGAATTTCTGAGTCATTTGATGTCTGTTTATCTTTATAAGAAACTGCTAAACTGCTTTCCAGAGTGATTGTGCCATTTACACTCCCTACAGCGATGAGAGTTCCAGATGTTCCACATCCTTGGTAATACTTGGAATTGTCAGTCTCTTGGTTTTAGGCATTCTATCGGCTGTGAAGTGCTCCCTCAAGTTGTTTCAATTTGCTCTGTGATGGTTAATGGTGTTAAACATCTTATCATGTGCTTTATTGGTCCTTACATGTCTTTTATTCAAATTATTTTTCATTTTTTTAACTGTGTTGTCTTATTAAAACTGTAGTCATATCTTATAATAATATAAGTACTATAATAAGTATTTATGGTAATACTTTGAGATTATGCAAGTATCTTTTTCTCATTATAGTTTTGCCTACTAATTTTAGCATCCACAAATGAGTTTTGACTGTAACAATTACTATTGGGCTGTTTGCCTAATGATAACTTTCATCATTTCTCCTATGTTTGTTATTTTGAATTTTGTAAGAGCTGTCCCTCTCCTCCTATTCGTTTACTGTTTATTTTCTTTATTCATATCCAGTAATGACTCCTGGATGTTTATTTTATTCTTTCTTCATTATTCTCATTATTTACTTTGCTGTTTACATTTTCCCAGACTTGGCTATGGGGAAATCCTTTAACGTGATTACTGTGAGTTTTTTGATGTGTCCTCATTTTTTTTTAAATGACTTCTTTAGTTTCTGGCATCATACAGTATTCCAGGGTTATCTTGTATGTTCTCTTTCCTCTCTCTGGGATCAACCATCTCTCCAAGGACTCCTGGTTCTTTTTACCAGAAAATCGTATACAGTTGACCCTTGAACAATGCGTGGGTTAGAGGTGCTGACCCCCTCATACATTTGGAAATCCATGAATAACTTTTGACTCCCCTAAACCTTAACTACTAATAAACTACTGTTAACCAGAAGCCTTACTGATCATATACACAGTTGACTGACACATATTTTGTATGTTGTATGTATTATATACTGTATTCTTACAATAACGTGAGCCAGAGAAAAGAAAATGTTATTAAGAAAATTATAAGGAAGAGAAAATACACTGACAGTACAATACCGTATTTATCAATTATGTAAGTTTGTGTCATCTGTTAAGAGATGAAACATCAGTCAGAAATGGCAGGAAACTGCAGCAGCAGACCTCAATCTATAGCACATATCAAGCAATTCAACTTTTTCCTGTAATGTTATGGCTTTTCTCTGTCTCCGGGGAAAACTTCCAGCATCACTATATGGGTCTCGTGGTGTTATTCAGGCTTTATGGAATTGCACTAAACACAATTAAAAATACACAAGATCCTGGGCGCGGTGGCTCACACCTGTAATCCCAGCACTTTGGGAGGCCGAGGGGGGGTGGATCACTTGAAGTCAGGAGTTCAAGACCAGCCTGGCCGTCTTGAACCAAAGAACGTTTCTACTAAAAATACAAAAATTAGCCAGGCGTGGTGGTGCATGCCTCTAATCCCAGCTACTTGGGAGGCTGAGGCAGGATAATCACTTGAACCCGGGAGGCAGAGGTTGCAGTGAGCTGAGATCGTGCCACTGCACTCCAGCCTGGATGGCAGAGCAAAACTCTGTAATAAACAAACAAACAAAACAAAAACAGAACAACCTCAAGAACCGTGAGACATCACTTTTTCCTAAAGAGAAGACGAACTGCTTACGTGGGAATGATTAGTATTACATGACATTTTAATCCCATACTCCCAACACTTGAGCTCACCCAATAGTAACAGGAGGTGGCTACATGATTATTATAGTAGGACAGAATGTACTATGACTAATTTTATGCAGTTATGATTTAATACTGTATTTTATGATTGTTTATAAGTATTTGTGTGTGAGTTTTAATAAATTTTAACTTTTTATAATAGATTTGTGTATATTTTATAGTAAATGATAAAATATGCTAGTATCTACGTATGTTTTATGCATTTATGATATGCCTAATAGTTTCTTAATTATTTTGATGTTTCTAAGCTATGAAGTTTGCAAGTTTTTTCAAATTGTCACAAAGGTACAAAATTTTCCAGTATATTTACTGAAAAAAATCTACATTGAATGGACCCATGCAGTTCAAACCCTTGTTGTTCAAGGGTCAACGATATTGTATTTTTCAGTTCCAGCATTTCCGTTTGGCTTTTTAAAATGGCAGTTTCTACATCTGTCTCCTAAAATTCATCATTTCTTTACCCATTGTATAAATCTTTCCCTGTGGATTCTTTAAAATACTATAGTGATTTTAAAGTCTCCATCTGATAATTCTAACATTTGGGTGGCGTTTGGGTTTGTTTTTATTGAGGATTTAAAACTGTTTGTCTAATATTTCTGTTTCTTCACATGATTGGTGATTTCCTGTTTTACACTTCATGATGTGAGTAATATGTTACAGAGATTCCGTATTCTATTACCTTTATCTATTTCGTGTTCTATTATCTTTCTCTGAAGCGTATTGAATCTTGTTTAATAAGCAGATATATTACCCACTTATCACTTTGAACTTCTGAAAAACTGGCTTTACATTTTGCTGGAATGGATCATTGCAGTTTTTTCTTGGTTCTAGGGTGAACTCCTTAAGCCTTGGTTGTCATTTTGACTTCTAAGATCTGGTCCTTTTAGGGTTTCAGTTAAAGCCACACTATTTTCAGGCGTCTGTTAATGGTAGCAGAGCCTAATCCTAAGTGAAATCCGAAATCCCCAGCTGACAGAAGAAAGTACCAAATAACTTGCATGAGAAGTAGGAGGCAGAGCCTGGATTCACTCCAAGATGGCCTGACTGCTACAAAGTGGAAATGTGCCATTGGTCAACACATCATCCTGCACTTATGCCTGCATTAGTTATTCCAGTTGCTTTGTCAGGTTGGACAATTTTTGCACATTGACATCAGTCCCAAGTACCAGGCTCAGCAATTGTCTCAGAATTACTTTCTTTTTTTTCATTAGGTTTGGTCTCTGATTTTAGCTAATTATAAATTTCTTTGCTTTCAGATATATTATGGGCTATATTATCAATGTTTCTAAGTTTTGCAGTATGTAAAAGATTAGTGGAAAATAAATTTTGGGGAGTAGGGAAGGCACAGAATCACAATAGTTAACCTACTATAGCCACCAACTTTTCATGGCCCTTTGCCTGTCAACTAGTGATGAGCACTGACACTGGTTCCCATTGGTGCATAGCTTATAGCCAGCTCCATTCTGAGCTGATGACTATATAAAAGATATACTATCCCTTCCCATACTATCTGCCTATCTGAATGTGTAAAACATGCACAGTTGCAAAACTAAAAAATAACAACAATAATAAGATAAGACATATAATGAATGGTCCACCTCTCATTCCTGCTCCTCAGGCAACTTGCAGAGTCAGTGTCTCCTCACAGAGATGTTGTATGCACATTTTAGCATATGTGCATATTTTCTTCCTTTCTAAATAACAAAATATTATACATATATTTTGCAACTTGGCTTTTAAATTTAATTCAACTGTATACACCAGCATTTATTTAGTTGTCTATTGATAAGTGTTGTTCCCATTTATTTCAGTTGCAGATAATTATTTCACATGAATATTCTTGTACATGGCTTATTTCACACATATATAAGTGTACTAGTAGGGCCAGGCATGGTGGCTCATACCTGTAATGCCAGCACTTTGGGAGGCGGAGGCAGGTGGATCACCTGAGGTCAGGAGTTCGAGACCAGCCTGGCCAGCATGCTGAAACCCCATCTCTACTAAAAATAAAAATAATAAATAAATAAATAACAGCCAGGCATGGTGGTACATGACTGCAATCCCAGCTGCTCAGAAGGCTGAGGGAGGAGAATCGCTTGAACCCAGGAGGCAGAGGTTGCAGTGAGCCGAGATCGCACCATTGCACTCCAGGCTGGGAGGCAAGAGTGATACTCCTTAAAAAAAAAAAAAAGGGGTACTAATAGGATAAGTTCCTAGAAGCAGAATTGCTGAGCTAGAGGATATGAACATGAAAAATTTTAAATTATATTTTTATTATAATCTTTGATACTACAGATAAATAAATGTAACCCATATAGAATAGTATAATGTAACACTATAAAGCATAATAGTAGCATAATGGTTTTTACATTTTTATAACAGTCTTATTGCTTACATATGTAGTTCTAGATACTATATTCAGTTTTGCTTATGTTTAGTTTTCTTTGGAACATTTGTTTTAGATATTATTACTTTACCTTTAATAAAGTGAATATACAGTATGTCTCTCAAGTAATAAATTGCTTTAACAAACATTAAGTTCTCTTGGTTAAACTTCAGATTCTGAATATGGCAAGATGAAATAATATCAGGGCTTCTAATGCCCTCTTACTTCCTGTTGAAAATCTCCTTCAAGTAGCTTATATCAGCATTTAGATTGGGCTTCATTTTTGTTAAAAAGCAGACATATCCTGAATTTCAAGTAGTTCCTCTTTTTCTCTGTCTCACTATGTAGTTTTGCTTGCTTTTGAGATTTATGGAGAGTATCATACTTTATGTAGTCTTACTCATCTTGCTTTTGTTAGATGTAGTGAACTCCAAGATTCTCTTCAAAGAATCAGTATGTCAGCATATTCATCTCTCTCATTCTTTGATTCTCCATTTGAAAGTTGAGCTTCCGGGTTCTCTTCACCCTCTTGCCTCTAGTTTCAGTAAACAACTTTCCTGTCAGTTCTAATCAGTAGTTCATATCTGTTCCCCTGGTCACCTGCTCCATCCGGAGTCACCCTTGGCCACCTGCTTTGACTTGAACCATCCTGAGTCACCTGTTCTGTAACCACCCTTCCCACCAAACTACCCACCCTGCCACTCTGGCTCATACCCCTGCTCTCTTTAAAATAGCCAATCGGAATTAGCTTAGATTGTGTGGTCCAAACCTAGCCAATAGGGGAATGACACAGCAGTAGGGGCTACCTGCCTCAGGAATAAGAACTCCTTCCCCTCCCTTGTCCAGGTGTGCTCTTGCCGTTACTCCATCCGCGAGTCACACCCTTCTATAGAAGTAAAAATTCCTTGCTGAGAAAATTAAATTTATGTCCGAGTGCTATTTCTTTGCGGCACCGTGGAATAAGCATTTGTTTCTAACACTTTTTTCACTCAGTAGGTTCTAGCACATTCATCCGTATTGTTGTTTGCAGGTATGATCCTTCTATTTATGCTGCTTATGATATTCTAAAATTTGGTTACCTATTTCCCTAATACTGATAGGCATTTGGTTGTCTTGGTTTGGTATGTCCATGTTAAATTTTGGTAGGTATTTTCAAACTGTTCTTCTTTGAGTGTAGACTTTTTTCCCAATCACCAATAAATGAGAATTCACAGTAGCTTTCTGGCTGAGTTTGGTTAGCATTTTTGAAGCAATATTCTAGATCTCAAAGCAGTTTAGAAACTCTTTCATGGACATTATTAAAGAGACTAGAAAGAGACATCTGTTCCAAGTAGGCTTCAATGGGGGCAGTGACAGACCCAAGAGCATCCCGTCAGCCAGGGCCACATTGGGACACTCGTAGATAACTGCAACAATTGTTTTATAACTTGGCAAGATCTCCATACCATCATCTTTTTACTTTTGTTACTGGAAAGGGATCCTGATCCAGCCCCCAAGAGAGCGTTATTGGATCTTGCACAAGAAAGAATTCAGGGTGAATCCATAGAGTAAACTGAAAGCAAGCGTATTAAGAAAGTAAAGGAAAAAAAGAATGGCTACTTTATAGGCAGAGCAGTCCTGAGGGCTGCTGGTTGACTATTTTTATGGTTATTTCTTGATTATATACTAAACAAGGGGTGGCTTATTCACGAGTTTTCCAGGAAAGAAGTGGGAAATTCCTGGAACTGAGGGTTCCTCCTCTTTTTAGACCATATAGAGTAACTTCTGGACATTGCCATGGCATCTGTAAACTGCCATGGCCCTGGTGGGAATATTTTTTAGCATGCTAATGTTTTATTTAGCATATAATGAGCAGTGAGAATGACCAGAGGTCACTTTCGTTGCCATCTTGGTTTTGGTGGGTTTTGGCTGGCTTCTTTACTGCTTTGTTTTATTTGCAAGGTCTTTATAACCTGTACTTTGTGCTGATCTCCTCTCTCATCATGTGACTTAGAATGCCTAACTTCCTGGGAATGCAGCCTAGTAGATGTCAGCCTTATTTTATCCAGCCCCTATTCAAGATGGAGTTGCTCTGGTTCAAACACCTCTGACACTTTAGCTGGTTTTCTGAATTTGTCAGAGGGGTAAATGATGTAGTTTGGATGTTTGTACTCTCCAGATCTCATGTTGAAATGTGACTCCCAGTGTTGGAAATGGGCCTACTGGGAGGTGTTTGGGTTGTGGCGGTAGATCCCTCATGAATGGCCTGGGGCTGTCATCATCGTAATGAATGAGTTCTCACTCCGTTAGCTCACATGAGAGCTGGTTGTTTAAAAGAGCCTGGCATTTTTCCCACTGTCTCTTACCTCCCTCTCTTGCCATGTGACACGCCTGCTCTCCTTCACCTTCCACCATGAGTAAAAGCTTCTTGAGGCCTCACCAGAAGCAGATGCTGGTGCCATACTTCTTGTATAGTTGGCAGAACTATGAATCAATTAAACTTTTTTTCCTTATAAATTACCCAGCCTCAATTATTCCTTTATAGTATGCAAAAGAGACTAATACAGCAAGTGAAAAGAGATCTGTCTCTGAAAGAACTTATTGTGACATAGAGAGAGACAGAAAAAAGTCAGATTGACACTGGGTAAGAAGCAAGGAGGTCAGGTCCCAAGATGAAGTCCTGCCTGTGGTCAGCAAAGGGGCACCAAGGTGTCTGGGACAGTCCTGGCCCTGGCTTTGGGCAGGGAGGGAATTTCCCATAGGAAGGAAAGAGTAAAGAGAGAGAGAGAGGTCAGAGTCCAGGTTTGTTGTTCATATGTTTTCTTGAAAGGGCACCATTTCCCAGAATCCAGGTCATCTCTGGGCAGGGAATCCCCTGAATTAGTTTTTTCTGAGAGTATATTAGATTTGCCCTCACAGTAACCCCATGCTGGAAATACCCAACTCCAGTAGCACTTTTCTCCCTGCCTTTTCCCACTGAAATAACATAATAATATAGGAAGAATACAAGGACTATAGAAATACAGATTAGTGTTTGAACCCTTGCTTACCAGCTACTACTAATATGACTGTGGATGAGGTAGCTTCTTACTTATTAACGGGGGTACTAATACAGGTGGTTCCTTACAATGATTCCATTTATGATTTTTTATTTAATAGTGATGCCAAAGCAATACATACTCAGTAGAAACCTACTTCAAGTTCCCATAAAATCATCTGCTTTTCACTTTCAGTACAGTATTTAATAACTTAAATGAGATATTTCACACTTCAGTAGTAAATACACTTTTTGTTAGATAATTTTGTCCAACTGTATGCTAATGTAAGTGTTCTGAGCATGTTTAAGGCAGGTTAGGTTAAGCTATGATGTTTGGTGGGTTAGGTGTATTAAATGCATTTCTGATTTTGGATATTTTCAGTGTACAGTGGGTTTACAGGGATGTAACCCCATCATAAGTGAAGGAGCACCTGTACTTACTTCATTAAAATGCTGAAACAGTAAATAAGGTAACATTTAATAATATGTTGTGCAGTTCTTGAAATTTAAGTACTCACTTAATATTACTTTTCCTTTTTTGTTATTTACTTACTTTTCATTCATTTTTTAATTCATTTGTGCATTTAGTAAACATTTATAAATTATTTCCTGTGCCTGACAGCATGCTGGAACAGCGCTAAAGATACAAGTTAATTAAGACACAATCACGACCCCCAAGATTCCTACTCTTTTCTAAAGATTACAGACAAGCAGACGATGCTATTGTTGAAGAAACATGCTCTGAGAGGCATTTGAAGGAAGTGTAGAGGATAGAAGATGGACACATAACCCAGGATGGGGAGGAAAAGAGTTAGGGAAGGCTTTTTGATGAAGATGCTGTTTACACCGTGTGTTCTTATAAATTCATGGTGGTGGGGATAGAGTTGGAGGAAAAGGCATGCTCAGTGGCATGGAGATGGCAGAGAGATTGGGGTGTTCAAGGATATGCCGGGAATTCAAGGAACGAGAATTCCCATAGACACAGACACAGCTAGACATAGAGATCTGCAGCTTAGGTTTGGGCTGTGGGTATAGATCCAGGTGGCTTCAACAGACAAAGATCTTTCCTGAGAAAAGGGAAAAGTTTTCAACACAGAAAGACCATCCCATGTTTGGAATGAGGTTTGCAAATAGATTGCTTGAGGGGAGAAGTACGTGATCAGAAAGCATTCTTTGTCTATTAACTCCTGCCCAGCAAAAGTGAAAGAAAATTCATGGGAGCATGCAAGAACAAAGGGCACAGCAAAGCTGGACAAACACAGCAATCCAGGCAGGGGATTTCCAACTCAACTCTGGTATATAAGCTGCACGCAAAGTCCTTTTTCTGTCTCTGGTTTCTGGCCCCTTGTCTGCAGAGATGGCTCCCAATGCTTCCTGCCTCTGTGTAAGTTGGGATTTGATAAAGGGGATGGGGAAAGGAAAAGCACTTTCAAGAGTTGGGGAGAGATCTTAGAAACGGGGGCTGGGCAGTACTCAGGGCTCCGGGTGGCTGGGGCAGGCATCCTTCAGGAGAAGAGGCTGGCATTGACATTTGCAGAATGGGAAGAGGGATTGTCTGAAGAGAAGCTGGTTATCTGGCTTCTGTGTTCTTTTTTAAATAAAACATTGGACTAGCTACTCTTAGGGATAAATGGTAGAAGAAAAAGTGGGGGTGAGCTTTGTGTTCCACAGGGCTGGTGAGATTTGAAATTATGGTAACATTTTTTAGGGTTCTTAAACTTAATCTTCCCTCTCCTCTCAAAGGAGAGCTTCACAAAACTCATTCATCTGAAGTTGTTAATGATCTAACACATTACATTATATAAGAAAATATGCACTACGGCGAGAACCTGGAATTAAGGCAATGCTTAACACAGATCTTCCAGTGAAGAAATGTCTGCAATATCTAGATTGGGAAAATATTTCTGAATGGAGTATGAGGGAGGTCTTCTCAGGCTTTCAAGTGGCCATTAGGGGTGAGTTTTCCCATCTTTTAGGATTTTCCAGCTATTGAAGTAAGACTTAGATATAGTCCCTACCTTCTGTGAGTGAGGCCCTAGTCTTATCAAAGGAGATCACATTCTATATTAGTGTTACCAGGGGGTCTTTGCTCCCAGAGCTCTCACGATGGTGGTGGGCTGCTTCCAAAATGGCCGCAGGCCGCTTCCAAGATGGTGGCAAGCCTCGTGTTCTCTGACCTGGGGTTCTTGGCCTCATGGATTCCAAGGAATGGAATCTTGGGCCATGTGGTGGTTGTTACAGCTCTATTAGAAGCCATGGGTCACGGAAGAGAACCGTGGACCCAGTGACTAGTGTTCAGCTCGATTAGGATGAACCCGGGCACTTAGCCGTGCAGAACAGTGGTAAGCCTTTAGCCCAGTCAGGAGCGGCAATGGGCGCCTCACTGGTTCAGAAGCACAGCGGACACCCTGCCGGATCCGGAGGGATGGAAGTCAGCTGCGGGTCTGCGACGGTGGCAAACGGCAGTGGTGGATGGCAAGCGAAAGCTCAGCTCAAGCCGTAAGAAACATGAACCAGAAGAGTGCAGTTGCAAGATTTAGTAGAGTGAAGACAGAGCTCCCATACAAAGGGAGGGGACCCGAAGAGGGTAGCGTTGCTGGCTCGAATGCCTGTGTTTATATCCCGATCATTGTCCCTCCCTCTGTGATCTCGGGCAATAGATGATTGGCTATATCTTTACCTCCTGTTTTTGCCTAATTAGCATTTTAGTGAGCTCTCTTTACTACCTGATTGGTCAGGTGTGAGCTAAGTTGCAAGCCCCGTGTTTAAAGGTGGATGCAGTCACCTCCCCAGCTAGGCTTAGGGATTCTTAGTCGGCCTAGGAAATCCAGCTAGTCCTGTCTGTCATTAGATAAAAATAAAAACACAAGAAATATAAATTAACAAGAAACACTGAACATAGTGTCACGGTAGTATGTGAGTTATTATTATAAAGCAGTGGGATATTTGAAAAGAAACTAACAGTTCAGTGATTATGTGTGCTACCCAGGATTTCCTTCCGAAGTATTGACAGAGGGTATCCTATGGCTATGAGTATCTTCATGAGGCTGTCATGTTTTGGAAATTCTCTTTGAGAGTTGTTTTTAGAGTCTGATGTACATCTTTTGAAGCCTCGTATTTACTTGTTGACATTTGACAAACTTTATCTGGATAGGAGAGGCAGGTAAATAAGGTGGAAAATCACTAATTACATTTTGAGATGGATAAAGGTATGTTTTTTACATCCATTGAAATGCACAGAAAAACGAAATGTAAAGACTGTCAACTAAAAAAAATCACACAATTCATAAATTTAGAAGGGGAGTTTATTTCCTATGAAAGGTTATAGTCTGCAAGGTAGCCATTCTGACAGGCTGGGAAGTTTTGCTTCTGATTGAAAACCAAAAGCAAGCACTTTGCAGGAGGAACGGTGACATAGGAATTTATGCTGAAGGGGTTTGCTAAGTATACATATCCAATAGGTTATAGCAGAGGCAATGAATATTCATGAAGGGGGTCCTAATGCATGCATATTGAATAAGCTTGCATGTTACATACCACCCATGGTCACTCTGAAGTGGAGACTTAACATTTAATTGCATTACAGTTAGGCCTTATACATGAAAAGGTGAAGCAGGGACACAAAGGCATTCAAATGCGCAGCTTCTGTAAACTAGCCAGAACCAGTCCATGGTCAGTGGTCTCTTATCAGGAGAAAATTACCAAAATAAGTCTTTTGTCCAATTAAAACTGTAGTTATGGCTTGTGGAACACGGGGTCAGTTAGCCTGTGTTCCCCAACACAGGGTGAGCTGTAATTGTTTTAATATTGTTCCTGTCAAGGCCAGTGCTTGTTTAGCTGCTAGAGAAAAAAGAAAAAACTTTGTGGCAGAACATAGTTTATTCTTTAAGCGTAAGGGATACATGACTTAACTCTTGCCTGTTATAGCCCTCGGTCTTGTTTATAATTTGCTATCTTATTGCCACAAAGAATCCATTCTCTCAGTCTTATAATCTCTAAATTTGCTGGTCAGTTGTGTCTAAACTGCAAAAGGGAGAAGATACAATGAGGCATATCCAACCTCCTGTTCCATCATGACTGAAATGTTTTGTTTATTTATATTTTTGAGACAGAGTCTCACTCTGTTGCCCTGGCTGGAGTGCAGTAGTGCCATCTCCGCTCACTGCAACCTCTGCCTCCTGGATTCAAATGATTCTCCTGCCTCAGCCTCCTGAGTAGCTGGGATTACAGGGACTCGCCACCACGTCTGGCTAATTTTTGTATTTTTAGTAGAGACGGAGTTTCACCAAGTTGACTCCCAGCCTCAATTGATCAGCCTGCCTCAGCTTCCCAAAGTTCTGGGATTACAGGTGTAAGCCACCACCCTTGGCCCAATGACTAAGTTTTTAAAGTTTCTCTAGGGTCCCCCTGAGCAAAAGAGCGTCCGTTCAGTTGGTTGGGGGCTCAGGATTTTATTTTCCATTCTCAAGATCGAAAAAAAGGTGTGATTATAAAGGAATGGGACAAATTATCTTATTTGTGTTGTAACTTGGTAATTCCAAAAAAGAAGTTCCAAGAAAGAGAGGGACACTGTCTACTGAATAGGAGCTAGAGGACCAGATAGATAGTGGAAGAGGGGGAGCCATTGTGGTGGGGAGTAGAAGTGTAAGGGAGGCAGGCATCCTAGGTAACTGTCTTGTGGCTTTCACTTCCCAGGTGCATGTCCGTTCCGAGGAATGGGATTTAATGACCTTTGATGCCAACCCAGATGACAGCGTGAAAAAAATCAAAGAACATGTCCGGTCTAAGACCAAGGTTCCTGTGCAGGACCAGGTTCTTTTGCTGGGCTCCAAGATCTTAAAGCCACGGAGAAGCCTCTCATCTTATGGCATTGACAAAGAGAAGACCATCCACCTTACCCTGAAAGTGGTGAAGCCCAGTGACGAGGAGCTGCCCTTGTTTCTTGTGGAGTCAGTTGATGAGGGAAAGAGGCACCTCCTCCAGGTGCGAAGGTCCAGCTCAGTGGCACAAGTGAAAGCAATGATCAAGACTAAGACGGGTATAATCCCTGAGACCCAGATTGTGACTTGCAATGGAAAGAGACTGGAAGATGGGAAGATAATGGCAGATTACGGCATCAGAAAGGGCAACTTACTCTTCCTGGCATCTTATTGTATTGGAGGTTGACCACCCTGGGGATGGGGTGTTGGCAGGGGTCAAAAAGCTTATTTCTTTTAATCTCTTACTCAACGAACACATCTTCTGATGATTTCCCAAAATTAATGAGAATGAGATGAGTAGAGTAAGATTTGGGTGGGATGGGTAGGATGAAGAATATTGCCCAACTCTATGTTTCTTTGATTCTAACACAATTAATTAAGTGACATGATTTTTAATAATGTATTACTGAGACTAGTAAATAAATTTTTAAGGCAAAATAGAGCATTCAAAGCCAGCTTGGAATGTAATTCTGTCTTGATACCTTGTTATTTATGCAAAAACTCCTATCTCCTTTCCTTTACGACAAGAGAGTAAGTTTTAGGTTGGGATCCATGTTCTACTGATTTCTGTATTTCTGTCTTTGTTAAGTCCAGTGCTTTATTTATATCACTCAATAATGGTTGAACCAAATTGAATTTCTACTTATAGAGCATAGTGAAATGATATTTTATAAAATGAATTAGTTGCTCTGACATGATCACAATGAAATTACTAAACATTTTAGAAACTAAATTAAACTCCTTCCCCCCTCTTCTCCTTTAAAGCTATTTGTATGAAATGAAGTCTGGCACCATGCCCCCTTTTATTCTCTATGTCCCACACCCAACTAAAATAGTTATTATTTCTGGGGATGATGGTGGGCAAGGAAAGGTATTTTCCACAGGGATCTAGCGATTCTGTTTAACTAGTGGGGATTCCTAGGGGCAGATGGACATTGGGAGCGAACAAACTTTCTAAAGCTGGAGGACTGTGGACCACCCTCTCTCCTACCTGCCTTAGGGTCTAGCAGGTCTTCTCCAGGATGAGGGCGCCAGTCTAGGTGAGGGTGGGTGAGGAGCTGGCTTCTGGGTTGACCTCAATATTCTGCTCAGGTTCTGCTGATTGAGCATTTTCCTCTCTTCTTTTTTTCATGAGGAGATCCCTGTTCCTGTCTTGAGAACTTGAGTCCCTTCCTCCATCTTCCTCCCTCCATTTACTCCTCTCTCTGACTCTCTCTCTTGCTCTCTCTCTCATGACTCACTACTGATCACTTGTGAGTTTTTTTCACGGCCTGAGACATGCCCGCCTTCTTCCACACTCATCCTAGTTCCTTGTTTCTTTAAAACTTGCTCAAGAACCAACTCCTGCAGGGGGGTTTCCAGTCTTAACCCCACTCAGCAAAATTCACCACCATTTATGGGCTTTCCTCATCACATTTATGGGTGAAATGCCCCGGGGAGGGCACTGGTCATCTGGCCAGGTCTGCACTAAGTTGGACTGATTTCTGAGAAGAGAGTCCATGGTCGCTTTTTCTGGATGTACCCTCTCTTGCAGGGTAGGGACTATGATTTTCTTGTCAATTTGAGACTTCTGATTGCAGAGACCAAGAGGTCTTCCATGGTCTTCCATCAGATAGGGAGGAAGCTAAAGGCGAGCATCACGTCCATCATTTTCCCTGCGCGTGGAGTTGTGAGGGGTAGGTTTTCCTTCCCTAAACCTGAGTATATAGAGGATTTAGGGATTTTCCCTCAAGAACTAAACATTTCCGCACGGGAGGAAAACATATCCCCCATTGGACTCCTTAGGACAAATCTTGCAGATTATCATACAAAAATGAACAGCCTGAAGGCTAAACTGACTCACTAATGGGTATTTCCATCCTTGGGTTCTGGCTTAATACTTTCTCCGCTCCCCAACTACTCACTGCCCAGCCTGGCCTCTCCCCAGACTCCGCAGCAGCCTCCTCGCTGCCCCCTTCACTTTCTTATTCCTGAGGGTGTAGATGAGCGGGTTGAGAGCAGGTGTGACCACGATGTAGAAGAGCGATACGAACTTGCCCCGTGCCTTTGTAGCGCTGCGCGGGCTGCAGGTAGGTGTAGATGGCCGAGCCGTAGAACAGGCAGACGGCTGTCAGGTGGGACCCACACGTGCCCACCGCCCTCCTGCGGCCTCCGCTGAACCGCATGCAACAGACAGCTCGGGCCACGGCACCGCAGGAGGCCAGGATGACGGCAAACGGCAGCAGCAGGATGACCACGCGGGCGGCGAACATCTGGTTCTCTGTAGTGTCTCCGTCGCCTCCGCAGGCCAGCTTGAGCAACGCCGGAAGCTCACAGATGAAGTGGTCCAGCAGGCGGGGCGCGCACAGCGGCCGCTCAGCCAAGAGCGCGGTTTGCGCAACCGAGTTGGTGAGGCCGCTTAGCCAGGAGGCGCTGGCCAGCGTGCGACACAGGCGCGGGGAGACGAGCCCCGCGTAGCGCAGCGGGCGGCACACTGCGGCCGCGCGGTCCACAGCCATCACCGCCAGGAGGACGCACTCGGCCGAACCCAGAGCCAGCGATGCGCACAGCTGGGCCGTGCAGTGGCTGCGCGGCAGCCAGAGCGCTGGTCCGCGCAGGTTGGCCAGCAGCGGCGGCACCACGCTAGTGGTGAAGCCCGCGTCTACCAAGGCCAGGTGGCAGAGGAAGTAGTACACGGGCGTGTGTAGGCGCGGGTCGCACACCGCCAGCAGCACCAGCGCCGAGTTGCCAGTCAAGGTCAGGAGGTAGCACAGGAGGACAAGGGCGAAGAGGACCGGCTGCAGGGAAGGCCAGTCGGAGAAACCCAGCAGGAGAAAGCGCTCCTCTGCGCTGTAGTTGGCCTAAAGGAGGAAAACTCCCAGAATGTTTGGAAGGTCGAAATAAAAAAGGGTGACTACCCCTTATAAGCAAAGGGAAAACCTTGGAGTGTGGGGCTGGGCTGGGAGAAGGAATGGAATCATATACAAGGTAGTTTGTGGATTGTAATCCCATTTACAGATGAGATTACTTAAAAATAAACTCCGTAAGAATAAGAGCAACACTCCAAGCTTGGCCTGGCCAACACTCGGTAGGCAGAATGATCACCTCCGTTGTTTCAGGTACTCTGTGTTTATTTATGCAACAGTTCATGTAAAATGGAGACGAGGCCAGAAGAATCCTTGAGTAGACAGAGCCAGTCGGGCCTCCTAAGTGACCTTAACCTTGCTTGATTTGCAAGCGTGTCTGAAACTTTATTTGTGGTATTTCTTGTAAATGCCTATGTTAAAGAAACACAGAACTTAAGCTCAACCAATCAGAAGCAGCCAACAAAAACGTAATTAGTAACTAGGACTTCCTCATGGGATAGACCAAATAAGGCAACTGTATAACTGTGTAACTGTATAACCGTAACCAATGAAACATTATCTTTGCTTTTATCTATTTGTCCTAAAAAGCTTCCTCCTCATGTTCTCTCTGGGGAGCTCCCTAGCCACTTCTGGCTTGGAGCTGCCCAATTCATGGATCACTGCTCAAATAAACTCTTAAATATTTTATTGGGCCTTAGTTTACTTTCTAACACAACCCATTATACGGCTGATTACTGATTTTTAATTTGTTGTGAATAGAGACTAATCCCAACTTCCATGCCCCTCCCACTGAGGGGAGATCAGCACACGTATACTAGCCTTTAAATCAGGAATCAGTTGGTAGAAAAAAAGAACACTTTCTGGTAGACTAGAATATCAGGACATCTTGGTTTTACCTACATAGCTCCCTTTAGCCAGTTATATGATATGGGGAAATCTTCGTTTCCCTCTGTCTCAATTTTTTCATATGTAAATCAAGGAGTTTGAACTAGATGACATCTAAGTTTCCTGTCCCAACTCCTTGGCTTTACTATCAAATATTAATCCAAAAATAAAATAAAAAGAGAACCCCAGGGAACAAAAGGAACCTCATTCTCCAAGGGTCTTGTTGAACCAAGTGTCTTAATGGTACAGAAACATATGGGTTATGTAATGGATGAAAGTTTATGTGATGGACAGAAATCTTTCTGTTGCATGACTCCTGACATAAATTATTATATAGATAACTTATTTTTCACATCATATTCACTGCTGTAAATTACAAAATCACAATAACCTAATTTTTCATTTTTCAGAGGGAAAAAACACTGCTCCCTATCAAAACATCCTGTTTGATTTTATGTTTCACTCATTTTATCCTCACTGGGCAGAACAAGCATTAACGTCATAATTAAGAACCAGGGCTCAGCAGCCAGACTGCCTGGGTTTGAGTCCTGGCTCTGCCATTTTCTAGCTGAAAAACCTTGGGTATGTTACTTAGCCTCTCTCTGCCTCAGTTTCCTCATATGAAAATAGAAATATGTTAAGTGGGCTAAATATGAAAAGCTGTTAGAACAAGGCCTGGCACATAGCAGTTGTTAACTATTGTCATCCTTTAATAAATGCTAACTATCGTCATATCTGTTTCCCAGATTAAGAAACAGGTTTTTAAGGGGTTCTTATGCTAGGCAGTGATATAACTGCTATGAACATTTACATCTCTTTTCATTTACTAACTCTAATCTTAACTCACTTGAAAATTAGGCAATAGCCTTATTTTATAGAGTATGTTAGGAGAGTAATTGAAGTTAAATTACTTGCCCAAGGCCACATCATTTGTAAATGCTTAATAGGTTTTCCACTTATATTTGACTAACTTCGAGGTCCTTCCTGTTTGATCAGCCAGGATCCACTGTGCTAGAGACTGTGGAGCATGAAAGGACATGCAAAGTCTTACCTATATTTATAGATCATTTTATAATTTGGGGTCATATCAGAGATGAATAAAGTAGGAGAGGTGACATTCAGGCTTACAGACCAATGGTGGCTAGAGATGTTGAGTTACAAAAGGTCAAATTCTTTAATGCGGTGATTACACGGACACACAACAGTTTAGCCAGGCAAGCTCTAAACCATTCCTCTTCAAATATGCCACACCATGAAAACAGGCACACAATAATAAAACTGCACAGATAACATTCTTGTTACATGTATGCACAAATTCCCCAAAACATAGGCATGTGTGCACCTGTACACATAAACCCATCATCTCCCTCACACATCTAGAAGACAAATCTGTTGTGAAATATATAATATAATGTGTCATCAAACTTCACTTGGTATTTCAGAATGTGGCTCTCGGCACAAGACCATTTTGTTGTAGGGCACTGTAATACCCAACTTACCTTCATGACTAATCTTTGGCACTAATGTTTACACCTTGAGTTTCCAGATGATAGGTTGGTCTCTTGCTCCTGCTCTGGATTCTCTGGATTTGAAATGGAGTTGGGAGTATTTAATAAAAGATGCAATTGCATAGCTGTGTTGATTTCTGGAATGGGTGCCTGAGATCAGAGCCAGGTATTTCAGGAAGAAGACGAGGGGTGGGTGTCATTGTGCTTGTAAATAGAGGAATAAAAAGAACGGGTAAGAAAGAACCTACATTTGTGAAATTTCAGGATCTAGGCAGAGGTGGTGATGTCTGTTCCTGGAGAACCTTGTAATGGGGTACAGACCAGACAAGGACCTGGGCCTTGTGCTGGTAGCAAATCAGCATTAGCTGGAGGTGGTAGCAAATATCCCTCCTGGATCTAAAGGACACAGAGAGAAGGAGGAAGCATGCTGATGAGTGCTCTCACTAGAGAAAAAACAGGGGACTCAACGTTCCCTGTTATTTAGAAGAGAGGATGGAGCTCTGGGGAATAGATGTCCCACTCCTATCATTAGTACTTTGCATGAAGGTGTCCGGAGAGGAGTCCCCAAGAGTGGGGAAGAGGAAATTCTGGAGGGAAAGTCCCTTTAGGGTAGTGTGTCTCTGGCAGTGTATGAAGGCCAAAGGCAGCGTAATTCCCTCTCATTAACATTTCTACTATTCAATTGGAACTGGTTTAGAATTTCATTCTCTGATGGAATGACCTTAAGCTAATTGTTTAACTTCAGTGACTCTCAATGTCATCATCTGTAAAACAAGGAAAATAACCCTTTCTGTCAGGAATTTTGTAGATTTGTTGAAGTCATTCTTAGTTTTGAATGTAGCTTTGACTGTTATGTCATCAGCTTTGCTCCAAAGCCCACCTCCCCACTTGTGGCTGTCATCATTCTCTTTCCCTTTGCTCCTCCTTCGTCCTTGAAGATTTTTGTCCCTGATCCCCTCTCACTCTCTCCAGTACTGTGATGATTCTTGGTGAATTCAGTATCCTCATAGATTATCTTTCTATACTTTCCTCTCAGTTTCTTCCTCAGTGAGAGGTCTGCAAATTCATTGTGGCCCCTCATGCCCCTTGTATCTTCAGTTCTCTGTCAAGCTTAGACTGTCTCGTCAATCACTATTACTCCTTTGCATACCTCAATGTTCCTGCCCTTTTCACTTGTTACACTCTTTCAGCTAAATTGCTTTCCTATTTAAATCCAACTATAATCCTACTCTCTCCCTATATTTGTTCAGCTGACTGTGGCTGAAGGAAAGCCAATAGCCACACTGAGAGGTTTCACTTTATATTCATGACCACTACTTTAAGAGGAAGGGGCTAATGTCATTGATAATCATATTTTCCTAGTCCACTCACTTTCCCCTCTCCTACGTAACTCATGCATACTTTCTGGTCTCTCCTCAAATCCCCAGTACTCCTCTCTCTCAAATAATATCATCTTTCTCAGATAAAAATTTTACTTCATTTTTTACTGAAAAATGTAAAGCAATAAAAAGAGAAGTTCTTACTAACCCATCTGTTCACCTACTTGCATCTGTGCTCACATATAGGACTCCACCTTTTCTTCTGATACTGCTAGGAATATACTATTTTGCATCTGTCTGATGCCAGTACCCCCACTTGCCCACTATATTCCATCCCTTTCCACTTATTCAGGGACATTACTCTAATCTTTCCCCTCTTTCCTGTAATGTAATTTGTCCTTCCAGTGGACCATCCCCATCAATACATAAACATACTTTGATTTCACTCATCAGAAAATAATCTTCTCTTGACTTCACTTCCCCCTAGCTACCATCCAAGTCCTTGAATTCTCTTTTGGGTTGGCTCCAACAAGGTTTCTGCACTGGAAACCTTTCATCGAAGGTCACAAACTGACCTCCACATTGATATAGTAGTTTTCAATCCTCATGTTACTTGACCTGTTAGAAGATTTTCAATAGAGTGGACTTAACTTTCCTTTTTGGAACATGCCTTTCACTTCTGCTATGGACTGAATTGTGTCCCCCCCAAAATTCATATGTTGAAAATCTAATCCTCAATGTGATGGTATTTGAAATGGGCATTTTAGGAGGTAATTATAGTTAAATGAGGTCACAAAGGTGAGGGCCAAATAGGATTAGTTTCCTTATAAAAGAGGAAAGGCCACGTGAGGAGGCAGCAAGTAGGGAGTTGTCTGCAAGCCAGGAGGAGAGCCATCACCAGGAACAAAATCAGCCAGCATCTTGATCTTGAACTTCCCAGCCTCCAGAACTGTGAGAAATCAACTTCTGTTGTTGAAGCCACAAAGTTTATGGTATTTTGTTATGTCAGTCTGAGCTGACTGACAGCTTCAAATCACCAAATTCTCCCAGCTGCTCCTTCTGAATCTCCTTTATTGGTTTCTCCTCCTCTCCCTGCTGTGCCTAGGGTTCAGTCCTCTTTCCTTTTTTACATGCACTTCCCTCATCCAGTCTTATGACATTGTACACCATCTATATGCTGATGACTCCTAAATTTATATTTCCAGGCTGGATTTTTCTCCTAACCTCCAGATTCCTATGTCCAACTGTCTACCCACCAGCAGCTTTTGGTATCTAATACACATCTCAGATTTAACATGCCATAAACTGAGCTCCTTACTACCCACCCTCTCCCCCACAATGTGCTTCTTCTGTAGCCTTTCTCATCTCCTGTAATGAAAATCCATTCTTCTAGTTTCTCAGACAAAAATCTTGTGATACTGACTCTTCTTCATCTCACTCACATATAATCTACCCACAAATTCTATTGGCTCTACCTTCAAAAATATGTTGTGAAACTGATAAGTCGTTATCACTGTTAGGACCACCACTCTGGTCTGTCCTTGTCAACATCTCTTGCTTGGATGATTGAAGTAATCCTCTGGTTCTTCCCTTAACCTTTAGTATATTCTCAACATGGAAGCCAGAGTAACCCATTTATAACAACTCAGATCATACCACTTCTTATCTCAAAATCTTTCAGCAGTTTCCATGTTACTCAGAAAGAAAAAGCCTAGTCACAAGATCTAAAGATCAGTGCCCTCCACCTCAGTACTACTGACGATTTTGACTGGATCATCCTTTGTTGGGGGTGCTGTCCTGTGCATTGTAGGATGTTTAGCACCATCTCGGGGCTCTACCCACTAGGTGATAGTAGTGCCTCCTCTCTAATTGTGACAATCAAAACCAGCTCCAGACATTGCCAAATGTCCCAGTGGGAGGCCTAATTATCCACGGTGAGAACTGCTGCTTGACTTAATCAGAAAAAATAAACCTCCTGCAGCTAGCTTGGTGTCTGCCTAAACAGCCTCCTAGTTTTGTGCTTGAAACCCAGGGCCCTGGTGGCATAGGCACCAGAGGGAATCTCCTGGTCTATAGGTTTCGAAGACGTGAGGAAAGCGCAGTATCTGTGCCAGAGTGCACCGTTCCTCCCCACACAGTCCCTCAAGGCTTCGGCTTCCCTTGGCTAGGAGAGGGAGTTCCTCGACCTCTTGTGCTCCCCGGGTGAGGCGATGCCCCACCCTGCTTTGGCACACCCTCCATGGGCTGCACCCGCTGTCCAACCAGTCCCAATAAGATGAACTGGGTACCTTAGTTGGAAATGCAGAAATCATCCACCTTCTGGGTCAATCTTGCTGGGAGGTGCAGACCAGAGCTATTCCTATTCCACCATCTTGCCAGCCTCCTCCCCTGGTATCTAGCTGTAATTTTGTATCCATGAACCAATCTCTTCCTATACTTCCCTCTCTCCTCCCTTTGATCCTTCCTGTGCTCTAATAATCAAAATTCCTCTCTCTATTTCTAATGAGCTCAACATTTTTTAGCTTCCATATGTGAGTGAGAACACACAGTCTTTATCTTTCTGTGCCTGCTTATTTCAGTTAACATGGTGTCTTCCAGGTTCATCCATGTTGACATGAATGACAGGATTTCTTTTTTTTTTCATGTCTCTGCCATTTAAAGGGGGTGTTTAATATATTTACATTTAATGTAATTACTGATAGTATAGGATTTTGATCTGTCATTTTGCTACTTATTTTCTTTATATCGTGTTTTTTATTGCTCTATTCCATTATTACTACCTTTGTATGTTAAACAAATTTTGTTAGTGTTTTACTTAATTCTCCTTGTTGTTTCTTTTACTATACTTTTTGAGGTATTTTTTAAATATTGCCCTGGATCTTGCAATTAATAATTTATAACAATTTAGTCAGATTAATAGCAATTTAATTTCAATAGCACACAAAACCTTTGCTTCCATACAGCTCCATTCTCTTCTGCTTCTTTGTGTTTTTATTGCCATACAAATTACATCTTTATACATTGTAGGCTTATCAATACAGATTTATAATTATTTCATTATGTATTTGTCTTTTGAATCATATGAGAGAGGAAATCGCAAACAAATTGCATTTATACTGTCTTTTATATTTACCCATGTAGTTACCTTTACTGGAGTTCTTCATTTCTTCATGCGGATTCGAGTTGCTATGTAGTGTCCTTTCATGTCAACCTGCAAGACTGCTTTTATAATTTCCCATAAGACAGGTCTGGTAATTACAGCTTCTCTCAGTTTTCAAAATCTGAGAATGTTTAATTTCTAGTTCATTTATGAAGAATAGTTTTGCAGGCTTTAGAATTGTTCATTGACAGTATTTTACTTTTGCTACTTTGAATATGTCATCCCATTGCCTCCTGACTCTGTAATTTTTCATGAGAAATTAGTTCTTATTCTTACTGAGAATCTCTTGTACATGATAAGTCGCTTCCCTCTTTTTGCCCTCAAGATTCTTTCTTTGTTTCTTGGCAGTTTGATTATAATGTTTCTATGTGTGAATCTCTTTGAATTTATTTTATCTAAGTTTGTTGAGCTTTGTGAAAGTGTAGATTAACATTTTTTCATTGAATTTGGAGTTTTTCAGCTAGTATTTCTTTAAATATTCCTTCTGTTCCTTTTATTCTATCCTCTCCTGAAAATTCTCGTTTATGTGTTTTGGTACACGGGATTGTGTCCCACAGGTCTCTGAAACTCTGTTCATTCTTCTTCTTTTTAATTCATGTTCCTCATACTGGATAATTTCCCCACCTATCTTTAAATTTACTGATTCTTTCTTCTGCCTTCTCAAATCTGTTATTGAGGCTATCTAGTGAAGTTTTTATTTCTATGATTTTATTTATCAATTACTGAATTTTATTTGTTTCTTTTTTAACATTCCATCTCATTATTGATGTTTTGTATTTGGTGAGATATCATTCTCATGCTTTCCTTTAGTTCTTTTGACATGGTTTCCTTTAGTTCTTTGAACGTGTTTAAAATTGTTCATCTAATATGTTCACCTAGTATGTCCAATGTCTGGTATATGCAGTCTACAAGAGGCAGTTTTGATTTTAAAATGAATAGGTTAAAAAAAGAGGGTGGAAAAAAGTATACCATGTAGAAAACTATGATGAAAGAGCTGAGACAGCTCTACTAATATTGGACAAAGTAGACCTTGAGAAAAACAGCATTACTAGAAATAAAGAGGCATATTCTATAATGATAAAATTTCAATTTATCAGGAGGATATGAGGATTATAAACATACACACAATTAGCAACACATCCCCCAAATACATAAAACATGAAAATGACAGAATTGAAGGGATAAATAAACAAATCATTAAAAATAGTTGAAGATTTCAACACTCCATTATCAATCATTGATGGAACAACTAGATAGAAAATCAGCAAGGATACAGAGGCTGAAACATTATCAACCAACTTGACCTACTTGACAACAACAAATGAATTATACATGCTTTTGAAACATACATGGAACATTCTCCAGGATAGACTAGATGGGAGGGCACAAATTATCTATAAATTAAAAAAAAAATTGAACTAATACAATATATGTATTCCAACCACAATGGAATTGAATGAGTAATCACCAACAGTTGGAAACTTCAGGAATCCACAAATAACAGGTGAAAGAAAAAAAACACAGGGGAAATTAAAAAGAATTATGCATGAAATGAAATGAAACCATAACATGTCAACATTTATGAGATGGAGATAAACCAGTGCTTAGAGGAAAATCTGTAGCTGTAAATGCCTACATTGGAAAAGAAAAATACCTCTAATCAGTAATTCAACTTTCTATGGTAAGAAGCAAGGAAAAGAAGAGAAAACTAACCCCAAAGCAAGCAGAAGAAAGGAAATAATAAAGAAGAGAGCAAGAGTAGATGGAATAGAAAATAAAACACTATAGAGAAAAGTAATGAAACCAAAAGTTGAATCATGGAAAATAACAACACAATTGACAAACCTTTAGCTAGACTTACCAAGAAAAAAAATTGCCTCAAATTCCTAAAATCAGAAATGAAATTGGGCACATCACTACCAACTTTATAGAAATTTAAAGGATTATAAAGAAATCCTATGAACAACTTTATCCTAACATATTAGACACCTTCGATGAAATGGATAAATTTCTAGAAAAACTAATTACCAAAATTGACTCAAGAGGAAATAGAAAATCTGTATAAGCCTACAAGAAGTAAAGACATTAAAACTGTCATTGCATATCTTCCCACAGAAAAGGCCCAGGCCCAGATGTCTCCACTGGTGAATTCTACCAAACATTTAAAGAAAAAAATAATACAATTCTATACAAACTCTTCCAAAATATAGATCAGAAAGGATCACTTCCCAACACATTGCATAGGAATGATGGAAATGTTGTAAAATCATGTTCTAGTGAGTATGTACTTTTATACATGAGGAAGTTAAGAGACACAGAGCCCCATTTGTGATCCTTTGGGAGTGTGAGAAGCACATATTTCCTACACCCATGTTCCCATTTGGAAGGGCTTCTCTGACCAGCATCAGCCACAAGTGACTTTGCTGAGTGGGGCATCCAGAAGAAGGGGCTGAATGTGGCATTTGAAGGCCTTTTCCTCCTTTCTCCTTGGAATCTGACTGTCTGCATGGAGGAATCATACTCCTGGGTTCCCTCCATTAAGTGATAAGCTTCAGGAGACAGGTGTTGACCATGGGTGCCTGTGCCTATTACTTTGAGGAGTAAATTCAATTCCTGGAGAGAATAACATATAAGCAAGTGCTTTGGGGTCACAAACTGCTTCCCAGGTCATTAGGGGAGGGGGGAATAAAGATGCTATGTTGTTGGGCATTGTTTTGACTTCTCAATTTATCTCTCAGTTGATTCAGAGAGATGTAATGAAAATGAACTAATTGACTTATTGATTGATCGAAATTAGTGCAACAAGGAGACATGTCTTTTCTTGCCTCATAAAAGCAAGTCAAGGCCGGGTTCGGTGGCTCACCCCTGTAATCCCAGCACTTTGGGAGGCCAAGGTGGGCGGATCACCTGAGGTTGGGAGTTCGAGACCGGTCTGACCAACATGGAGAAACCCTGTCTCTATTAAAAATACAAAATTAGCCAGGTGTTGTGGTGCATGCCTGTAATCCCAGCTACTCAGGAGGCTGAGGCAGGAGAATCATTTGAACCCAGGAGGCTGAGGTTGCAGCGAGCTGAGATTGCACCATTGCACTGCAGCCTGGGCAACAAGAGTGAAACTCCGTCTCAAATAAAAAAGAAAGCAAGTCAGTGGTGGGGTAAACCAGGGCGAAAAATATTGGCTCCAACAAAGCACAGCCAAATCTCCCTAGGCTTGGTGAATCCAATGTAAGTTTCTGACACAGATTTGCAAGAACTTCCACATCTTTTGCAAAAAAAAAAAATGCAATTCAATTGACAGCAAAATGAAAGGAGCACATTTGAGTTCCTGGCATGCTCAAGTTTATTGACAAAATGCCCACCAGAGTTCCCTCTCCTGCCTGTCTCAGATGGGCTGGGCTGGGCTGGATGTCATTCTAGGAGATTCACACAGGGAGGCAGGTGACAACTTGTCTTAAAGATCCTTCTTTTTTGAGGGAAGTTATTGTTCAGGATAGAGTAATTAAAAGTGTCAGTGGGATGGGGGATATCAGGAGATGCTGAGATACAATGTTTCAGATAAAGGCCTGGACCCTGATATGCAATTTGCCCCAGTACAGGAAGACCCAACAGACACAGAGAAATTGACAACCTCTTGTCAGGACCCAGTTCAAATCAGACATCATTATAGTGCTTCCTGACCTGTGGGCAGAACTTTCATCTCTCAGGACATTGGCCTTTGTGGTACCAATTCTATCCAAGACTTCCCAGGTATGAGAAAAAATCTCTCTTCCTTCTTTCATTTTCAAACCATTTTAACTCAGAGACATATTTTCCTGGAATTTGAAACCTCATGATTTTTTACTGGGGAAGGTGCATTTCTCAGGAAAATGGGGACAGGACAGAAACCAGGTTCCTGGAGAAAGCAGGATTCGGGGTTCCAGGGTAGTCCCAGCAGGTGAGCCACAACTGTGCTCTGGCCCCTGGTTCACAAATGCCCCAACTGTGTAGATGGGCAGAGGGTGTGTTATTCTGTTAAAGGTAGGATTTGAGCCACTGTATTACTGAAGTGTAGTCTATGACTTCTAGGAAAATCCTTTTGGATCTTCTGATTTCACAGCTTCTATATTCATATTTAGTTTGTATCTAACACAAGGAATGAAGTTCTGATGCATGCTACTTTGTGAAGAAGCCACGAAAACAAGAGGCTGAGTGAAAGAAACAGACGAAAAATCACAGAGGGTTTGATTCCACTAATAGGACATGTCCAGAATAGGTGAATGTGCAGAAATGGAAGGTAGATGGGGTTGCCAAGAGCTGGGAGGAGGAAGACAAGGGGAGTAACTGCTAACAGGTAAAAGGCTTTCTTATGGGGGTATGTAAATATTTTGGAACCAGATAGAGGTGGTGGTTGCACAACATTGTGAAGGTGCTAAGTGAGGCAGAACTGTGCCCTTTAAATTAGTTAATTTGTGTTATGTAAATTTCACCTCAAATAAAGATTAAGTGGGGAGGGTGGGCTCTCAACTCAGAACCAGAGCAAGTACTTCAATCCCAATGCAAAGGTTACTTGGCTATTTTGGCTGCATCAACCTAAGCACTTCCATCAGAGCTGGCTCCCTGAATCCCAGGATCCAACCTGTTTGTTGTTTATGCTCCTTGGGGAGCTTGGCTCATGACCCGACTTGGAAATGACATTTCCAGGTGCTAGGATCTCTCTGTGCCCAGTGCTGGGGCTGCACCAGGCAATGAAGCCTTCCCACCCCAGGAGGGCTGTGTCCTCCTCTTGTGTGATGAGGAAGAATGTGCTGCTTAGTCACTGGCCTCAGTAGTGGTCTTTGGGCATGAGCTAGGTCTCAGTGAGCCCAGGGATGGGAAGCCTGGCTCTGTCCCTGAAGCCACATGCTGCCTCCAAAGTGGGCATTTTCTCTTTGTTGAAGGGTAAGTCACCTCTCCCCTTGAAACTCTTTTATCTATAAATCTCCTTTCTTTGTTGGGGACCAGAGCCCAACTGCTCCTGCTTAATGCCTTGGTGGCCTGGGGTGGGCCACGGAGGTCTGTTTGCAGCTTCTCTTCTGTCATCATCATGAGTTCTGACACCCTGGCCCAGGCACAGAACTGCAGGTCACCCTGATGTTTCCATGGGCACCAATGTTACCAAGCCCCAAGACTCATCCTATGACCAGATTAGATCTGAGCCAGATCTGCGGTCCTCCCTGGCCTCAGATAAGAGTGTCTAGGCAACAAGTGCAGGGAGGGGAGGGGCTGGGGCTGGACCCTTCCATTTCAAGAGAGCTGCCAACTGAAGGGGACTCCATCATCCCAGCAAGGAGGGAAGATTCAAACACTGGGCTCACTTGGAGCTGGTCCCTAGCATTCTCCTAAACCCTGCTGATGCACCAATATGTGACTGCAGGCCACAAGGTCACCTGTGGAATATTTCCAGGCATATTGCAGGCATTTATCAGTTAGTTTGTGGAACAAGCTCTGTTCTAGAAGCTTCTGTGATTCAGAAGCGAAGCTTCGGCAGCTCAGGGTTGTAGAACCAGGTAGATCTCACTGTTCTGAGACTTTCCATAATTCCGTCTGTAAACTTTTCATCATAAATGTGATCATCAGTTCAGGCTCCCATGACAGAGATCACAGACTGAGTGGCTTAAACAGCAGAAGTTCATTCTCTCAGTTTTAGGAGGCTGAAAGTCTGAGATCCAAAGATCGCCGGGATCATTTCTTTCCAAAGCCTCTCTCCTTAGCTTGTAGATGGCTGCCTTCTCCCTGTGTCTTCTCATGGTCATCCCCCTGTGGGTGTCTGTGTCCTAATCTCCTTTACTTATGAAGACACTACCCCTATTGGATTAGGGCCTACCCTAATGACCCATCTAAACATAATTACCCCTTTAATGTCCCTGTCTTCAAATTCAGTCACATTCTGAGGTACTGGGATAGTTCAACATATGAATTTAGAAGAATACAATTCATCTCATAGCAGCAGCCCTTACTTAGATGGGGATGCTGAGGCAAAAAAAGAGTCAACTACTATGAAAAAGAGCTGGGATTTGCCCCCAAGAGGTCAGCTCTCACAGTCTCAGCATGAACTCCTCAGATCACTGGGTTTAACCAAGCTGTGGGATTCCAGAAGGGGTACTGACCTTCTCCTGTTTAACTTTCAAGTTGGGCAACAAACCACCTTGGTTTTCCTAGGGCTATGAGGATTTTCAGGACAAGAGATGTTCAGAGCTTAAACTGGGAAAGTCCTAGGCAAAGCAGGATAAGTTGGTCACCCTCCCCTCATGATTCTACAAAGAAAGACCTGTGATTGGCAATGTGGAGGAGAGTGCCTGCTCCTGTTGTGGACGTAGCCCAGGGTTCAGGTGTGAGTCTCCCTCGGGACCCCAAGAAGCCTTTTTTTTTAAAATCAGTTTGTGGAACAAGCTTTGTTCCAGAAGCTTCTGTGATTCAGAAGCAAAGTTTGCTTCTATGAAGAGGTCACCAGCACTTCCCCAAGTGTAACTGAGCTGCATAAAGCTCTCCATAGTTGCCGTACCCAAGTGAGTCCTCTATGTCAAACCCTGTTCCAGGAGCTGGAGAAGTTATTGAACAACATTGTGAAGAGAATAAAAAACCCGATAAATCTTCCATTCCCACAGAGGGATTCCTGCAGAGGTAAGTAAGTTGCATAGACACTCAGCATGTGATGAATGCAATGTTAATAGGATGATCAGCAGAAGTTTCTCTGGAAGTTGATCCTGGGGCAAAGATTGGAAAGAGGATACAAAGCTTACAGATGTGCAGAGGCCCTTCCAGGCAGCAGAACAACATAAAGGTCCTACCAGGAGGCCCTCATGCTGAAAGTGAGGAGTTGAGGGGAGGTGAGCAGGAGAGAGGTTGGGTAGACCTTCCCTAGAGCACTGAAAAGCAACTGCCCCATGTGGGACTCAGAATATCTCAGAGCCTTAGGGCAGAGGAATTGCCTGGTGCCTCCACCAAAACCATGCCATGAAAACTGTCTGTGTCAATGACAGAGTTGGAGAACAAAGGTAAAGAAATGCACCTCTTTCCTTTATGGGCACCTAGGTGCATGGATACACACCTGGTGTTGGGCACAGCATCAAGAATACCTGAACGAGGTGGAGAGAGGGATGGGGGCAAGCAGGAGAGGGTACCCTGCAGTGGAGGATATGGGATGGATGGATCACTTGCAGGAGACTCATTCCTCTCCTTGACTTTGGTCTGTGAGATTCCCACCAATCTTGGGAGGCCCAGCAGGACCCTCTTGGGAAGCCCAGCAGGTCAGAAGGCAACCCTGACTCTCCTTCCTAGGCCTGGTAAGTTACCAACCTTTGTCTTTGCAGGGTGTGCCCAGGCAGCCAAGGCAGCCCACCATGGCCCAGCTTCTCTCAGTGTTCTCTGGGAAGCTGGACTGGGACAACAGGACAGAGACCCCAGGACGTGAACATGAGTCATATGGGAGGCGAGTGGTTGGTGGGCAAACAGGTGGTTTTCATCCTGACAGTGCTGGTGGCCTTCTGTGGGCTGGTGGGCAATGGTGTGGTCTGCTGGCTCTTCTGCTTCCAGGTCAGGAGCAGCCCCACATGACCTATGTCCTTAACCTGGCCGCTGCTGATATGGTCAACTTCTCCTGTGTAACTGTGATCCTGTTGGAGAAAATCCTCATGCTGTATCACCAGGCGACATTGCAGGTGGCCGTGTTTCTGGAGCCTGTGTCCTATTTCTCTGACACAGTGAGTCTCTGTCTCCTGGTGGCCATGAATATTGAGAGCTTTCTGTGTGTCCTCTGTCCCACCTGGTGCTGCCACTGCCCAAAGCACACCTCTGCTGTGATGAGCATCCTGAGCTGCGCCCTGGCCCTTTCTTTGCATGTGGTTAGCCAGGTTTGTGAGTAATGGGAGAAGGGCCTGGCATGTGACCAATTTCAGGCAGGCTTTATAATATTTCACATGCTTATTTGTCTTGTGGTGGGCATTTCCAGCCTGACTTTGACCATCAGGAGCCTGTACTGCCTGAAGAACAGTTCACCCATCCGGATCTACCACATTGTCCGCTTTGTGGCCATCAGCTTCCTCGTTTGGGGCCTGCCCTTAGTTGTCCTTGTGTACCTGCCAGGAAAAGAATACCTGACCTTTGCCTTTGACCTTCTGTTGCTGCTGTCCATGGTAGTTAGTATGGCTCAACCAGCCATCTACTTCTTGGCTGGCTACCTTTGAAGGAAGAGGCATAGGGAGTCCTTAAAGTTGTTCTCCCAAGAGCTTTGTTGAATGAGATGGAAGGTGGAGGAAACAAGGGGTTTCAGGCAAGGGAACAGCAGGTTACCAGGACTGAGCTCCTCCCACTCCAGGAAGCTGTTCCCCAGGACTGACCATGATGCCCTGTATTGGTGCATTCTCACACTGCTATAAAGAAATATCTGAGACTGGGTAATTTATAAAGAAAAGAGGATTAATTGGCTGACAGTTTGACAGGCTGTACAAGAAGCATGACTGGGGAGGCCTCAGGAAACTTACAATCATGGCAGAAGGTGAAGGGGAAGCAGGTACGTCTTCACATGGCAGGAGCAGCAGAAATAGAGCAATGGGAGAGGTGCTATACACTTTGAAACAATCAGATCTGGTGAGCACTCACTCACTATCATGAGAGCAGCACAGAGGGGAAAATCTGCCTCCATGATTCAATCACCTCCCACCAGGCCCGACCTCCAATACTGGAAATTACAAATGGACACGATATTTGGGTGGGGAACATAGATCCAAACCATATCATGCCCTGTGGAGTCTGCCCCATAAGGAGGTGCTTGAGTCCTGGCAAACATAAGACTCTGAATAGGGCAGGAAGTCAAGTGGTGGAAACAACTATGACTACAGGAAATGTTCACTGAAGATTCCCTTTATCTCAATACTGCTCTAATTACTTTGCAAATATAAAACCAGGTAATTTTAACAATTCTATGAATAGATAACGTTATTATTATCCTGCTTCAGCCTAAGCCAAAAGGCCACTTGGCCCACTTAGTCAGTGGTTATCCAAAGGCCCCAGCACATTATAACAAGCACAGTCCTTCACCATCACGCTCCTCCTTGGTGATCAATCACAGTTGGACTCTTGTCGGTCTGTCTGTGGGCCCTCTGCTCTATTCCATCAGTCTATTTATCCATCCATGGACAATACCACACTTGATGTAGTTACTGCATCTTTATCATACATGTCTATCTGCAAGAAGCTGAGTCCTCCTACAAGCAGCTAGATAGAGAAGAAAAAGACATATATGTACGGAGAATCAAAGATACAAAGCAGATTTCTTGTTGGAAAATTGCAAGTTGTATGGAAGTATTTTTTTTAAAGAAAAAAATGCCAACCTAGAATTCTTTACACAGTCAAAGTTTTGTTTTCCAATAAAAAGGCAGAATAAAGAGGTTTTCAGATTGACAAAAGATGAAAGAAATCATCACCAGGAGATGTACAGATTGAGAAATGGTAAAGGACATCCATCTAGCAGGAGAATAATGACTCCAGATGGAAATCTGAGTCTACTAAAGGAAGGAGCCCTTTGCACTGCTAGACTCTCCATAGGATGCTGAATACAAGTAGTGAGAGCTGACATCCTCACCTAGTTCTTCCTCTGGGGTGAAAGCATCCAGTCTTTCATCATTAAGAATGACGTCCAGTAAACATCAACTATACGGTTTTTGTAGGTGCCTTTTATCAGTTTAAGAAAATTCACTTCTATTCCTAGTTTTTAGGAATAGAAATAGACTGGAAGTTTTTATAAGGTTGATGGATTTTGTCTAATGCTTTTTCCACATATACTGAAATAATGATGTGCTGTTGTCTTTTCATCTGTTAATATGGTGAGTTATACTGGCCCATTTTTAACGTTGAAGCAGCCTTGCATTCCTGGGATAAATTTCACTTTGTCGTTCTGTGCATATATTTATACTTGTGTTGCATATGTATGTATGCTCAAGGGCACGGGTTTCTGTGTGTGGCAATGCAGTGGACCTAGATTAGAAATAAAAAACCCTCTAAAAAAGAAGAATTAAGTAAGATGGCTAACAGTACCTAACTTCAAGACCTATCGTAAAGGTTCAGAAATTCAGACGGTATGGTATTGGTAAGAGGCTAGACAAATGGATCAATAGAACAGAATACAGAGTCCAGAATAGACCATCACATATATGTTCAATTGTTTTTCAAAAGTTGTACAGCAAATTCAGTGGAGAAAAGACAATCTTAGCAACAAATACTATTAGAACAATTAGATATGCATATTAAAAACTTCAGTCCATACATGGCACCATTATTCAAAATGTATCATAAACCAAAATGTAAGGCCTAAAACTTTAAAATTTGCATAAGGAAAAAGGTAGATATTAGTGTGACTTTGGATTAGAGAAATATTTGTTAGATAAGCACCAAAAGCATGATGCATAAAAGGAAAAAAAAATGATCAACTGGACTTCATCAAAATGATGTGTGCACTCTGAAAGACCCTGTGGGGAGAATGAAAAGACAAGCCCCAGGCTGGAGGAAGTATTTGCAAATCTCACCTCTGATGGACTCATATGCAGGTTCTACAGAAAGCTCTGGGGAGTGGACTCCTCGTGGCCCTCAGGAGTCAAAGGGGTGCTGTGCTCAGGGCAGAAATGGGAGATGCCTCCCACCCTGTCATTCATGTCCCCTGAGCAGTGGTGCTCAAAGTCCCCTACCAATGTCCCTTCCTGGGTCCACAGACCCTTCTCTCCCCACATCTACACTGACAGGCCAGGCCCCTCCTCCAGGGCACAGGGAGGGACAGTTGGTCTCAGGCTCTGGGTGCCCAGCTTCATGCTCACCCCTTCCTTCAAGGCCCACTGGGCCTGTCTCACAGGATATAGTGAGGTTGTCTGGCATCTCCTGGACATGTTGTCTGGGCCTATTCCAAGCTGCAGCCAGAAAAATGGAGGGATGTTTGTCAGACCAGGTACCCTTCCCACAGAGCCTGGGTCCAGATACACAGTACAGAGGCCACAGGGTGGCCAGCCTAGAACCTGTGAGGTGTGCTGGGGACCGCACAAGGGCTGTCTCCAGACAGCCAGGTGAAGCTTTGCTAGTTTCTCGGTATCTCATTTCTTTCCTTTTCTTTTTTTCTTTTTTTGAGACAGGTTCTTGCTCTGCTGCCCAGGCTGCAGTGCAATGGCGTGATCTCAGCTCACTGCAATCTCCACTCTCTGACTTCCAGGCTTAAGCCATTCTCCCACCTCAGCCCCACCAGTAGCTGGAACTACAGGCGCGTGCCACCACACCTGGCTAATTTTTTTGTTTTGGTAGAAATGGGCTTTCACCATGTTGTCTAGGCTGGTCTTGAACTTCTGGACTCAGGCAACCCACCCTCCTTGGCCTCCGAAAATCTTGGGATTACAGGCGTGAGCCACTGCATCTGGCTGTTTCATTTCTTGCCAGTTACCTTACCCTCATGAAAAACCCCCTTCATTCAAAATCAGTAAGAGGAGAAAGGTGGTAAAAGAATCAATGGAAAGAAAACAGGATATAACTTCTGTCCATATAACTTCTTTACGTCCCATTGGAAAGAAAAGCCTAAAGGGGTCCACTGGTTTCTATTGCTCTGAGGTCCCGAGGATGGCATTACACAGTGCAATAACTACCAGCAGGGGCCATGCTTGATTTCAGCAGACGTCAGTGAGGACATACCTGGGATCTTCTGGGGTCATGGGCATGGACTTAGAGCAGAACTGAGTAAACAGGTGTGCACAGGCACGCACACACATACACATACACGTGCACATGTGCACACACAGGGACACACACTTCTGCACTGTTCTAGACTGTTCCCGGGACAGCAGTCCTGGGCTGCACAGATGAGCCCCTCCCCATCCACTCTGATTCCACAAGGCTCCCCTGACCCCGCTAGTCATCTGGCTTGTTGTCAGTGGTGTCCTTTGTGTCCCGCCTTGGCACAGGCTCAGGACCTGGGATTGCCAGATGCTGAGAGGAGATGAGATGGAAAGGATGAGGGAAGCAAGAAAAGAAGGAAGAGAGGGAGGGAGGGATGTGGGGAGTGAAGGAGGGAAGAAAGGAAGGGAGGGCTGCCGGAGACCAGCCACCCAGGGACAGTAGACACAGGTGACAGCAGACCCTCTCAGGGATGCTTTGTACAGACTGTCACGAATGAGCAATGTCACTGGAACTCCAACTTTTGCTCCCTTCCCAGCCCTCTGGGGATCCCTATCAGGTGCAGTTTGAATTACAGGAAATTACTGGATGGTCTTAACCCTGGCATCTGCCTGAGAGTGGGAGGCTGCAGTGCAGTGTGACTCACAGTTGTGTGGGAACCTTGGCCTTTCTGGTCCTTGGCCCTGCTGCGGCCTTTGGGATGGGGAGGCTGTGAGAGGCTGGTCAGGGTCTGGGCTGTGCCACCTTCATTTCCCATCCACCCCAGTATGACCAGGGCTTCCTGCAGAGAGCTCTGGGCAACTCAAAAACAGGCAGGACATAACAACAAAGACTTTATTGTGCTTTAATCAAAATAAGTGGGGGCTTTGAGGCCAAGGAAGGGGTCCTTTTCCCCAAGAAGAGGCATTCTTAGGTGTTGTTGAATCTATGCTGGAAGCTCTGGTCCCACCTTGGAGCCTCCTGCAGTGAGTAGCGCCAAGTTTCCTGACTTTTTCTGACCACAAAATGCAACTGCCAAGAATGGCAGATGAGGGATCCAGCCTCCTGGACTCTTATTTGCTTAGTTTTCTTCAGTCTTGTGTCCTGGAGCAGATTGTGGACCCTGGAAGCAGGGCTCCAGTGCCATCTGCTTGGGCCTTAGAACTCTGCCCCATTGGTGGTCTGGTGGTGGCCACTTATCCTGCAGGAGCCTGGCCATTTCTGCTTCCTTGAACGGATGAGGTTGGTGGCTGGTCCACGTGTTTCTGCCCCACCCTCACCAAGGTGGCCAGTGGTAGTTTGAGCTTGGTAACATCATCAGCTTGGCCTTGCCAGGCACACATAGGCCCCGGGTATGTACGCAGTGCTCCAAGGGGGCTTGCTCTGCCTTAAGCCAAATACTAGTTCTGGCCAGGGCCACAGGGGGCTCCATCTCCTGTGTATCTTGGCTGCTGCTGGAGGCCCCAAGGCACCCCTGGTGCCCCTTCCCTTTCAGGGCTCAGGTTGAGTCTGGGCTAGGGCCCTCTGGGTCTAGGAATTGTGCGTTGAGAGGGGGGTTCTGCCCTACAGGTTGGGACTATGGATGCAGGGCATGCTGCTGGCTGGCCTGGGCTGTGGGGACACCATGCTCACCCTTCCCTCCAGTGGCCTCCAAGTGTCCAGCTTCCCCATCAGTATTGACTTTCCATGTCTAAGGAGCTCTCTGGGGCTTTGGGGCAGCTTGCCAAGTGCTGCCCTGGCTCCTTCTGGGCCATGATGGTCACCGTCTGCCAAGGGTGATCAGCTGTAGGCATCACATGCAGGAGAGTTGTCTCTGGCCCTACCTCTGGGCTATCAGGGGGCTGGGCAGTGTCTGGTATTGGGGGCTAGGCCAGTCCTATGATCTTAGAGGTGTCCAGGGCACATATGGAAGTGACAGGGGCCTAGCATCTCTGCTGCGAGCTCTACTGTGAAAACCACAGGCCTCTGAGGTCCAGGTCCATGGGGAGCTTAGAGAGGGAGTTCCAATGCAGGAATCACCAAGCACTCTGTGGTCTATCCTGAGCTGGGGATGGGCTGGCCACACTCTGAGTCCCCAGGGCCCCCAGAGAGCAGCCTGCTGTCCTGGGCTCTGCAGAAGCTCCCTTATGCCTCTGGGCTTTGGCCTTGGGTACAGCATAGCCAGGTGAGGGTGAGGGAGGATGAGGCTCCTGTTTCAGGAGGGCTACACCCATGGGCTGCTGGAGCTGGGCTTGGGCCAGGGAGAACCAGCCCATCCCCTTGGGGAGGGTCTCAATGCTGGGGTATATCTGCAGAGGCCTGGGTGGTGGGGGTGTTTGCTCAGGTTTGGCTGAAAGGAAAGCAGATTTGGTCAGCTTTTCCATTGAGAACATCTTGCTTTTACCAGGCTGGACCCCACAGACCTGGGTCCCTGCAGTCCTCAGGGACCGTGTGGTCCCCCTGGTCTAATGCTGAGGACACTCCTGCAGGCTGCTACTCCCAGAGCGAGGTGTGTGTGCAGCCTAGAGTGGAGAAGCTGTCAGGGAAGCTCAAGTCACTCCAGGGACAGCCCCCAGGGTTCAGGCTGACTCAGTCTTCCTGCCTCACACTCTTGCCCCAGGGCTGCTTAGCCTGGGCTTTAGCCTTGATTCAGAGCTCAGATGGATGGGGCCTTAACTGTTACCTAGCCCCTTTGCCACACAATATGGGGGCTTATCTCCACAGTGGATGAGACACCCTCCACGCCTCTGGGGGATCTCCATGCCAGGGCTGGACTGTTCCCACACTCGGCTGAGCAATCAATTCTGGCTCTGGGCCAGGGTTTCACCTATGCCCTCTCCCTAGATTCTCTTAGGGTCTCTGACACTGATTTTAGGCCCTTGGAGGGGTGCTCAGGAGTGAAGGCGCCCTGCTGCTCTCCAGGGCTGCTGGTACTCACAGGTGTGGTTGTGGGCTTGCACAGATGGATCTGACCCCTCCGGTGTCCTTCTGGGGCTTTCAGGAGTGAGAGCAGGAGGGTACAGGGGAGGGGCTTGGAAGAGTCTTGCTCACGTCTCATTGTCTCTGAGGCAAGTCCAGTAAACCCAAGGTCAGCTTTTGCCCTAGGCTCAGGCAGCCTGGTTTCAGAAGCTTCTTAGAGGAGGAGGGAGAGGAGGGGCTGGAGGAAGGCCCAGGGAGCAGGGCTGGTGAGGTCTGGGCACTTCCCACTATTTACTGCCCCACAGGGTGACACAGGAGGAGACTTGGTGCTGAAGCCCACCTGGGTGTGCAGGTCACAGTGCATGCTTCTCAGTTCCCCCATGGAGGCCTCAGGGCGCCTCGTCACCATGTCCTCCTCCAGGGCCCAGGCCTAGGACAGTGTGTCCTGAAGGAACTCCTGCAGGCCAAACAGAAACAGCTTCAGGGGGTGTTCTAGGGACAGGGTGACTATGAGGCTGGGAGGGGTCTGTGGGAGAGTCAGTGTCTGCACCTTGTTCCTGCCCCAGGCACCCACCACTGGGCGGTGCTGGATCCTACTGTGGCTGCCCCAGGGGTCCAGATGTTCGCAGAAAACCACAGCTGGAGGAAGGCCTGGGCAGGGAAGTGCTCAACACACGCTTGCCTTTCATCTGGGTTGTGTCAGGAGTGGGTTTGGTACCTGGGTCCACTCCCTGCCCAGCCCACCAGGCCTGGTCTGGCCCTACCTCCGGGCTGGAGCAGAGAGCCATGTGGACAGTGTGGATGCTGCTCTCAGGTCATCACACACCAGAAGCCAGGAATCTGTCCTGGCTATAGGTCCCAGGGTCTGTCCTGCATGCTCCTTCTGGGCACCATTGGCCACCCAGGGAGTTAATTCTGTGGCTGTGAAGGCCATGTATACCATAGTTGTCACCACACACTCACCTCCCAGGAGGTAGACATCCCAGAGCCACAGGATGAGCATGAAGGAAGTCTGTGGGAACAGCAGGTGTGGGAGCACCTGGCCTTTCCAATCTGGGGGCTGGTGGCTTGAGCAGGGCCCACTGTAGCCTTAGTCTAGACTTCCTGAGGCTCCCTCTGCTTGGGAAGAGACCCACCCAATCTTCCATAAGGCTGGGTCAGACAAGGTCCGGCAGCTCTTCATGGGGATGGACTCATCTCAGCAGAAATGTGGCTCCCAGAATAAGGGGCTTCCTGAGGGCTTGTGGCTTCCCTGGCTCCTTTGGCTCTTCCAAGATGGGTCCTGGCCCAGTCTGCCCAGAATTCCCTGGTGTCTGGTGTGTAATGCTCCCATCAGACAGGTCCTGGCTTGTGTGCCCTGCAGAGACCTGCCTGTGCCTCCTGTGGGGTGGGGGTGAGCTGGGTCCTCCAGGGGAAGCCAGACCCCTGGGCTGGGGGAGCTAAGCACTGTGGGGAAAGAAGGTACCTGGCCTGGGGTCTCCTATGCATCCTTATCCCATCGATGAAGCACCATAGAAACCAGTTTAAGGTGGAAAGCTGGATGCACAACCCTTCATTGTCCTGATAGAAGGAATAGAAGTGTTCATGGCCCCCTGGGCTTCCGTGAAAACCTCTGTATTCCAGACCCCACTGCAGACCCTTCCCCAAGAGGTAGAACAGTGGTGGCTGTGCCCCAACACCTCCCCACGGCATGGGTCCCCAGTGGATGTACTTCCCCTAGCCCTGGCTCAGCCAGAGCTTGGCCTGGTCCCAGTGCCTCTGTCCCCTCCAGGTAAGGAAAAGGAGGCCAAACTTTGAATCCATTGAAAACCAGATCAAGCCCTGGCTGGAAGTTGGCCTCTCACCAGCCCCAGGCTTCCCCTGTCCCTGCTAACCCCATGGGACCCAGGGCCTCTGGGGAAGAGCTGAGGGACTGTCCACTCACCATGTGCTTCATAAGCTCTCAGAACACTTTTAGCAAAACTTGCTCTTGATGGGCTTGGAGACTCTGGAAGTTAGAACATCTTGGGATGTAGACTCCTGAGAGGCTCCTGGGGCCCCAAGGAATCAGAGCCTACTCCTGAGATGTGGAGCCATCAGGCTGGGCAGTGGCAGTTGGGCAGCAGCGGTTGGGCAGCGGCAGTTGGGCAGTGGCAGTTGGGCAGTGGTGGTTGCTTCCAGACCCCAAGGCCTTTCACTGTCCCATCCGGTGACCCCATCATGTGGTCTCGGCCAGGAGAGGAGGGGTGGGAATGCCCCTGGGGCCTGGCTGGAGGCACTGCTTAGTGGCTTCCAGGGCCATGGTTCCAGAAGGGCAGGCCTGCCTTTGAAGCAGTGAGGACAGGTGGGAGCTGGTGGGGTGACCAGGGGTGCTGGAGGGTGTGAGGCCTTCTCCTGGATGTGGGGTCAGGGCAGGGGACACAGGACAGAGAGAAGCTGTCATCTGGGCTTGGTCTAGCCATGGGCAGGGAGGGTGGTTGGGAGGGTGGCCAGCTGGGAGGTGGAAGGACCAGCAGGGTTGTAAGAGTCCCCTGCATAAGGTCAGGGCCAGAAGGTTGTGACACCAGGATGCAGAAGGTGGTCACAGGGCAGCTGTGATCCCATTTGCTGATGGGGACAAGAGGCATCTGACTTGGGGTGTCGGGTCCCTGGCCAGTCACAGGCTCCTGTGTGACTCTCAGCAGGGGATACCCTGGAGGCTCAAAATGAGCAGGGGACAGAAGGTGCCTTGTCTGTAAGTCACAATTACCCAGCCAGTGTGGCCATCCCCTGTCCTGGCTGTGTGATGCCTCGTGGGTAGCTGTCCACTGTGAGCTAATGTCACATGGGAGGACTGTGTCACCTGAGAGGGCAGAGGTCACCTGGGAGAGTACCATGCTTGGCAAGCCTCTCATTCGCCAGCAGCTGGGCCAGCACCCAGATGTCTCCTCATTCTGGAACATGAGCAGGATAGTGGCTCATGGCATGATATGGCTTATGCCCCCGCAGTAGCTTACCTCTGGCAAAAGCCAAAGTCATCATGGAAAGACTTCACCAAGGCTGACGTCACCTTGGAGGGTTGAGGTCACCTGAGAGGGCTAATGTCACCTGAGCACACTATGTCACCAAGAGGGCAGAGGTTACCTGGAAAGGCAGAAGTCCCCTGGCAGAGCTGAGGTCACCTGAGGAAACAGGTCACTTGGAAGGGAAGAGGTCACTTGGGAGAGGTAATATCCCCTAGGAGGACTAATGTCACCTGAGAAGCCAGAGATCATCTGGGAAAGCAGAGGTCCCCTGGAAGACCTGAGTTCACCAGGGAGGGCAGAGATAACCAGGGAGGACTAATGTCACTTAGGAGGGCTGAGGTCACCTGAAAAGACTGAAGTCATCTGGAAAGGCAGAGGTCACCTGGGAGAGCTGAGGTAACCTAGGAGGGCACAGGTCACTTGAGAGGGGAGAACTAATGTCACCCAGGAGGGCAGAAGTCACCTGAGAAGGCAGAGGTCACCAGGGAGGCCTGCCACAGGTCCCAGGGAATTTAGGGTGCAGCTTCCGTGCCCCTCTCCTGACACTGTGGTTCACTTGAGCCAGTCATGGACATCTCAGATGACAAGGAGCTACGGAAGAGACTCCTGCTTCATCCAATCTCATGTGTGGCCAGAAAAGGCACAGGTGAGGGCCGTTAAGAACACCCTGACCCGAACTGCAGATGCTAAGCTGGGGAGGCCACTGTGCCAGGCTCAGGGCAACACCCATGAACTGAATCCCTATGAAGGCTGGCTTGTGGGTGCTGACCACTGCACATAGGAGACTGGGATGGCTCACAGGCTGCTGGGCACAGGAAGACAGCTAGGTCCAGACCCTGTGTGGGCAGCCCATGGAGTCTGTTCAGCAGCTCTTCCTGCCAGGAATGGTCTGGAAAGTGGGGGCTGGAAAGTGGGAGCAGCCATCTCAGTAAGTCCTTCCCTGTCTGCTGTGCTGTTCAGGGTTCGGGTGAAGGGGAACTTTGATCGCAAAGCCTGATTAAGATGATGGCTTCTTCAGGATCCAAACTCACTTTATGACAAAAGAAATGTTCATTAGGCACTTCACCAACTTGTAAAATATTCCGAGAGGGACAATCTGCAACAACGCAAAGCTTGTGGGGTTTGAGGTGGGAAAGGAAAATAAAACTCAGGACTCCACTATGCCAAAAGGAAAAAATTAAGCTGAAAGCTGAGTCATGCAAAAAACTGTCTTTCCTTTTGTTCCTCAGCAGATAGCTACAGATAGAAGGTTAAATAGCTCCTCAAGTAGCTAGTCTTATGTTCACCTTATGTAAAGGGCCTATTACTGAGTGTGAGATGAATCCGTAATTGACTGTTTTCCTGCCTACTCCTTTTCTCTTGCAACATGTGGATAACCACACCCTCTTTCCCATCCAGCCCACTTCTCACCTTTAAATATTGAAGCCCTCACAATCATCTTTGAGAAAGGTACATATACCTGTTTCCTGGGTGCATCCTTAACCTTGGCAAAATGAAAATTCTAAACTGATTGAGACCTATCTTACATACTTTTTCGTTTACAAGTTGGCAACCAATGGAACAGACTCTGAGTGAAGGTGGCCCTGACCTTTGACAAATCTACTGGTGCATGGTACCAGTATGAGCTATATTTTTATTTTATCTGTTTTAACTTTGAGACAGTGTCTCACTCTGTCACCCAGGTTGAAGTGCAGTGGCACAATCCCTGCTCACTGTAGCCTCCACCTCCCGGGCTCAGGTGATCCTTCCACCTCAGCCTCCCGAGTAGCTGGGACTACAGGCTTGTGCCACCACACCGGGCTAATTTTTGTAATTTTCATAGAGACAGGGTTTTGCCTTGTTGCCCAGGCTGGTCTTGAACTCCTGGGCTCAAGAAATCCTCTGGCCTTGCAAGGCCTCCCAAAGAGCGGGGATTACAGGCATGAACCACCATGTCTGGCCTTGAGCTATCTTTATTGTTCAAACTGTTACAATAGGTAATTAGTCAGACATGAATAGGTCAGGAGAGGGACCCTCGCCCAGGAATGTCAGGCAACCATCAGATGGTGGTCAGGAGGTTGTTAAACTGCCTCTTGAAAATAATAATTGGCTGCAGCTGGTGCCAGGGAAAGGCAGCCTCCCAATAGAAACACCTCAAGTTGGTAATCAGCAGCTTCCCAATAAGATCTCAGGAGTTGGGCTAGTGGACTTAAGCATGTGCACTAACAGGCAAAATGGCAGAGTTGAACCAGTATATAACCTTTCTCCAGGAACACTCGGCTGGTAAGGGAAGAATGCCTTAAGTGAGCATGTGTACAATTTTGGTAAACACAATGTGTATGTTGCCCCTTCCAAGTGCTGGCAGGCCACTGTGCACGTGGACAGCCCACCCCAAGGGAAAAATCAAGGGAGAAGAGATGCAAACCACTCCCCGGCCCCAAGAGGCATGCCAATGTATGAAACCCCAAGTCAAAGATCAAACCATGAACTTGATCTCTCAAGTCACCCACTCGGCCCTCTTTCAAGTGGACTTTACTTTCTTCAGTTCCTGCTCTAAAGCTTTTTAATAAATTTTCACTCTTGGCTCTAAAACTTGCTTCAATCTTTCACTCTGCCGTATGCCCCTCAGTCGAATTCTTTCTTCTGAGAAGGCAAGAATTGAGATTGCTGCAGACCCATATGGATTTGCTGCCAGTAACAAAACCAACAGGACGATTTGCTGAGGCCTGGGAGGTACCATCTCCAGAGAATCCCTGATTTCTCAAAATGTTGAGATCTAAGGTTTATTTTGCTGTTCAACTCCTTTTCTAGAGTTTTGCTTGCATCCAAAAAGATGAGTTTTTCTTAATCCATGATAATGGAAAGCAGGCAACTCCTTTCTGGAGTTTCAGCTTGCTTCCAACAGGGAAGATGAGTTTTGAGTTTTTTTCCTGCTTCTAGGATGATAGAGAGCAATCTTCAACCTGGGCCTTATTCCTACATAAGTAGCTGAAATGGGGTTTGTCGTGGAAATTCTCCTTAATGACTGAAAGTTAAGATTAACTACAAGCTGGTCTTGATTTCTCCTTACCATTAGAGTGCTCAGTAATCTTATAAATTGTGCAATCATTTGTTTTGCTTTACTTTTTTGTTGTTGTTTATTTGTTTGGTTCTGTTTTTGTTGTTTTAGTCTTTTTTCCATTGGGTTTGACCACTCTAGTTGACTTCGTCAAACCTGAAGGAAAGTTCTAAATTATGGGGAACAAGACCTCTGAACTGGCTAAATTCCTGAAGCTGGAAAAACAAAGAGAAAAAAAAGAAAAATCAGCCATCGAAACAAGAAAGATTTCAATTACCTGAAGGGCTTTATTTACATAACAAAACAACCCTTTGCTAGCCAAGCCAAACTGAAATAGCAATAGTGGTTGCCCCATGCTGTAGTTCAGTAGCTAAGGTTCTGCCCTTTTTCCACCATGGCAGCCTGGGTTTGGTTCCTAAATAAAGTCTTTTCTGGTTTGATATTTGTGTTACATTTGAAATATTAGAAGTTTGTCCCACCTAAAACATGGTAATGTAACCAAAATGCAGGTTAGTCGCTTGTTGCTTGCAGAGTCCAATTAACAAAAGTGAAGTCTGGTATAAAGAAAGTAATTTATTTCCAAAACTAGCTTAGGGGAAGAAATGCAGGTGTCCTCCATATGGCTTCACTTTTAAAAAGCAGGGGAGGAAGTGAGCAAGGGTGGTGGCGGGGGGTCCATGCTAGCTCTTGTGCCTTATCTACTGGGCAATCAGCTTGTGACTGCTGGCACCTTCATGGGCAGGCTGTTATCTCTTGAGACAACCCCCTAAAGAGTGAGAGTTCCACAGTGGGCATGATCGGTTTATAAATCAACTGTTAATTCTCAAGTTGACTTTCCAGTTTGAGCGTGTAGTTAGATGAACTTGCACTGTAGGGAGAGTCCGGTAATGGGGAGGTAAAAGGCTATATTTGCATTCCTAAAAGACTAAGTAGGGAGTGGGGAACTGAAGGAACAAGAAAAGGAAAGAAAAAAAATAATAATTGATGTCTCAGGAAAATGGGTGTACTTGGTTACAGCAATGAGATTTTAAAGGATTTTTAAAGCTCAGTGGTTAAAAGTCAGCTTGATTAAATGCTAATATACATAAGGTGTCAAAATTTGGCATGACGGTTATAAAATTATAAATGTAACTCAAAAGATAATTATCCTTGTGTAATTTTTTTTGATAAATAAGTCATTTATCCTGAGTTATTGGCAAAAAACTCATTTGTTTAACCTTAAGCTTCTTACTTAGGTAAACACCTGAAATTCACAGGCTATATAAATGATTAACAGGAAAATACCTTTAAATGTTGATTATCACAGTTTTCATAAGTAATCTAGGTAAACTATTAAAAATAAGTTAGGTAAATGTAATGGAAGAAATGCTTGTAAATAAACATAATATAATTTAGAATCTAAAGTTATATTACATAACAGGCATTTATTAAATGTCTGGGTCATTCACAATTAAAAAAATTACAGAAAAACATTTTGCTAAGAATATGTTCTTATTTAAAGGAAAATAATTTTTGTTGAATTCAAAGGTTATTTAAAGGTTATGAAACAAGATAAAAGGAACCACTAAATAAGAGCGATATAAAGACAGTTAAAAATATAAAGAGATATTTTTGGTAAGAAAGGTTAAAAGGAAAATTTTATATGAGAAAAAAATCTTGCATGGTAAATGTTTGTTCTAAAATAAAATGGCTGGGTGCAAATAGCTCATGCATGTAATCCTAGCACTTTGTAAGGCTGAGGTGAGCAGACTGCTTGAGCCTGGGAGTTCCAGACCAGCCTGGGCAACATGGTAAAACCCTGTCTATACAAAAAACACAGAAAATTAACTGAGTATGCTGGTGAACATCTATAGTCCCAGCTACCTGGGAGGTTGAAATGGGAGGATTGCTTGAGCCTGGGTGGGTCAAGGCTGCAGTGAGCTGTGATCATGCCACTACACCCCAGCCTGGGTGACAGAGAGAGAGAGACCTTGTCTCAAGGAAACAACAGCAGCAACAACAACAGCAACAACAAAGAAATCTTAAAAAAAAAAAAGAAGATAAAATGATTGGTTATTTAGGAAAGAAGGCTGTTTAGGATAAAACAGGAAGTCTAGGCATGTCATAAATGGCTTGTGTAAGTCATAGTAAAGTTTGTAAAAAGAGACTTTATGAGAAAAGAATTTATTTGATCAAGTTGGCTATAATTAAAAGAAAATTAGTCTTTCTAGAGACTGTGCTTTTGCACTTAGTGTATATTAAAAATATGCTAATCCACTCAAGAATGGAATAGAAGAACAAAATTTTCTTAAGATATTAATTTACTCTTAACAAATTACAAGATATTTTAATTTTTTTACCCCAGATTTCAACTTTTATTGAATCTCACTGTTTTCACCTTTCTCTCCCCTTCATAAGTCCTGAGATAATCGCTCTCTCCAACTTTCTTGTCAGTTTCTATAATTTTTTTTCCTCAGGTTCTAACTGCTACTGTGACGTGATGCTAAAAGTGTTTTATCTTAAAGGTCTAAAGGAAATATTTTCTTCCAATATAACATTCTGTGCTCTTGGTTTGAAGTTTTTCTATGAAACTGAAAATTTTCACTTATGATGCAAGACACACCCTTCCTGTATCTAACTAATTCAAGTACCATTTTCATTAGTTTTGACTTGAAGTCTAGGGAAAAGAATTGCTGCAGGTCTTTTATTTATTTTTTGCCTTTTGGTAACTGGCTTAACAAACAGATTTTATATTTTATTGAAACAATTCCTATGTCATTAAGTTTTTTATTTGCCTAGGAAAACTGAGATTTAAAAAATTAAAGTTATTAACATCCATATAATGTTCTGTATTGCTTTTAAAGTCCTTGTTCTGTTGAGTTACAGGGCTTTGACTCCTGCATCTAAAAAGGACACCAAGTCCTGCTAAATCTTAAACACTGAAAGCTTCTAAAACTGTATCTTCAGAACCAGGAGAAGATGATAATCAAAAGAAACTGCGCTCATGAAACACAGGGCCAGAAATTGAAACTATCTTACCCCTCAAAGTCCAGGGGCCGTTGTGGAAGATGTGGGTACATGCGATTGTAAGAGCCTATTTTGAAAGATAAAATTGGTTTTATCTTGGTTACAGTTTCTCTGTAAACATTAGTATCAAAGGCTCACTGATGCAAGACTAACCTCTGAGCTCCTGTGTCAGATTAACAAGGTTTTCTTGGAGTACTAACCCACTTTTTCATTTAAAAAATTATAAAATGTTACAAAAAGGTTTTTGGAAATTATATAGTATGGTGAAGATGATTAAAATTTAATAGATTTGTTTATAAGATTTGAGAAACAGATTTCATTGGCCTTATGCTATCTTTATTAGGGCTTATTGTTTGGAAAATTAAGTCTCCCCTCTTAAAGAGTAATGGTTTTGTCTTTTGACTTTTTTTTTTTTGAAATCTTTGAGTTATCACTTTGGTTAAATGAATGACTTATTTTACAATGACCAATGACCAATGATCCTATTTTGTGATAGCAGGTGTTTTAAAGTTTTGATATTTGATTTTTTCAAAATTAAATTCTAAATTCAATCCTTTTGACTCATTAATTTTTTTTGATATTAGGTCCCCTTAAGTCCAAAAGACACATATTTGCCTTATTTGGTATAATACAATCATTAGATATTAATTTCATATTTGACAATACCTACTGTATAATTTTATTATACCAAGTAAAAGTAACCTAATAATCTATAATTATAATTTATATTTATAGATTTAACCTGTAATTTTATTATACCAAACAGGTATAACCTCATTTCATGGGATGCGCCCATTCCCCTGAATTCCTCCATCTCCCCTGGGACCTGTGTTGAAGGTCATCTCAGTAGCTTCTAGGTTTTAGTGATAATGAATAAGGCAGTGAATGTGACATGTAGGTTTTAGGTGGACATAAATTTTCAAGTCAGCTAGGTCAACGTCTATGACACTTGTGGTCACGTGGTACAAGTACATTTAGCTTTGTGAGCAATTTCCCAACTGTCTTCCAAGGCGGCTGTACCATTTTGCATTCAGCAGCAGCAGCATTTTGCAGCAGCAATGCATAGAGTTCTTGTAGCTCCACATCCTCTACGGTGTTTGGTGTTGTCAGTGTTGCCTGTGAAGTCTGAGCCCCTCTTGTGGGTCTCTACCTCAGGTACTTGTGGGTCGTAAAGAGAACTTTTCACCATGCAGCATGATTGTGTTTGCTACTGCTTGTTTCCTCAGTAGCCACTTGGGTTCTGGACCCACATGCCCCAGCTTGGCCCATGGTTTGGAGCTCAGTAGATGCTCTGTGATGCTGGCTGCTCCCTGGCCAGGAGAGCCCTTGGGGGGCTCTGTCACGTCCTATCTTGGACTCCTGCATGGGATGCCCCTATTCCTCTGAATTCCTCCATCTCCCCTGGGACCCTCCATCCCCCATAGGCCTTACCTGACTCTGTAGTGCTCCCAAAACATGACATGGTGTCTGAAGGTGCAGTTCATGTCCAGGTCAATCTGGTTTATTTTCACTGAGGACATCTTGCCCTGCTGCTTTATTTTCTGCTCCCTCTGCTCCCAAGTCCTAGGCCCTCCTGAGTGTGAGCCCATAGAAAGACCCTCTTCCCTTCCCTAAGTGGCCACCTGGACTGATACCTGTGGTGGATGAGGATGGCGCTGGTCCTTCCCTGGGGCTCACTCTCCCGCAGTTGCTTTACAGTGAGAGCCCGTATAGGAGCCCTGCTCCTTTATGTTCTTTAGGGCAGGGCTAAAGGGCTGGTTCCTCAGGAAGGAACCAGCCTCATAACAGACAAAAGGCTCACTACCACAAACAGCAATCATTCAGCACTTCTGGAAGGAAAGAAGATTTTTTTTTTTTTTTCAGAAATATCCTTCTCTATCTTATTTCCAAAGCCACTGAGGGTCACCAGAGCCCAGTTCACTTGTGGTTCCCATGCCATCATCTGTGCCTAGGATATGGGACTGACCATCACTCAGGCTTGACTTTTCCTCTAGCTAGAGACCCGGGCTCCTGACATGGCCTGGCCTGTTTCTTCCGCTGTGGCTGAGTGTGGAAGGACCATACCTGGTACTTACTTGGGTTTTCAGCCTTCACCTTCTTAACGTCCAGCAGGAGTGACCATGCCTGACTCCACATCTGCAGGGGGATTCCTTAACAACATGCTTTTTTGCCTTAACAACATGCTTTTTTGCCTTAACAACATGCTTTTGCTGAAGATATCAGCCAGGGCCTGTTTCTCTGCTCCTTGCTAAGAATGCTTTGTTTCCCATAAGGAATGCTTTTAGCTAATCTATAATCTATAGAAGCAATGCTTATCACTGGCTTACTGTCAATTAATATGTGGGTCTAACTCCGTTCATGGCTCTCAGCTCTGAAGGCTGTCAGCCCCTGATTCCCACTCTACACTCTATTTCTGTGTCTGTGTCTTTAATTCCTCTAGCGCCACTGGGTTAGGGTCTCCACGACCGAGCTGGTCTTGGCAATTGGTTGGGAGGACAGAAGACTGACTCACTGTGGAATCTCGAGCTGACTGATGACCTTGTAGATGTAAACATCTTCATCTCCTGTGTCCACTGGTGCCCTGGATCAGCAACCTGCAAGGCAGAGGGAGAGAGGGTGAGGGAGGCCAAAATAAAAGTTGTCGGGTATGGGCTTGTGGGCGGCTCCTCCTTGCCCTGCATCCCGAAGGAGTCCAGGACCATCAGACCAGGGAACAGAGGGAGAGGTGAGACCCGCCTCCCTGGAGGGAGCAGCCTGACCTGTGTCTGCTTATACTTGGCAATGATGTCCCTTTACTCCTGGGTGAGCAGGATATCCATGTCTTTGTCCATATCCACCCTATAAGACAAAATACTCCCAAAATTACATGGCACCTGAGAGCTTTAGAGAACACCCCGTACATCTGCTCCCAGATGCCAGCCGGGTGAACTTCATTTCACCAACACCCCCAGGACAATGGGACCAAGCCAAATGGCCCCACCTCTGCCAGGATTTCTGGAGTCCCTGGGCCTGACCAGAGGTGGGCCCTTTCCTGAGGACTTTAAAACAAGGGGACCTAGACAACAAGACTTGTTGTCCCTAAATGTCCTGAAATGGGCACACACTCCACAGCAGGATGAACGGCATCTACCTGCTCAGGGTGAAGGGCCATGATGACTATAATGGACACCTGGAGGCAGACTAGGGCCAGGAACCAGAAATCTCTATATGATCAGCCTCCTGCTATTGTTCAGACACCGTGAAGATGCCCAGTTTTCTATAGGAAAGAAGAAATCTCATGAGTGTTCTGTTCCACTCAAATCTTTACTCACTGTGGCCAGTGAATCCATTTGAAGAATAACACCAGTCAAGCAGGAGGATGTTTGGTTCGGAGAAGGCTTGATCTATTGTCTCCAAAGCAGCCTCCCTTTGGTGGAGGGAGGGCAGATTCCACAGTCCTGAGCTGTTGATACAGGAAGAGGCTTTGTTTTCCCAGGTCACCAAAGAACAAGTGAACTCTTGGGGACAGGTTCTGGAGAACACCCAGAGGGGCCATCTCTCCTGGGAATACCTGAGACAAAGGGAAGGTGATACGTCTGGAGGACAGGTCAGAGAGAGGGCCTTGCAGGTTAAACCCCTGTCCCCAGGCCTCAGAGAATAGGAGGAATGACTGTCACCTTTCGGCCAGACCTCCAGGGTTTCTTCATTTTCCACAACTATTCGAGGGCAGAGGGCTCCCAGCTCTGCTCCCAAACTGGAAAACTCCAGTGTCTGGTGGGTCCCACAGTAACCATCGGAGCCCACACTTAAAGTCTGAATGGATAAGATCCTTGCCTCTGGGGAACTTTTTCTTGCACAGGCTTAGACTGAGGGATGCCTCTAACCCCACCCACAGGGCCCCCCATTCCTGTGGCTCTTCCAGGGCCGGGTTCTACCCCCACTGGGGTCCAGAATCCTCAGCATATTTTGTATCTAAGGCAGGAAGGCTGCAGAGGCCAGGAGTTGAGTGCAGGACAGCACAAGGCAGGGCTGAGATCACAGTCCAGAGTCACATCTGGGTCCCTGGGTCAGTTGCCTCCCCTCTGACCTCAGGCATCTTCAAATGGGCACATTAGCACCCATTCCGCGAAGTCAGTGTGAGGGTGAATGAGACGGCTGCAATACATGGTCAGTGAAGAAAAAGCACCTGGTGGGAGCTCAGCGACATTACCCTCCACAGCGTCCCGGAGGCCAGTGATGCCATCTGGTAGCATCTGCCCCCATGTCAGCAGGAAGGGGAGACAGCAGGTCACACTTACCCGAGAATGATCAGTCAGCTGTGCTGAGATGTGCCTCTCACTTAGAAAAGGGTCCTGCTCACAGAGACACTCACAGACACCACTGTGTGTCTCCAGCTGCTCCACAACTCAGAGGCAGGCAGATGTTCAGCAACAGTGACGTCTGGGGTTACAGCACCCATCAGAGTGGGGCCCTGCCTGGGTCAGCAGGGCCCAGGTCCAGTGTCCTCTACCCCTTGAACTGTCAACATGTATGCATTCAATGTGTTTGTGTGTGTGAATGTGTATGTTGTGAACACATGTGTGCATGAGTGTGTCTCTTCTCTGGCTGGTCTTGGCTGCTCCACCACATGTGCACCCAGGTCCTCATCACTGTCACCCCAAGGGCTGTGGCCAGCATCAGAGCATCTATGGGTGCTCCCTAGTCTCTGCCCTCTCCACCTGAGGCAGTTCTGGATATGCAGACATAGGAAGGGCAGAGGGCAGAGGGCTTGCCCTTTCCTCATAGGGACTCAGTTTGTGTGTAAAATTTTAGGCCTGCCTGGTCAGCAGGGCAGGATTCAGCACACCTTCTCACGTCCTCATCCCCGAAGCCTTCTGGGCTGCTGTGTCCATTCCCCTTTTATAGATGGGGGGAAGGAGGCTCCCAGGACAAATCTCCTGTCTGAGGTCACACAGTGGCAGGTGACTAGGCACCACTGACCAGGTCTCCTGCCTAACTGGACCTGAGGAAGGAGGAAGCTCAGGAGGGAGGTGGGTGGAATCACCTCTTGGATGTCAGCTTCTGTCCACCAGGTGTCAGGTGACCCCCTCTTATCTGTTTTCTTTACCTCTGCTATCTCCCTTGGTCATTGAAATTGAACTGGGGTGGGGACATATTGGGAACCTATACCTGCAGCCCTTCCATCTCCTCAGAAACCTTCCCATGGGCCCAAAAATGCCCCCTCACTGGCCTCCTGTTTTCTACCCTTTAACTCTTAACCTCACCCAGGCATGGGGCCATAGTGGCCTGGAGACCCTATCAGATGCAAGTCCATTAGGGCACATCCCTGCTTAGGGGTCACCACCAGTGCCCCATCCCAATGGGACACTCCAGTGGCTAAGAAACCCTCTTGCTCCCACACAGCCATGTGGAAACACCTCATGTCCATTGAGAGATGAAAGGAAATGGAGGCTATCCTCACAATGGAATATTATCCAGCCATGCAAAAGAAGGAAATCCTGCCATTTGCAACATGGATGAACCTGGAAGACACTGTGCTAAGTGAGACAAGCCAGTCACAAAAAGACATATACTGTGTAATTCCACTGAGATAAAGTATCTAAAATAGTTAAACCCATAGAAGCAGAATGTAGAATGGGGGTTACTGGGAGGTGAGAAGAGGGACATGAGGAGTTGCTTTTCAGCTTGTGTAAAATTTCGGGTATGGAAGATGATTAAATTCTAAAGATTCGATGCATAACATCCTACCCATAGTAAACAATGCTGTATTACACATTAAAAAAATTCTGCTAACATTAGGAGATATATGTGTGTGTACCTGTGTGTGTATACAGTGTAGTATTTTTTTTTTTTTGCTGAACAGTACTCCATTGTATGGATGTACCATAGTTTGTTTACACGTTCACCTGTTAAAGGACATTTAGTTTGCTTCTGGGTTTTGCCTATTATGACTGGAGCTTTTATAACAGTTTGTGTACGGGTGTCTGTGTGGACATAAGCTTTTATGTCTTTAGGAGAAATGCCAGGGCTGAGATTGCTGGTTCCCGTGGTAAGTATATGTGTAATCTTACAAGAAACAAATTGCTTTCCAGTGCAGCTGTGCCATTTTGCTTTCCTGGCAGCGATGTGTTAGAGTCCTGTTGCTCCACATCCTCGCCGGCACTACTAGTGTCTGTGGTTTTTATTTTAGACATTCTAATGGGTGTGTAACAGGATCTCACTGTGGTTTTGATTTGTAGTCCCCTAGTGAGTCATAGTATTGAGTACCTTGTCTGGGCTGCTCTGCCTGCTGCGTGCCCTCGTTGCTGAAGTTTGTGTCTGAGTCTTTGTCTCATTTCTGAAACTGGTTTTGTTTTCTTGTTTTTGAATTGGATTGATTGTTTTAATTGGGTTGGCTTGAGCGTTCTTAAGTGTTCTGAATATGAGTCCTTGTCAGACGTGTGATTTTTAAAAATATTTTCTCCAAATCTACAGCTCATCTTTTCATTCACTTAACAATGTATTTTACAGAACAAAAGTTATAATTTTGATGAAGTACAACTTATTGAATTTTTTTTGCCTTTTGCTGTACTTTGCTTTCAGTGTCACATCTATGAACTCTTTGCCTAACTAGATTGGAAAAATTTTTTCTCCTATGTTTTAGTCTAAGCATTATATATTTTTATATTTTATGCTTAGATCTATGATCCATTTTGAGTTAATACTGTAACTAATGCAATTTGTTACATGTAAATTAGGAGGTTTAGATCAAGATTCATTATTCTGGATAAGACTGTCCAGTTGTTGACTGAGTGCCGTGGCTCACGCCTGTAATCCCAGCACTTTGGGAGGCTGAGGCTGGTGGATCACGAGGTCAGGAGTTCAAGACCAGACTGGCCAAGATGGTGAAACCCCATCTCTACTAAAAATCCAAAAAATTAGCCGGGCCTGGTGGCAGGCGCCTGTAATCCCAGCTACTTGGGACGCTGAGGCAGAGAATTGCTTGAACCCAGGAGGTGGAGGTTGCAGTGAACTGAGATTGCCACTGCACTCCAGCCTGGATGACAGAGCAAGACTCCGTCTTAAAAACAAAAACAAAACCAAAAACCAAAAAACAAAAAAAGACTGTCCAATTGTTTTAACACTGTTGAAAAGATCTTCCTTTCTCTGTTGAATTGCTGCTGTTCCTTTGTCAATAATTAGCCATAATTGTGTGGGTTTATTCCCAAGCTTCCCAATGTCTTCCATAGATCTATGTGTCTATCACTTCTCCAATATCACCCTGTCTCGGTGAGCTTTTTTGGAACAGCACTTTGGAAGGGTAACCTGCAAGTGGGGTGAGGGGCTCTACGATGGGACATACCTGGCCTAGTGGGCAAGGAAGGGCTTTACGGTCAAACATTCCTGGGATGCAGTAACGGCTTTCCCCTGTATTGCGGGACATCAAATATTCTCTTCATTTCTTTCAACTTGAATGTTCTCACCTGTAAAATGAAAAATAACTATTCTACCTTATTTGGAAGAGAAGACCAAGAACCTGTATGACATTGAGCAGGTGTCTACGGAGCACCTAGTATCATGTGATACACTTGGAAGATACCCTGGTGAACATGCTGGACACAGCTCCTGCTTCTGTAGGGCTTGCATGTTAGCGAGGGAGACAGAGACATAACCAGACAACTGTAATTATGGGCCAACATTTCTGCCCTCAGAAACATATGATGTGGCAAGTGGGTCAACACAACCCAATCGTGGAGTGAAAGAGAAGGTTCTGGGGCAGTGACTTCAAAGTGAAAGAGTACAGGGTGAGAAAGGGGCAGCACAGGAACAAAACAGGGCATGGGGAAAGAGGGACTATAGGTAGGCAGACAACATGGGAGAAGGCAGAGGATGAAGAGAGTAGGACAGCATGGTGGGGCATAGAGAGCACTGAACAATGGCGAGAAATGGGATCCACCAGAGTATAAGGGAAGGGTTTTGCATGTTGCAGTGAGGTGTTGGGCTTCATGTCGTTATTTTGTTTTATTCTATTGAATTTTATTGCTATTATTCCACATAAAATTCACCATTTTAAGTTACACAATTTAATTTTAAATATATTCACAAGATTTGGAACTATCATTGCTATCTAATTCCAGATCACTTATATCACCCTTAAGAGAAAGCTTATACTCACTAGCCGTCAGTTCCTATTCTCCCCTCCTGCAGCCCCTGGCAACCATTAATCTGTGTTTAGTCTGTATGGATTCACCTATTCTGGACACTTTACATACATGGAATTATATAATATGTGGTCTTCTGTGCCTGGCTTCTTTCACTGAACATGCTGTTTTCACATTTCATCCACATGATAGCCAATGTCAGTGTTTCATTCCTTTTTATGGCTGAAGGACATTGCATTGTGTGGATGTATCAGTTTCCTAGGGCTGCTGCAACAATGTACCACAAACTGGGCGGCTTCAAACAACAGGAACTTATTGTCTCATAACTCTGGAGGTTAGCAGTCTATAAAGTGTCAGCTGGCCACCTCCCTCTGAAACCTGTAAGGGAATCCTACCTTGCCTCTTCCTAACTTCTGGTGGTTTGCCAGCAATCTTGGCTTGCAGGAGCATCACTCCAGTCTCTCCTCTTGTCACCACATGGCTGTCTTCTCTTTGTATGTTTGTGTCTTCACATGCTATCTTTTCATAAAGACACCCGCCGTATTGGATTAGGGCCTGCTCTACTCTAGCATAACTTTGTCTTAACTAATGACATCTGCAATGCTGCTATTTCCAAATAAGGGCACATTCTGAGGTTTGGGGAGTAGAGCTTCAATGTATCTTTCTTGGGAGGACACAATTCAACCCATAACAGTGGACACACCTTTTCTTTATGCTAGGCTTTCTTATAAAAGTAATGAGATGCCAGTTAAATTAACAGTCCTTAGTGCTTCCTGTTTTTTGAGTCAAGCGCTTCGCATGTGTTATGAAGTTTACAATTGCTCTGCAGGGTGGAAGGTGGAAGCTATTATTTATAAGAAAAAAAATTAAGGAAAGAATGCTCAGAGGGTGAACCAAGGTCACACTCTTGATCCATAATGGAGATAAGAAGACTTTCCAAGGTTTTTCCAAAAGTTCTACACTTCGTAAGTGGCAGAGTCCAAATAGAAACTCAGGTTTTCTGCTTCCAAATCCCATGATCTTTGCAATATTGCAAGTCTGGCTTCTGCTGTGAAAGGCTACTGTTATAGAATACGTCTTCCAGATCACAGAAGCTTTCATGACCCTTCGACTGTCTCATGCAAGCAATGGTGAAATGGTAGAGATGCTAATTGAGCGGGGGCATCAAGGGCACCCTCAGGGCTGAGTCAGCTGCAGTCCACAAGACAGAACTAAAAGGAAAGAATCCATGGGGAAACATCTTCATTAGGCCTTTTCACTATGGGAAAAGAACTTTCAGAGTTTGAGTGATGGGAAGAGTGAGGACCTTAAACAAAATGGTGAAGGCAAAAGAAATTTTTAGAGGAGAATGGTGGGTTCAATTTGGCCCTGGTGAGTTTGAAGGGTGTATTAGTTTGCTAGAGCTGCAATAGCGAAGTATCACAGACTGGGAAGCTTCAACAAGAAAAATTTATTTTCTCATAGTCCTGGAGGCCAAAATTCTGACATTAAGGTGTCCGCAGTGTTGATTTCTTCTGAGGCCTCTCTTGTTGGCTTGTAGATAACCGTCTTCTCCCTGTGTCTTCACACAGTTGTCCCTCTGTGAGTGTCCGTGCCCTAATATCCTCTTAGGGCCCACCCTAATGATCTCATTTTAATTCTATAAAGACACTATTTCCAAAGAAAGTCACATTCTGAGATACTGGGGGTTAGAACTTCAATATACAAATTTTGAGAGGACACAACCCAACTCACAACAAAGACCTTGCTGTGCAGTAAAGCAGAGACATTTTTTAGGTTCTTAGCACTCAGAGTTGACAGTTGAGGAAAGACCAAGGTTGAGCATGTCATTTTTTTGTTTTGTTTTGTTTTTTGAGATGGAGTCTCGCTGTGTCACCCAGGCTGGAGTGCAGTGATGTGATATCAGCTCACTGCAACCTCTACCTCCTGGGTTCAAGCAATTCTCCTGCCTCAGCCTCCTGAGTAGCTGGGACTACAGGTGCACACCACCACACCAGGCTAAGTTTTTTGTGTTTTTAGTAGAGATGGGGTTTCACCATGTTGGTCAGGCTGGTCTCAAACTCCTGACCTCAAGTGATTCACCTGCCTCAGCCTTCTAAACTGCTGAGATTACAGGTGTGCACCACCACACCTGGCAAAGATGTCATTTTTAGGAGGCAGAAATTGAAGACATGTGATATGGTTTGGCTGTGTCCCACCCAAATCTCATCCTGAATTGTTGTTCCCATAATCCCCACATGTTGTGGGAGGGACCTGGTGGGAAGTAATTGAACCACGGGGGAGGTTACCTCCATGCTGTTCTTGTGATAGTGAATTGTTATCAGATCTGATGGTTTTTTAAAAGGGGCTTCCCCCTGTCCCCTTTCACTCTGCACTTCTCCTTGCTGACACCATGTAAAGAAGGAGGTGCTTGCTTCCCCTTCTGCTGGCATTGTAAGTTTTCTGGGGCCACTCCAGCCCTGCAGACCTGGGAGTCAATTAAACCTCTTTCCTTTATAAATTACCCAGTCTTAGGCTGTCTTATAGCAGCGTGAGAACGGACTAATACAACGTGATAGCTGATGATCCCAGAAACAAAGTCTAGAGAAATTGGGTGAGGATGCCAGTCTTGTGTGTTTTTGGTCATTGACAAGATAAAATAAAATTTCTTAAAACGTTTTCCTACTTTTGCTATAGAAGCTTGATTTGTGAAATAGTGTTTGGAGAGTTGTAGTATAAATATCAATGCAGAGTGAATTAAAAAACAGAAGAAATGGATAAACCAGATTTACAATCATTAAGTAAATCAAAATTGGTAGTTAAAAAAATTTAGCATGACCAGGCCCAGATGATTTAACAGGCAAACTGAACAATTGAAAAATAGGCAGCAGGTAGATTTTTCTGGATTTACAGAGTGTATCCACCCCAGCATATCCACTTCTCTGAGCCTTCTCACCTCTGTCTTTCGTGGGGAGTTGTCACTTTTTCCATACTTACAGGAGCTTACCTTGAATCTGATTTGAACTATCTTCTGGAATCCCTGTTAGGCTGTTAAATCCTGTATCCTGTGAGGATCCTCCTGCATTGATAATAAACCTCTCTCATCTAACCTTAGGTTCTACTTGGAAATGGAGACCCTTTAGTATCCAGCCCCATGGATATCTCAGGACTTCTGCCCATATATGTGGCTATATTCTGTGGCTCTTCCCCTATTAAGTCATAAGGTCCCTGGCTGAGGTAGGCTGTGGTGAACCTCATCATTGGCCTGGCCACCAGGAAACAAGGTGTGAGCTGATCAGGGGGTTTTAGGGCACTACAGTCTTGTGGGAGAGCAGTCTCTGCCTTCTCTCCAAGCAAGGGGCCAGTGCTTTCCCTTCCTAGGGAGGGCTGGGCCACTCTGCACACTCAGATTGTGCAGGGGCATCTGGGGATTCAGATAAAAAGAGAAATGGGCAGAGGGGAACAAGAAAGGGGCACAGAGAGAGAAGCTGGGATGAGTCACGAGAGCACAGAAAGAGGGGCAAAGACACGGCTGGTTGCCAGCAAGGTCTCAGGATCAATAGGAAGACCATTGTTGGAAGGAGGAAGATTTCCCCAGTATTTTGTGTGGGAGCTCCAGTTGGAAGCTGGAAGCTCTGCTCTTTTGCATCTTAGCGTGAAGATGGGGACCATGGGTTCATCTCTCCCAGGCAGCTCTTCATTTTGTTGTTTTATTTTCTTTTTTGATTCTTATTTAGAAATTTTCTACATTTCCTAAAATCTTAACTTTTATCTCATTGTTGGTGTCCAGTAAATTAAGAGAAATGTGGCAAAATGACATGGAATCCAAATACGTCATCAAAGAGATATTTTATTTGTAAACAAGTTACTCTCTAAGGTCTTAAAATCTGCCCCAAGAGTTCTCTCTGCACGTGAACAGGCGGAATAATTCTGATAAAATGGAAGAGCCCAGCAGGTGGGATCTGTGAGATCATTCAGCTGACTCCTGCATACAATGTGCTCTCTCTCTCTGCCCCCACACTAAGAGTGCACTCCTTGTTCATCTCCAGGACAGTGTCAGCAAATGCTGCCTGGGGCATGCTGGTGATCACTGTGTCACTTTGGGTCAGGAAACACACATTCTGGAGAGGACAAAGCAAGTGAACAGGCCTTGTACGCTGAGTGGAAGGCCTTTTATCTCCAAAAAATCAAACCAGAGAAATTAAAAAATATCTTGAAACAAAAGACAAGGGATACACAAATATAAAAACTTGAGGGTTCCAGGGACCAGAGGGCTTCTGCACCTTAGCCTGTTTCCTGCTTTGCTAAATGAGCAGATGTGTGATGTGCTCTCTTTGGTCCCATCGCTTCCTATTGTGATTCCTCCACCCTGGGCACTTGCTCTCATCCTGTTCTGCCGGCTGCTGCTTCACTCAACAAAACCTGTCGACTTCGACTAAGGTCAAGATTCATGGGTCGACCTTAGTACCACCTGCCATTGGCCCCAGGACTATGCCCTGTGCCACCACCCAGGCCCCAGAGCCCACGGCACAGCAGGTTCACCCTGAGGACATCTGAACAGGTCTTTTTTCACAAGAGGACAGAAGAAGGGATAGCGACACTGAGCTCCAATGCCGTGAAGAGGAGCATCACAGACAGGATCCTCTGAAATGCAGGATGCACGAGGTCTGTGCTGGACTGGCCAACCCTTCTGCCTTCCTGAGATGACCAGATGGGTTTAGACAGTGTCATCTGCTGGCTCCTCTTCCCTCGTACCTGACTCAACCTGCTCATGATCTGGGAGACAGTGTCATATCCTAGTATCCTGGGCCACTCCAGGGACAGCAGTACAGGTGGCAGGTGACACCCAAGGTTGAGCTGAGCCTCCTGACTCTTCATTCACCTGGCCTCCAGGGAGAGTCTCCGCCTGTCTGGGTTTCAATTTCGTCTTCTGTAAGATGGGGACTTCCCACTCACCCCTTAGGGCGGTTTGCAGGTCCACAGACGTGGTGAGGCAGAAGGCCTTCCTTTGTAAACTGAGCGCCAGCACCTGCTACCCACCTATGCTCCCTGGGGTGGGCCTGCTTGGCTTGGCTGGGAGGCAGCAAGGGGCACCTTGACCAATCAAAGTGATGTGCTGGCACAGTTGCTAATTCTCACGCCAGTCCCCAGGAGCTATCTGCCTGAGGAGGAGAACAATTCTGCTTCCCTGGGTCACCTTCCATGGAACAATGACTTCCAAGTAGAACAGTTAAGGCCACAGGTGGGCAGAATCTAGAATTTATTTGTACAGACTGTGACTATAGTGGGTTAGTGTCCCCCCTCAAATTCATGTCTACATAGAACCTGAGAATATGACCTTATCTGGAAATATGGTCTGTGTAGGTGCAATTAGTTAAGGATCTCAAGGTGAGATCATCCTGGATTTAGGGTGGACCCTAAATGCAATAACTGGTGTTCTTATAAGAAGAGAACAGGACACAGAGACAAACAGAGGGGAAGGCCTCATGAGGATGGAGACAGAGGTTAGAATGACGTATCCAGAAGCCAAAGAATGCCTGGAGTTCCCCAAAGCTGGAAGAGACAAGAAAGAGTTTTCCTAGAGCCTTCAGAGAAAGAGCGGCCCTGCCGACTCCTCGATCTTGGACTTTGCTTTCAGAACTGTGAAGGAATTCACTTCTGTTGTTTTCAGTCACCAGTTTGTGGTCCTCTGTTATTGCGGCCATGGGAAATGAACACAAGGACCCCTCAGGCAGGGGTTGCCGCTTCTCAGCTCTTCCTGAGAAGCTCCTGAGCCAGAGAGCTCAGGCTGGTTTCTGAGGAGCTCATCCTAACCCACTACACAAACCCCATCCAGCCGCTCAGCAGATGCCTCCCCTGCCCCTCAACACTCCACTCCCATTATAGCTGCTCCATCTATGGGAGGATGGCCTGAAGCCAGCGATAAGGGGATGGGACAACAGCCAGGCTGTGCACACATTCCCCCTGCCTGCTGCCTCTCCACCCCTAGAATATCCCCCTCTATGGCTGCAGGAATGCAAACTTCCTCTGCCTTCTTTTCTCAGTGTTCCACACACATGTTCTCTTGACTTTATTGACTAAACACATTTTAGAGCAAATACTGATGCTCAGACTGGCTCTAATGCAACAGAGAATGCGAAACCACATTCCGTCATTTTCATAAAGTTCTGATTGCAAACAACAATTAAAAAGCCCATTCCGTATTTGTTTCCTGATTTTTTGGGGTCATTTTTGGCCATCCCATCCATTTTTGGGCATGTGGTGGAATTAGGATTTAGCCTCTTGCAGCCTCCCTTGACCTGTGGCTCTTGCCTGGCTGAACCTGGGCACTGCCAGCCTGTGGCCACCCTGTTTATGAGGTTCCTATGTCTCCCTGAGCTCTTGGCCTTTCTTGAGCAATTCACTACCCTGACCCTAGAGTTCTTGCTTGGAAAAACCCATCCCTTAAGACTATGACAGTTAAATCAGTTTGTTTATTAAGGTACTCAAATTGAAACCAAGTTGTTGGTTATGTCTTTTTGCAACTACAGTCTTGCTTGATATTGTACTTGAACAACTCTTTTGGCACAGTCCAGTCAAATGCCTGCTATTCTCCCATGTGTGGGTTCCTGTGTTCTGCCTCTTTCCGCATGGTCCACATCAGAAGGAAGCAGTGAACAAGAAGCAGAAAATCTCAAAGACTTCACTAGTCTGGAACATTCTACCTAAAAATACTCACCAGTAAGCTGGAGCTGGCCACAAAGCAGCTGGTGGTCTCATTCTTCGAAAAGTAGTGGCTGTCTTGGGGCACTGATGGGCAGGCACCACCAGTTGGCACTGTCTGGCAGCTGGGAACACCCCGGCTAGGTGATAGGGAAGGACAATGAGGCCCACTGTGGCAGCCACGGGGCTTAGGATGCTGCTGATCAGGCTGTTCCAGGCCTGCAGCGGATCTGGTCAGGGTCTGCTCCTGAGCAGTTCATGCTCCTGGGGCACCACGATCCCACCAGGCCAGCAGCAGGTTCTCACATCCAGGACCCTCGGCAGGATGGGACTTTCTCTTCTGTTATACGATTTGATTAATTTTGTTCACTCTCAACCCCTCTCAGAGCTCCCCAAGCCTACAGGCAAATGCTTGCTTGATGCACGACACATGAAAGCGTGAATGAAGCAGAGACTTATGGTGGGACAGACAGGAGATGTGGTTCTGGTAGCTTCTCCACCCAGGACTGAGCAGGGCTAGAGGAAGAGGAAGATATGTATAGAACTGATGTCCCATTGGACTGAACCGAACAGAGAAAATATTGCAATGCCCACAGTGCTTGATAAATCACAGCTTCCCTGACCTCCAAGCCCCCTGCTGGCTTTACCCAGTCCACTGGCACCCTGAGGAGGTTCCTCCGGCCATCTCCCCTAAGCCTAGCCAGAGGCCTCCTGCCTCATCCTGAGCTGAGGCTGTCATCAGGTGGGTTCCCAGACATGCTCTTTCCTATCACCTGGCTCTGTCTGCAGCACCCCTGCATGGCAGAGCTCGAGGCCAAGGGGCCTGCTCACCCAAGTACAACAGATGCCCCCACAGCAGCCTCTGTCATATGGGGACAGCAGCAGGGTTGGTGCTCTTTCCTGTTCTTTTCATCCACTCCACTTTGTGAAAAGGGTGCCCTGGTAGGAGGGCCAGGGAGCATGGGGTGCGAAGGCTCAGTGTGGGGGCAACAGCACCTGGGGCCGAGGGTGGATGTTCAGATCCCGGCTAGGGTACGGCCTAGAGGAGGGCTGAGAATCACAGCTGCGCCGTGCGGGGCTACCTCCCCTCGAAAGCAGGAAACCTGGATTCCAGTTTTACGGTGTCCAGACTCACTTTTCAAAGACCAATACCGGGGAGGAATAGGCTGATGTCTGTGGTGGCTTCCGGGACACCTGGGCTAGGTGTTCCAGCCCGTCACAAACAGCCCATGGCACGTGTGTTCAGGTATGCCCAGCAGCCTCTGGCAAAGATCCGGGCCCTCTTCCCAGGGGCTCAATCTCAGAGCTGGGCAGTGATGGGGGAAGAGATGGAAAAAGGTGGTGGGCCATTTCTCCATACAGCACCAGGGATTCACAACTCGTGTTGTCAGAATGTTCTGAGAAAGTCCCAGGCCGGGCGCGGTGGCTCACGCCTGTAATCCCAGCACTTTGGGAGGCCGAGGCGGGTGGATCACGAGGTCAGGAGATCGAGACCATCCTGGCTAACACGGTGAAACCCCGTCTCTACTAAAAATACTAAAAATTAGCCGGGCGTGGTGGCGGGCGCCTGTAGACCCAGCTACTCGGGAGGCTGAGGCAGGAGAATGGCGTGAACCCAGGAGGCGGAGCTTGCAGTGAGCCGAGATCGCGCCACTGCACTCCAGCCTGGGCGACAGAGCGAGACTCCGTCTCAAAAAAAAAAAAAAAAAAAAAAGAGAAAGTCCCTTTTTTTCAAAGAAGAGGTCCCTGAGGATGGTGGCGGGTGAATTTCATAGGAGCCTAAGTGGCCCTGGAACACCGTGGTCCCCATCTTGTGCCGCCATCTGCCTCACCCAGCTGCTGCTTGCTCTGTAGGGCTGGTGCTCCTGCCCTTGTTTAGGGGACCCACACAGGCTGCTTTCCTGGAGGGCTCAGGGGAGGCTGACGGTGGGGATGAAGAACGGCATCTGATCCTTCGAGGGAGGTCTGAGAGAATGACAGTGTCCAAACCTGGCACTGCCACCTTGAGGCTTGGCTGCCAGTTTCTTGGCAGATTCTGTGTCAGGACAGGGAGACCCCCAAATCCCAGGTCACCAGAATCTCCACCACACCCATCTCTGTCCCCCAACCCATGCCTCTTAGCCTCCTAAGACAGGCCTGGAAATGATTCTGCAAAAGTTTATCAATCAGATGTGCACCCATCACTGAACACCCCCTTTTCACTCTGCACCCTTCCTGGCCCCCACCAGCAAGGCTCATCTCTTTTGATTGATGCTTTTTTCACCCAGGCTGTGGTGCACAACAAACAGCCCATGCTCTCACTGTCCTCTTTCCCCTGTGCTCACCAAGGACCTGAACCCCGGTGGTCAGTGAACACCAAAGGGTGTCATGATGAGGCAGAATTTTCCCATAAAGCCACCCAGAGCCTGGAGAGGGTACAGGACTCTCTTCAAAATGAGGATCATGAAAGGTGTCCCCCAGATCAGTGGGCCCTGTGTACTTCCACAGGGCCACTGACCAAAGGACACTTGTCAGCAACCTGGGGTTCAGTTCCTTTATCTGAACCTTGGAAAGATCCAACTGGATGAGGTTCCGCTAAAGTCTCTTTTTAGTAAGTGAGGCACTGTTGTTCCTATACTCACCAGATGCTTGTTTGATTTTCTTCCCAAAATGACAGACAGCAATCCAGAAATGATAAACTACTCAGAAAAGAGGAAAATGGTAAAGTCAGTTTCCACATGAGCAAGCACCCCGATGTCCCTACCGCTGAATTGTCACGTCCTTGTACACCTCCAGGAACTTCCCCACAGGGCTGACATTATTGGGCATGCTGGAAGCTGGCCCAAAGTCCAGGCCATATGTGGCTACAGGCCAATGTTGGGGGAAGTGGATATAGGAGGCCAAGCCACCCCTAGAATCTCATGAGAACCTGACTCAGCTGGAGAGGAAGTTCTTCTAGGGCAAAGACAAAGGGGCTTAAGGCCCAGGCTCCCCCATAGGGACCAGGGAACTGTGATTTTCAAGGGAGAAAGGGCAGGTAAATGTTACAAGACTCTATTTAGATGAAGATGTTGTGGTGGGGAGAGAAAAGCCACGCGGGCTTTGAACTGTGAGTTCCATGGGCTCTTCCAGAGTCAGAGTTAAGGACAGAAGAAAAAGGGGGCCCAAGTAAAGGGAAGATTTTGAGGCCAGGTTAACAGCTAGAAAAAAACTATGGATTCTGGGTTATTACAGAAAAAGTGTTCTGTGGTAATGCAGTAATTTGAAATAGCTGCAATGTACGAAAACTACGTGGCATGGTGGCAAGACTATAAAAAAAAAGTTTTTCTGGTCCTAGCAAGAAAATAGCCAGATAGAGAGGGAACAGGGAGGTTTGTGACTCAGTGGTCAGAGGATGCTCAAAAGCCACCGTGAATGCAAGAGGCTGGGGCTGGGGCATGAAGACAGGTCTAGGCTGTGGGAAAGCCTCATTCACATTTCACAAGACTAAAAGCTTTCTCCTGAAGCTTCTTGCTGTGGCCTGAATGTCTGTTGCCCCCAGATTTCATGTGCTAAATACCTAACCTCCAATGCGATGGTATCTGGAGGTGGGGTCTTTGGGAGGTGAGTAGGTCATAAGGGTGAAGCCCTCATCAATGGGATTACTTCCTTTATAAAAGGAACCCAGAGAGATTCCTCTGCCCTTCCACCACATGAGGACACAGCGAGAACGCTCTATCTATGAACAGGCAACAGCCTTCACCAGACACCAAATCTGTCGGTGTCACGATCTTGGACTTCCAGCCTCCAGAACTGTGAGTAATAGATGCTTGCTGTTTATAAGCCACCCAGCTTATGGTATTTTTGTTAAAGCAGCTCAAGCCGTCTAAGACACTCCTTGATTCCAGGAGCCTGGGGGATATTCAGGACTCTGAGGCTATGTCTGGAGCATAACTCTGCAGAAGGCCTTCCACATTCCAAGAGATGACAAGCAGCAGATAGAGCTTCTAAGTGCTCCATGCCACCTCTTCAAGCTCAGTATATGCTCTACTGACCCCACTGGTCCTGCTGGCCCCATAGACAGGGCCACAAATGCACCAGCCTGGCCACCCCACTCTGTGCCCTGTCCACCCCATTTCTCACTTGCTGTCTGCCCTCCTCACTCCTACTCCTTGTGTCACCTGAACTTAGGGAGAAGTAGGGTGACCCTATGTCCAGTGTGTCAGGGACAGTCCTGGGTATTCCTGTGATCATGGCATAAATAGTAATAGCACACTCTTTTATTCTTATAGTGTCCCTGTTGAGGCTATACATGCTATTGTCACCCCAGAGAGAAGCTGCAGGGCTCCCAGGGCCCTCGAGGATGGCACTATGAGGATTTTGGAGGAACTGATATTTGAGCCAGATGATCAATTCTGTTCCCATTGGCAAAACCCCTTCTCCTGCCAGGCCTTCTCTCACTCCTGGCTGATTGCCCTCAAAACAAGTTCCATTCCTGCATCTTTGCTCTCCACAGAGACATTGCTAGGTAGTGTATCAGTTGTCTGTGCCCTGCTCCATCCCAGAGACCACCCTCCATGAGCACCCATCCTACTCACACACTTGGCTCCTACGAATGGGTATCCAGACCTCACCAAGGTGAGAACCACTGGGCCAAAGTGACAGGGAAAGGAAGTACATGCCAAAAGGATCCCCATGCTCATAACAGCAAAGCCACAGAGGATCCGGATGGTCTGTTAGGGAAGAAGGGTCAACTGGTGTGACCTCAGAAAGATATGTTCAAGTCCTAACCCCTGATACCTGGGAATGTGATCTTCTTTGGAAATAGGGTATTTGTAGATGTCATTGGGATGTCAGTTAAGATGAGATCAGAGTGGAGCAGGGAGGGCCTTTAATCCAGTATGACTGGTGTAGGTACAAGACAAGAGAAACAGGCAGATGCTGGCAGAGAGAGTGCCACACAAAAATGGAGGCAGAGGTGGGAGGGATGCAGCTGCAACCAAGGAGGGCCAAGGACTGCCAGGATCCACCAGAGCTGGGAGAGAAAGCCTGGCCCTGCCCAGACCTGGATTTCAGACTCTGGCCTCTGGCCTCCAGAATTGGGAGAGCATGAGTTTCTGTTTTGTTTTGTTTTGTTTTTAAAGCCATCTGGTTTGTGGTAGTTTGTTACCATGGCCCCAGGAAACCAATTCACTGGGTGAGTCAATCAAGGGCCAGTCCTTGTCAGTTTCCCCAGGGAAGCGGAGTGCTGGAACTCTCTGTGCAACCCAAGGAGATAGTGCAGAAGCAGGAAAAGTGTCTCAGGGGCATGGGAAACTGGGCACGCAGGACATGCTCCCAGCCCTTCCCAGTGCTGGCTGAGATCAGCGTGCAGTGAAATGCTGGGTGTTTCTGTCTTTAGCTCTGAACAGTGGCAGTGGGATCCCAGGTGATGACTGGTCACAGCCCAGGAGGTTCCCATGCCCTTTGCTCCCTCTCCCTCCTGGGCACAAAGAAGCACTTAGGAGACAGCAGGTGGGGCAGGAACTGGCTCCCACTCTGCAGGATGAGTGGACACAGGTACCTCTGTTCGGGGCATGGCTCCTTGCGGGAGAGGGACCCCAGAGCTGTGACGGGGTCCCAGGCAGCCTCTGAACCAGCCTCAGAATATTTCTACCACAAGAGTTCACATTCTTGCAACATTTACCAAGCAACGTCCTACCTGTTCTAACAGCGGAGTCAGCCCAGAAAGCACTTTTCAACCCAAAGTTAGGTGTGGCCTGGGGATTGAAGGAACAGCTGAGGCTCCCACAAGTAGGGAGGTGCTGGCCCTGGGACCCAGGCCCTTCCCCCTGGTGCTTGTGTTGCCCAGCTCCTTCTTTCCATTCCCTCCTCCTCCCTTTGGTCATGCAATGGAGTTGCATTTCCTTAAAAATCACAGATCATATGAGAGATATTGGAAGGCAGACTAAGGGCACATATCTGATTTCAAATGGTTAATTTCTCAAGAAGGGAGAATAGGAGATGAAGTGTCTATAATTTTTAGAAAGAAAAAAAAATCCCTGGGAAGTAAAATCTAGAATAATTTATTCAACAGACTATTTTTTTTCTTTTGCCTCCAAATAAAGTGTATGCAAATATGTTATTATTCCCTTAAAATGAGTTAAGCAGCCAGAGTTTTATATCTCAGGTGAATGCTCCCCATGAGCACAAAACTGGGAAGTCTCTTGCTTTCTTGCGGAAAATGACTAGGTGGTCCCAGAGGCCTCCCCCGACACCTCTAGAGCAGCCTGGAACTCCTTAAGCCAAAGGCTCTGTCTCCAAAGTGACAAAGTGTCCTCCCGGCACCCACTCAGCCTCTGCCCTTTGCTTGGCTGTTCTTACCCCAAGCACCTGGGCCTTTTTCTTCAGATTTTTTTCTCATGTTGTCCTGGTTGAGAGGCTCCAGATTCTCTGTGAGGTGCTCAAAGATGCAACTTTGTGGAAACACCACACGGTATCCACTGGGCAGGGCTCTGGACCCGGATAGGGATTGCTGTTGCTGCTGCCAGACAGGCGCGGAGCCAGGTCCGACTCTGGACCGAGACTTAACATTGCAAACTTCCCAAGCTTCAGATTTCCTTGGGTAGTCAACTAGAATCCCCCAGTCATCCCAAGGTGACCAGGGTTCTAGGAAGGAACCTGGGAACAGGGGTGCCTCAAAACCCTGGGGTAGTGAGAATTCTCATGGGTTCTTGGCATTGCACAACACCTGTTGACAGCATAGCCTGCCCTGAGGAGGGTCACAGGCAGAGAGAGCAGACCAGCCTGCCTGCAGGTGCCCAGCTCCACCTTCATACTGGTCATGAATTTCCTGCAGTCCCTAACAGGCTTGGGACATGCTCCCTCCAGCCCAATTTCAGGATTGGATGCTTTTCAAATTCTGCTCTCCATCCCTTCTTATGCCAGGTCCATTCCTTTCAGGACATCCAGTTAGCACTGCCCTGCTTCTATAACCCAAATATTACGTGATTCTTTGTAGGAAAACCAACTGTTGGTGTCAGAGCTCTCTGAGCACTGACAGTAGGCTAGGCTTCATGCTAAAGCAGTGCTGTTCCTTACACGCAGCAAGGCCCGTAATCAGAGTCCGAGGTACTAGTTCTAAATGAATAAGACATTCTTAGCCCAGAGACGCCTAGCCACAGCATGGCCTCTGTATGAATGTGTAGTAAATGTAAGCAATTACGAGTAATGCCAGGTTTAACTGTCACAGCCGATGTGACAAAGCCCGCTGGCTCTGGGTCTTTTCTCTTTTTACCTCCTCAGCTCCCTTCTTCCCCCTCTTGTAGTGTAAGGCAGCTGCATATGGCAGAAAGAGAATGTGGTCCAGCCCGTCCCCTAGTCTCTGCAGCTGAGCCCAGGCCCCACCTGCCCCAAGGGCTCTGTTCACCGCATCAGCCCCTTCTAGGACAGCACAGTGGGGAAACAGTCTGAAGTTGCCCAGAGAGAGGAGGCTCCTGCTCCTGTGGCCCTTTATCCAACTGCCTCTGAGCTTGCAGGATGTTCTGGGCTGGAGGTGGCAACACCTGCAGCTCAGAAACCATGTCCCAAATTAGGCACGTGAAGGAGTCTAGTGGAAAAAGTATTGGGCCACAGAAACAAGGCTGCTGGGTACCTTTCCCAATCTCACAGACAGCGTCCTTCAGAAGAGACCCCAAAACTGACGTTGGCAGATATCTCTGAGGGGGCCTGTGTGACTTTCATCTCCTCCAGGACCTCTGGGCTTCATTGGCCCATGTCAACCTGCTCTGCCCTGATTGGCAGGGAACACTCCACATCTCTGGCTCAGGCAGTTATGATGACAAAATTTATAGGGCCCTTCCTGCAGCAGTTCTCTAATTTTTAGAACAAGACCAGTGGCATTGTGATTGAGTTCAACTGCTGGGGAATCAATTGCATTGAATTTGTGTTGGGTGGTATTGTGTGCACTGAAGACACAGTGCACACATTAAGATCTCAGAACTTCAGAGCTGCAAGGGAGCCCCATTTAGCAGATGAGAAGTTTCTCCTCCTAGGGCTTCAGGAGCTGTAAACATCCACCCCTAGATGCCACCGTGGGGTCGGAGCCCCACAATCTGCCCATCTGTATGCTCCCCTAGAGGTTTGAGCAGTGGGGCACTGAAGGAGCGAGCCACACCCCCGTCACGTGCCCCGTGAAGGGAACAAGGGAACTTTTCTCATTTCAAAAATATAAAACTCACTGTAAAAATAAGAACATAGTACAATTCAGACTTCTCTCATACTCTGATGGCATAAGTCACTTTTAATTCTAGTATAAAATTAAAAAATAAAACAATTATAGCCATAATAATTTGTTGGTGGATACAGAGTAGGAAAAGATGTAAATTGTGACATGAATAACATAAAAATGTGTAGAGAGAAGAAGTTAAAGTGTAGGGTTTTTGTATGCAGTTGAAGTTAAGTTATTAGCAGCTTCACATAGACTAAAAACTGTAAGATGTTTTATGTAAGTCTTATGGCAACAACAAACAAAAACCTGTAGTAGATACACAAAAGACAAAAAGAGTAAAATCAAAGCATATTACCACACAAAAAAATCATTAAATTACAAAGGAATACAGCAACAGGAAGAAAGAACAAAATATCTACAAAATAGTCAGAAACCCCTGAACAAATGGCAGTAGTAGGTCCTCATCTGTCAATAATCATTTTAAATATAAATGAATTCAATTCTCCATCAAAAGACATAGAGTGACTGAATGAATAGAAAAAGAAAACCAAGATCCAACTATGTGTTGCATCTGAGGGATTCAATATATCTTTAAGGACACACATAGGCTAAAAGTGAAGGGATGGAAAAAGATGTTCCATGCAGATGGTAGCTAGTAGAGAACAGGGGTGGCTATACACACATCAGATAAAATAGACTTTCAGTTAAAAACTGCCACAAGATTCAAAGAAGATAATTTTGTAATGATCGAAGGAGTCAATTTATCAAGAAAATATAACAATTGTAAGTGTATGTGCACCCAAGTTCAGAGCACCTAAATATGTAACGAAAATATGAACACAATGAAGGGAGAAACAGACAGCAACACAACATTAGCAGGAAACTTTTATACCCCACTTTCAACAACGGATAGATTGTCCAGACAGAAAATCAAAAAGGAAACTTTGGATTTGAACAACACGATAGACCAAAAGGTCCTAAGAGACATTTATGGGACATTTCATTCAACAGCAGCAGAATGACCATTCTTCTCAAGCATACACAGAACATTCTCTAAGATAGATCATATATTAAGCCACAAAACAAATCTTAACAAATTTAAGAAGATTAAAATCATATCAAGTCTGTTTTCTGACGACCATGGTAATAAATTAAAAGTTAGTAACAGGAAGAAAATTGGAAAATTTACAAATTTTTGAAAATTAAATAATATCATGTTGAACAATCAGTATGTCAAAGAAGAAACCAAAAGGCAAATTTAAAAACTGTCTTGAGACAAACACATATGGAAATACAACATCCCTAAACTTATGGGATGCAGCAAAATAGTTCTAAGAGAGAAGTTTACAGTGATAAACACCCACATTAAAAATATTATAATATAATTTTGCATGATGTTACCACTGGAAAACTGGGTATGGGATCTGTTTGCATGATTTCTTGCATCTATATGTGAATCTACAATTATCTAAAAATTAAAAGTTGAATTTAAAAAGCCACAAGAATGATAATGTACAGAAGAGCAAGAAGAACAGAGAGATGTAAAACATTTCATTTAATCAAATATTAAAAAAAAAAAAGAAGTTGCTGACCCAGTAATTTCACTCCTTTTCGTTGGATATATGCTCCAAAGGAACGCCTGCATTCATTCTAAGACATGCTACAAAACATTAAAATACAATGGTCAAAATATGAAAAGACAAGGGATTTCATACAATATAATCCACCCAAAACAAAATCCAAATTATTTTTTAGAAGTTATTAAAATAGAAACCACATGTTTTTGAATATGTGATTAAAGCATACTTAATACAAAGAGAAAGCTTTGCTAACTGGAAATTAACTACTTGTTTTTGTCTTAAACAACTTTTGCTACTGGAGGATTTTAAAATGAAAATTATTTAGAAAATAGAAATGTTGAGATAATTGCCAGTGGTTATATGTTAATATCAGGAGGGACTTGCAGACACTGGAACAGGACCTCAGTGGGGACATGCAGAGCCAAGGGGGCTGGCAGTGCTGGCTGCTGCATGTCACAGGAATAAACACAGAAAGCACATTATTGTTAGAGAAGAGAGCATGAGCAGACACTGAAAATGCTTTTTAATAAAGATACCAGAGAACAAGATAGTGTTAGTCCATTATGTCCATTACCACACTGCTATAAAGAACTACCTGAAACTGGCTAATTTATGAAGAAAAAAGGTTTAACTGACTTATAGGTCCACAGGTTTAACAGGAAGAATAACTGGGAGGCCTCAGGAAACTTACAATTATGGCAGAACACCAAGGGGAAGCAAGCACCTTCTTCACATGGTGGCAGGAGAAAGAGAGAGAGTGAAGGGGGAAGGTCACACAATTTTCAACCATCAGATCTCATGAGAACTCACTCACTGTCATGAGAACAGCAAGGAGGAAATCTGCCTCCATGATCCAGTTACCTCCCACCAGGCTTCTCCTCCAATTCGATATGAGATTTGGGCGGGGACACAAATCCAAACCATATCATGTGTCTATAAGAAACACAGAGATTTACACTATTGGTATGTAAATGGTGCTACTGAGACCAGATTGGGTACAATGACAAACACTTCCTGTGGATGGTGACGTCTTTTCCAGACTAGGAAGACTGGAAAAGAGAAATCTCCATGTGGACGGCCAGGTGTCAGAAAATGCTTCAATCAATGGATTTAGTTAAACAGCATAAAACAGCTTGCCATGTAGTTATTTTGAAATAAATTACTCAGTCAGGCAGCAAATTCAGGGAAAGTCAGCCAAATAAATATATAAATGTAGACAGAGAAGTCTTCCCAAGAAAAGAAGAGAAAGCAAAGGGAAATGGCATCACCAACGAAAGCACACACAGAGATGTAACTTCAGAAATGATGTCCAAGGAAAATGTCCTTTCCCATCTTCACATCATCCTCTGGACATTGACCAGCAAGCAGATAGTTTCTGACGCAGAAGAAAAAAGGAAGCTCTTCTGATCCGTACAGTGGGCAGATCACATCTCCATGGGGTGTTCTACAAATGTTTTATTGATCTTTGGTGATGTATTTTTTTTTGTCATCCAGTAATTTTTTTCATGCCCCTTATCAAGATAATTCTCCATCCTTATCTGGTGTGCTTCCCTCCTGGCAGGGTCTAATCTTTGTTGCCTGCTCTGGAGGTAGCAGGAGCCTCAACAGTTCAGAGAAGTCCTATCTCCTTCCTGTAGGCAGCAGAAATTCATTTCTCATGAACATCAAAGTCTTCTTAGTGAGATGGGTGCCTGGTGGGTGAAGTTAAACATGTCCAGGATGGGCCATGGCTACGCCACAGGACCTGAAGGGTTTTATCACAATAGGTGAGGACTGCCCTCAGAGTGTGGCATCAGAGTCAAACTCTGGTATTGTAGCCGCAAACCAGCACTGATCCTTGGGGGCAATCCCTAGGCATCCTGGAAACTCTGGCTACTGATTGAGTTCATGAATGAGATGAACACCTAGAATTCAAGCATACACCTGAATGTGAACCTTGCTTATGCTGAATTTCCTTTTTCAAATTTAAATGTTGAGCTGACACTGATAAAATTAGGCTTCTCCAAACAGCAAGCCAAACTTTGCTTATTTGCTGACAAGCCAGCAGGCCCTTCTATTTCAGAAGAAGTGATGTAGAACAAAGTTCTTAGCAAGCAATGAACTCAGGTGTCTGCCAGGGAATGGCATGCTCATTCGCAGATGCATCAGTCCTCATCCCTGTAGGTTGGAAACCCCAGCAATGAAGAATCAATAGAAAGGTCTTCATCATGACTCATCACTCCAAGCTGTCTGTTCTAGAGCAGGGAAATTTCCAGCATGGATCTTTAGCTCCATTTGGGAAGATGGACCAAACCCTGCCCATCTTGGAGAAGAGGTGGCCTGACACTCAAGGTCCCACACACAAGGCTCTTTCCCTCTGTGTGACCATCAGAATCTTCAAGGGATACCTGACCATTTCACTTCTTTCTTTTCTTCCTTCTCTTGACAAGTTAATTGCAGAAGCTGTTGGAATCGCTTCAATAGAACAGATGGCCTGCGCTGGAGAACGTGTGGTGTTACATTAAGGGAGGGGTCTTGTGCTTAAGGGAAAAAAATGAGACCTGAACTAAAACTTCCACAGAGGACAAAGGACGAATTCCTGGAATCAAGGAAAGCAGTGCAGTAGCAGTGACAAAACCTCCAGAGTTCATCAGAAATAGAGAAACTGATTTCAGGGGTCACAAAAGAGTCTGGTGTCTGCATACCAGAGAGAACAAATGTAGGTCTTTTTTTTTTCATTCAAAAGATACAGATTACACTTTAAGAGACAGATAATTCCACTAAGTAAAACTCCTCTGAGAGGCACACTTCGTATGTCCAGGAGAAAGGCCGTGAAAGGGCACTGCGGAAACTGGGAGGCAGATACAGGTGAGGAGCTTGCAGAGCACCTTGAAGTCCAGGAGCCTCTTGTACTTCACAGCTGATGGGTGAGAAAAGCCGGTCAGTGTGGGAGGAGCAGAGTGGGGCATAACATCCTTCAGCATGCATCAACATGACTGTGGGATTGTGGGGAAAAGGCTAGGAGGGGTGACAAGAGACAACAGAAAATGTTATTCTACACTTAAGCAAGACATTTTCTCTCAGGGTAACAATACGTCATTGGTGTTGATTTTCAGTGCCTGTCCTAACTAGGATCAGGCGGCAAAACAGGACACAAGATATTGAGAGTCCAGGGGACTCCATGCCCAGAGACTGCATATTCACATGGTAAGTGACCAAGAAACTGTTACATGAGGATGGTGGGTACAAACCATCTTTGAACAGAGAAAATGAAATAACTGTTTACAGAACATCAGCCCTCGGGACAACTCAGTTGGAAAATCAATAATCTAGAAATGTGCATTCTTAAAGTGAATGTGGCAGATGAGATCAGAGCAAGGGAAAAGTACCGAGAAGGTAAAATGACAGTGAGCTCATGGCAACCCCGAATCTGAGTCCTAGGACATCAGTCAGTGCACAGGGTTGACCCGATGTGTGTCAGAAAGACAGGCAGAATCTCTCAGACCTGCTGTGGTCCCTGAGAGGTGAGAATGCAGGTGAAATGTGGACACAGAAGTCCCAATACATACCCATGCCTGTAATAGGAGGACACTCTTTTCAAACTGTGAGGGCTAGGGCCAAGCTTTTCTTACTGAGGTGAAGAAAGGGCCACATTACTGGCTTCTCTCTGCACAAATTGTATTGGAACACCCCTCAAGGGGTGCTTTCTTTGGGAGTGAAGCATGGTGAAAGCTTTTGCCTGAGGGGTTCTCTGAATTTGATCTTGATCTTGTGTTTATCAAGAGCAATGCCATGAAGTTCAGCTCACTAGAAACACTCAACATATCCAACCTGGAACTGGGTCTACTCCTTGCAAGGCCCTATTCCCTGTCCCTAGGAGGAGGGAGTCAGGGGCTGCCAGGGCTATGCGGAGCTCTGACCAGAGTAAGAGAAAGGAGCCCTATGGAGACAGGAAGGACCTGCCTGGGCACATAAAGCCACAGTGGAGCAGCTGACCATGTGATAAACCTCGGGATGCTCAGCTATCTGTCCCCACAGATAGAAGCCACTCATTGGCCAGAAGAAAAACAAGGAGCATATGGGAACCTTGATCAAACTTGCTCAAGGTCCAGTAACTTCTGGAAGCCCGAGAGAGAGCTCATATTCAGAGGACAGGAAGACAATTCCAGACCACTGGTCCACAGAGGTGTCACCTGTCCTTCTGTGTCTGTGTCAGCCTCACTGCCCCCTGACTTACCCCTGCCCCCAGGAAAAATGTCACAGGTAAGATGAGAACTGTGTTCTCTCTTCATCTGACTCTCTTTCTCATCTCTCTAATTCGGAGGAGTTTTTGCAAGGATTTTAGACGTGTTTTCCCCAAGGGAAAGAACATTATCAGGACAGTGCAACCCTTCATTTGAGGACTGGGGACTGGAATCCATCCTTGCTTATTCTTTTTTTGTGTGTGAATTTTGCTTTATTGTGGTAAGAATTCTTGACACGAGATCTATTATCCTAATAATTTTAAGTGCACAGTAGTGATCTTTAAAATGCAAATCCTTGGCTGGGCATGGCGACTCATCCCTGTAATCCCAGCAATTTGTGGGGTCGGGGTGGAGGGGATCTCTTGAGCTCAGGAATTTGAGACCAGCACAGGGCAACAAAGGGAGACTCCCATCTCTACAAAAAGAAAAAAATTAGAAAATTAAAAAAGAAACCTAGCCAGATGTGGCAGCACACGCCTGTGGTCCCAGCCACTCAGGAGGCTGAGGTGGAGGCATCGATTGGGCTGGAGAGGTGGAAGCTGCAGTCAGCAGTGATTGCATCACTGCACTCCAGCCTGGGGGTGAGAGAGTGAGACCTTGTCTCTAAAGAAATAAATAAATCCAGATAATATTATTATCTGAGCTTAAAACTTTCCAACAGCTGGACATTGCACTTAAAATTCAAACTTCTTATCTTGGCCTATATGATTCCACACCTGCCTACCTCTCTAAAAACTTATTTCTCTCACTCTCTCTTTCCCTCCCTAAACTTCAGCCACACTGGCCTTCTTTCTTTTCTTCAACCATATGACTGTTCTTCCTATGCGCCTTTGTACTTCCTGTTCCCACTATCTGCGGCACTATTCCTCTAGATATTCCCACGACTGGCTTCCTGAAAAAGCCAGAAAATATTGTCAACTCAGAAAGGACCAACCTAAGTGGCTCACTGTCTTTCCCGTTTTCCTTAAGATAGTCCATCCCACTGCCACTTTTTTTTTCCTTCAGAGTAGTAAGCACCGTCTGAAATGATCCAATTTACTGCATTTGCTTATTGATATTCATCTGTCCCAACAGGACAGTATTTATTCATTCATCTCTCACTATATGCTCATCACTGTTCCATGCACTTACATGCTATCCACCCATTTAATTTTCAAACCCACAAGTAGGTATTATCAGTATTCTAATTTTGCAGAGGAAATACCAGAGGCTCAAAAAGATGAAGCAGCTTCAGTTGCAAAAACACTCCAGTACACTGTTGTTAACTATAGGCAACTACTACTTTTGTGCAGTAGAGCTCTAGTGCTTATCTATTTTGTTAAACTGAAACTTTATGCCCACTGACTACTAGCTCCCTACTTCCTGTCCTACAGCCCAGGGAACAACCATCCCACTCTTTGTTTCTATGAATTTGACTATTTTAGATACCCTATTTAAGTGCATGCAGGATTTATTCTTCTATGACTGGCTAATCTCACTTACCATAATGATCTACAGGTTCAACTATGTTGTCATATAGGACAGAATTTCTTCCGTTTTTTTTTTTTTTTGAGATGGAGTCTCCCTCCCCTGCCCAGGCTGGAGTGCAGTGGTGTAATCTCGGCTCACTACAACCTCCACTTCCCAGGTTCATGCAATTCTCTGCTTCAGCCTCCCAAGTAGCTGGGATTACAGGCACCTGCCACCATGCCCAGTTAATTTTTGTATTTTTAGTAGAGACGGGGTTTCACCATGTTGGTCAAGTTGCTCTTGAACTCCTGACCTCGTGATCCATTCACCTTGGCCTCCCAAAGTGCTGGGATTATAGGCGTGAGCCACCACACCTGGCCAAATTTCTTCCTTTTTAAAGGCTGAATACTGTTCTGTCTTATGTTTATATCACATTTTCTTTATCCATTCATTTTTTGATGGATTTTTAGGTTGTTTCCACATTTTGGCTATTGTGAATAGTATTGCAGCGAACATAAGAGTGCTAATATTTCTTTGAAAACCTGATTTCAATTCTTTTGGATAAATACTCAGAAGTGGGATTTCTGGACCATATGGTGCAGTTCTACTGTTAATTTTTTGAGGAATTTCCATACTGCTTTTCACAGCAGCTGCGCCATTTTGCATTTTCACCAACAGTGTGTGAGGGATCCCTTTCTCCACATCCTCATTAGCACTTGTTATCTTTTGTTTTCCCAGAATGGCCATCCTAACATGCGTAAGGTGCTATCTAGTTGTGGTTTTGATTTGCATTTCTTTGATGAGTCATCTTGGCCTGTCCTTGACCGGAGACACATTTTGGAAGCTGTTGGCACTCTCTGTTAACGGACATTTGGGTTATTTCCTCCCGTTCTCCCCTGAACTGGCTCTTGCCAGGTTAGTAGGAGGAAGAGTGTGTCCTTGGTGCTGCAGGACTAAGATTAAGCCCTAGTGAAATCTGTAACATCTTTTTGGGCATTCCCATGGATCAGCTATAGCAACTCATTTAAGGATTTTTTTCTTGTTACAGATACATCCTGCTTTAGTGAGCTCAGCTTCTCTGGCAACTTCATCTATGAAGCTGTCTTAAAGTATGAGAAGTCATTACCAGTGTTCAGGATCTCAGGAAAGGATGGTCTGATCTCTTTGGGCCCAGAGCGTTTCACCTCTCAAGCATCCTAAGTTCTTCAGTGTTCTGGACTCCATAGTGGGGCATCAAGGGTCATCAGGGCTGATTCTCAGAGGCCTAGCCAGCTCAGCAGAAATGTCCAAGGCTCAGGCAGTGGGCCCTGGACAGGGATGTTGGCATCCTCCAATGAAATGATTCCATCCATTTTCCTGAGACAGGAAGGTGGACAGGAAACTCTCTAAGGAAGACACATGAGATCTCCTCTAGTCTGTGGTCAGCCTTGAGGTACCACACCTGCCCAAGGTGAGCAGGTTTTTGGCTAAGGGTGAATGGTTCATATCAGTTCTCCCCTACCCTGGATGCATTGTCTGAGGTGTTTTGCATGCTAGGCTCTTGGCCTCTGTGTCAGAGTCTTGAAAAGAGACAGAGGAGAGCTCTCCTGCTCACAGTCTGTATCTGCACTCATCCAGTATCTTCCACTTAAACGAGATCTCAACATCATGGACAAACTTCCAGCATGTGAGTAGATTCACATCTGAGGCTACATCTTTGGTGTTCTGCAAAATAGTGATAAGGATTCCATGGTTGAAAGAGGAAGCTGTGGTCAGGCCCCACCACTCCAGGGACAGTAGCTCAGTGCTGCTCTGAAGGGGCCTGGCTGCCCCTTTCTGTCCACTGATGGCTGAGATCAGAATATTCTCCAATCTTGAAAATGGCTTATGAGTCTTTAACTCTCTAGAGTTTCAGGGACCTTCTTGGGGTTTACTAACTCAATAATAGAAAAATAGTTATTGCACTCAAGTTGCTTAAGAGGCCCTCTCTGGACAGGAGCATCAAAGATTAACAAAGCAGATGAAGCCACTTGCCCCAGGGTGGTGAACTTGCTGAGCCTGCCTGTGGCTCTTTCCTTCTGGCTGTCACCCGGTTGCTCCAGTAGGTCATTCAGATCTCCATGTCCTACTAAGAAACTCCCCTCATATATCGCACTAGGAAACATCCATTACCCTTATCATTTTCTATCCACTCAGCCCAATTTATTTTTCTCATTGCAGTTATCACAATGTAAACCCAAAGAAGGTACAGACAGTTCTACCTTAGCACTGTCTTATCCTCATGCCAAAGATAAGCTTGTGGCAAGTGACATTTGCCTACTGAAGAGGCAATTTCCTGAGGAGACTGTTGAGTAGAGATGATGAAATGGTCTTTGGAGGAGCTTCAGAAAGGGAGGTCTAGAAGAGACCCCCGTGTGTTTCACAGATCCCAGAGCTGGAGGCAGAGGCCAGAGAAGCCTTGCGAAGTCTGCTCCACAATTCCAGGTTCTATAAAAATAACAATTATTGTTAGTTTTTTGAATATTAACAATAATTATTCATTAGAAACAAGATATAATAGTACTAATTGTTAATCATAATATAATCATAAATAATATAATTAATAATCACATACAACTATTAATCACATTATATTATTAATATATTGTTATTAATATGCCACTAATAGCATATTCATATCATATAAATAATATTAATATAATATACTAAATATATTAATATATACTGTTAATATGCTAATATATTCACATGTAATCAATAATACATTAATATCTTAATATTGAAAGCATATCAACATTAAAATGTACTGATAAACTATTTTACTAATATTGTATAAATATTATTAATGATACATTATTAATAAACTGAATAATGTTAATATCAATTAATATTAATGACCAAAGACCCACCAACATGGGTCGTGTTGGCATCAAGACTGTGACGAAGGTGGCCTAGGTCATCGTAGAAAAGTACTACGTGTGCCTGGGCAATGACTTCCACACAAACAAGTGTGTGTGAGGAGATCCCCATTATCCTCAGCAAGAAGCTCCACAACAGGAGAGCAGGCTGTGTCACGCATCTGACGAAGCAGATTCAGAGAGGTCCAGTGAGAGGTATCTCCGTCAAGCTACAGGAGGAGGAAAGAAAGGAGGGACAATTATGTCCCCAAGGTCTCAGCCCTGGATCAGGAGATCATCGAAGTAGATCCTGACACTAAGGAAATGCTGAAGCTTTTGGACTTTGGCAGCCTGTCCAACCTGCAGGTCACTTGGCCTACAGTTGGGATGAATTTCAAAATGCCTCGTGGAGCTGTTTGACTCTTTCTCCAATGCTGTAATATACAGCAGTCACTGGATTTTATTTTCAATAAACCTGGGACAACAGCAATAAATAAATACATAAATATTAATAAACTAATGTCAATATTAATTATTAATATCCTTGATAGCATAATTGAGAATATTTTATATTAATATAATTAATATATTAACATAAATATATAATGTGAATATATTAACATCAATATTAATAACATGTTAATATAGCAATGTTATATTAATATAATTTATTAATATATAAATATTTACATAGTATTAATATGCTAGTCTCTCTATATTAATATATTTACATAGTATTAAAATGCTATTCTCTATATTAATATTTATATTAATATTCTTAGGCCTCTTTTGTATTTGTTGCACCCTAAGTCTGTTCATTTCCTTCTCCTCAGCTGACATTTGGAGCATAGCAGTCGATGATGCCCACACAGACACTGCCTGAGACTCACGCCCCTGGAGAAACGCAGATTTCCTTATTTTCCAGATCAAGTCCTGCCAGCCATAGAAAGGACTTCTTTGGTGCCAACTGCTGTGAAATGCCTGCCTTGGAAATCTCAGTGCTCCCTTGTACCTGTCTGAGCCCAGGGAAGCGCCATACTGTGGCACTGCTGCATCCTGTATGGCTACCCAAGGATGCCCAGGACTGGGTTTGAAAGAGATGAGACATGGCCAGGTGCCGTGGCTCATGCTTGTAATCCCAGCACTTTGGGAGGTCAAGGCAGGTGGATCACAAGGTCAGGAGTTTAAGACCAGCCTGGCCAATATGGTGAAACCCCATCTCTACTAAAAATACAAAAAAATTAGCCGGGCATGGTGGTGGGTGCCTGTAGTTCCACCTAGTCAGGAGGCTGAGGCAGGAGAATCGCTTGAATCTGGAAGGTGGAGGTTCCAGTGAGCTGAGATCGCGCCACTGCACTCCAGCCTGGGTGACAGAATGAGACTCCATCTCAAAAAAAAAAAAAAAAAAAAAAAAAAAGAGATGAGACACTAATGTCTCATGAGTAGAACCTGGACCAGACACAAATCTCCATTCCCAATTCTTAGTGCCTCATTAGTGCCCCACAACAAGATATTGGGTCTATGTGGATAGGCCTGGGGTATCCTGTACAACAGGAGATGTGTTGGGGGAGGGAGAACAGATCACAAATTCATGGAGAGCTATTTGCAGAGCAGATACTCCCATCCACTCTGATATGTAGTTACTGTTCAGCTGTTCCTAAAAAGGACACCCAACAATGGGTGTTCTATTCCAGCCTAGGAAAATGTAGAGGCAAGGGGTCTGAGGCCAGAGGACACCACTAGATGGACCACGGCTCCTGACTGTGATGTTGTGGCCCACTCAGGTCCCAGCACCCCATGGTGTGGGGGAAAAGTTTGCTGGTTCAGCCAGAGGGCTGGATGGACAGCGTTTGCTGAGTCACAGATATCTCTCTCATGTAGCCTTTGTCTCCACAGTGGTGACCAGGAGGCACAGAACCCAAACCTGGTATCTCAGCTCTGTGGCGTCTTTCTTCAAAATGAGACGAATGAAACCATACATATGCAAATGAGCATGGCAGTGGGACAGCAGGCCCTGCCCTTGAAGATCATTGCCCCCACAGCTGTGCTGGTCTCCCTCTGTGGGGTCTCATTGAATGGCACTGTCTTCTGGCTGCTTTGCTGTGGGGCCACGAATCCCTACATGGTATACATCCTCCACCTGGTCGCTGCTGACGTGATCTATCTTTGCTGCTCGGCAGTGGGGTTCTTACAGGTGACTCTGCTAACTTATCATGGAGTCGTGTTTTTTATCCCTGATTTCCTGGCCATATTGTCTCCCTTCTCCTTTGAGGTGTGTCTCTGTCTCCTGGTGGCCATCAGCACAGAGCGGTGTGTGTGTGTCCTCTTCCCCCTCTGGTACAGATGCCACCGCCCAAAATACACATCTAATGTTGTCTGCACCCTCATCTGGGGCCTGCCTTTTTGCATCAACATAGTAAAATCACTTTTCCTAACTTACTGGAAACATGTAAAGGCATGTGTCATATTTCTAAAGCTTTCTGGGCTCTTCCATGCTGCCCTTTCACTTGTGATGTGTGTGTCCAGTCTGACTCTACTCATTAGATTCCTGTGCTGCTCCCAGCAGCGAAAGGCCACCAGGGTCTATGCGGTGGTGCAGATCTCGGCCACCATGTTCCTGCTCTGGGCCCTACCCCTGAGCGTGGCACCCCTCATAACAGATTTCAAAATGTTTGTCACCACCTCCTATTTAATTTCCTCGTTCCTCATTATAAACAGCAGCGCCAACCCTATCATTTATTTCTTTGTGGGGAGCCTCAGAAAGAAAAGGCTGAAGGAACCTCTCAGAGTGATTCTCCAACGGGCGTTAGCAGATAAGCCAGAGGTGGGGAGGAACAAAAAGGCAGCTGGCATCGACCCAATGGAGCAACCAGACTCTACTCAGCATGTGGAGACCCTTCTTCCCACGGAGCACAGGGTCGATGTGGAAACATAATTTCCCACATCTGAGCTGGGGACTTGTACACATAGTAACCCAGCCTGTTCTGCCTCATAAGGCTGCTGCATCAAATCAATGCTTTATTCTAATCAAGTTCAGCTTTCATGGACTTTCAAAACAACCCCTTGCTGTTTGTGGTTGGAAGAGACATTAACTTCCTTCCTAGGCAGTAAGCCCAGTTTGAATGCGCTCCAGTTCCAACGATGAGGGGAATGGGACCCAGTGAGACTTTCCTGGTACCTGTGGAATCCCAAATAAAGACCATACAAAAGACCATGCATTATTCTCAATCATTATCCTGGAGCATCCTCCAAATCCAGCCACAGATTTTCCTCCCTTTGTCTATCTCCTCCTTAGATAGAGCTTGAGCTTGTCGGAATTACCAAGAGGCATCATCACATAAGAGTTAAGAGTCAGGGTTTTGGACCCAGATTGCCTTTGTCCAAACTTTGGCTCTCCCATTCAAAGCATGTTATTGTGGGCAAATAACTCTCTGTAACTCTGTTTCATCTTATGCAAGAGGAGGATAAAGTTGGTATTTAATATGCATGGTTGGTGTGAGGATTAATTAACCTTATGAATATACAGGACTCCTTGGATTTTATTTACAACATGTGTAACAATTATTTAGTAAGGATGATGAATATGTTGCAGTGTGTTGAATAAATGTACAAAAACATTATGTTGGATAATATAATCCCTCCTCACTAGGTTAGAATTTACACCCAAACCTTTGACTTTGAAGAAAACGAATTTACCTCATCCTCTCTCCAACTTAATACCATTTAATTCTTCATCTTGCTTACATTGCTTACAAAACTCTCATATTGGCTTTCTTTTGTTAAATGGAACACATCCTTTTTGTAAATTTTCTTTCCTCTGTGAGGAATTATGTCACTCACAATTTTCCTTGTCTTTGCCTTTTCCATGTTTTATCTCTAGTTAAAAAGGTCAACTTTAAGAGCATTTCTATGACCACATTCTCTGGCTGGTCTTATTGATCTCTTATTTCTTACAACATTATTGTAATTTGTAATGGTTCCACCATTTTGGTCTTATTTTAAGCTTCCCCTAGAAGATGAGAAGTTTTGTGAGCTTGAAGTCATTACTTCATGATTCAGTTTAATGTCCCAGTGCTTTGTATATAATAAGTTGTTTTAATAATACCTCTTTGTAATTTGAATAAAAATTGCATTCCCTTTAAGTACATACCCTTTATTTAAGCCTTATTAATTTTATATCTATGATTTTAGACAATCCTTCAAGGACTAGAATTGCCATTCTATAATATTGCTTTATATATATATATATGCTTTAAATTCTAGTTATTGTATATATTATTTTATTGTGGTCAAATAATATAACCAACAAAATGTTATTATTAATGTTATTATTTGTATTTCTTTGAGATTTACTCTGTGGCTGAAGACATGGTCAGTTTTGTCCACCATGGTGTTTAAAATAATGTATAATCTCCTTTTAAGGTGTAATTTATCAAATAACTTTTTAAAATGATTTCTATATGTGCTTATTCAATTATGTGTACATGTTACTCAAAACAAAGAAGATTCATTCAAGTCTGATATTAAAATATATGGTTACCTCTTAATTCCCATATTGCATCATTGTGTAGCTCATGTCTCATGATGCTGACATTTCAGGAGCATGTTAAGGAGGTGTCAGAGTGAAGGAAGGGGCATGAGACTTCTCGCGGACAGGTCTTTGTCTCTCCACTTCTGTTAGCTCTCCACCTACAAGCAGATTAGTCCTTTTTCAGTTGTCTGAGCTGCAAATACAATTTCCAACATTTTCATTGGTCACTTCACTTCGGTTATGATTTTAAAAAAATGTTATTGTCAAGCACACTATTTTTATAAATTTGAATTTGTCAGTCTTTTATGGCTTATGTATTGAGTTATGATTAAAGAAGTCTTACCTACATGAGATAATATAAAATGAATCTATGCTGTCTTATAATACTATTAAATTATTTCATTTGTAAACATGTAAATATTTGATCAATTTGATTTTTTTTTACTGGAGGATAGTGTGAAGTATGAGCCCACTTTAATCTTTTTTGTTAAACGGTTAAATTATTCAACTTTGTTAGTCATCAGGAGCACTGCATAATGAGATATGATTTTCTACCCCTGTTATTAATAAGCTTTAATGGCTGGACACACAGAAGAATATAGAGGATTTAATGTCTTCTGCAACCAAAGTGGTGAGTTTAAGTTATTGCTTTTGTTGGGGAAAAATTGAGTACTGTACCTTAAAATTATAAACACACATACACTTATAATCAACGTTTAAAGTTTTATTGCTCCATTTTACAGAGACAAAATAGTGTTACCAAGTGATATCCGTGACAGGGTGTTTATTGCAACAATACTGGTTTTACCTGCTCCCAAGGCAGAAAATCCCACTGTCCCCACTGCAGAGATGCATCTGGGAGGGATTGGGTGACTGGGCACTTTCACACCTGTAGCTGTTATGTACTTCTCCAAGGCAAAGCCATTAAGTAGGACTTAGCAGGAACTGGTGCCCATAGCTAGGAACAGGAATCTTCTCTCTCACACACACACACAAATTACATTGATAAATATTTTCATGAGATTGTTTCCAGGGAATTTGTAAGACAAAAGTTTTTAATGAAATTACTACTCCCCACCTCTTAAAATAAAAGGAAAAAATAAAACAAATAAAATCAAACTAATAAGTGAAAATAACATGGCCAATAACATCATATGTTCAGACCCAAAGGCCCAAACCTGAACCCTGACCTTTTGCCAAAAGAAATGGGATTGTGAAATATGAACAAACATTAGAAAGGTGTTTCACCTCAAACACCCAGGTGTGGCCACGGAATAAACCAAATAAGGAAAATCTCCCAGAGGGAAGTTCCAGTGTCTATGGACAATTCACTAAATAGATTAGGTGAATCCTTCCAATGAGAAGAACAGAGAACCGTGAGCTTGAGGGTGATGGAGCTTACTTTCCTGACAACAAGTGTGATTCTGTCTGTTCTTTTACCCAAGAATGTCTAGCTGGAAAGGACACTCACTGAATGAATGGAATTAAATGCCTATCACATGGGTGCCAGAGGCAGCTAGAGGCAGTAACAAGATGATACTAGGTACATTTCTTGACAAAATAATGAATGCATTTCACATAGATGCAAATATTTTAATTTTAACTTGGACAAGGGAGGGAGGTGTATATAATTTGGGGGTAGGTGAAAAAGGCCTAAGTGTTGGTTATGGTGAGGGCATTCCAATGAGATATAGCAGGACATTCTATGTGGTATGACTCTAAGAAGAGTTTTCACAGATATAAAAAGAGATGGAAGGAAAGGAAGTTCTTTTTTCTTGCATTTTTTATATCATATTCTGAGTATGAAGTCATATCCTAAGCACTTGGAAAACATGCCCAGTGAGGAATGAGGACAATATTCTGAAGATGCCAGAAGTAAAAGTGGATAATTCTAATTTTTTCAAGACATTGTGCCACTGACTTGAACATCTTGCAGCAGCCCTATCTACAGGTGTCTTGTGCTTCAATATTATACATCACTGACTGCTAAAATTAGTTTAATTGAGCTTCTCTATTTGGCAGCCAAAAAACATTTCTAACTGGAAATATTTTCTTATCCTTGAATGAAAAGGCAAAGACAGCCTTCTATGGGAATGCTACACAGCAAACTGGAATCCCAGTACTAGATAAGCTTGCCTCATACATTGATGCCCATTGTTGTTAAACCAGGGCCTAGATTTATGTTTATAAAATTATCTGAGTGTGGCTTTTACTGTGATAGAAGCAAATAGTGCTGGTTCTCAAAGGTAGAAAAGCATAAGAGATACACTATATGGGGGAGGCCAATATTATTAGGGGTGTCCTGTGGACAAGAGTCCCTGGATAGAATCCCAATTGTGTTTCAGATACATGACTATAGGCAGGACTTGAGCCTGATAATCACCAGTATTATGTATCATGAGAGAGTGGGAACAGAGGATGCTCTTGAGCCCAAGAATTTCAGACAGTGAGTCGAGATCATTTCACTCCATGCCAGTCTGGGCAACAAAGTGAGATTCTGTTTCTTAAAAAAAACATACAAGGGATGTGAAGGACCTCTTCAAGGAGAACAACAAACTGCTTCTCAAGGAAACAAAAGAGGACACAAACAAATGGGAAAACATTCCATGCTTGTGGATAGGAAGAATCAATATCGTGAAAAAAGCCATACTGCCCAAAGTAATTTATAGATTTAATGCTATCCCCATCAAGCTACCATTGACTCTCTTCACAGAATTAGCAAAAACTACTTTAAATTTCATATGGAGCCAAGAAAGAGCCCGTGTAGCCAAGACAATTCTAAGCAAAAAGAACAAAGCTGGAGGCATCACGATACCTGACTTCAAAATATACTACAAGGCTACAGTAACCAAAACAGCATGGTACTGGTACCAAAACAGATATATAGACCAATGAAACAGAACAGAGACCTCAGAAATAGCACCACACATCTACAAGCATCTGATCTTTGAAAAACCTGACAGAAAAAAGCAATGGGGAAAGGATTCCCTATTTAATAAATAGTGTTGGCGAAAATGGTTAGCCATATGCAGAAAACAGAAACTGGACCCCTGTTATACAGCTTATACAAAAATTAACTCAAGATGGATTACAGATTTAAACATAAGACCTAAAACCATAAAAACCCTAGAACTAGGCAATATCATTCAGAACATAGGCATGGGCAAAGATTTCATCACTAAAACACAAAAAGCAATGGAAACAAAAGCCAAAACAGACAAATTAAACTAATTAAAATTGACAAATTTTAGTTCAGTTGACAAATTACACTAATTAAAATTGACAAAATTTGACAAAATTGACAAATTAATTAAATTAAACTAAAGAGCTTCTGCACAGCAAAAGAAACTATCATCAGCGTGAACAGGCAACCTACAGAATGAGAGAAAATTTTTGCAATTTATCCATCTAACAATGGGCTAATATCCAGAATCTACAAAGAACTTAAACAAATTTACAAGAAAAAAACAAACAACCCCATCAAAAAGTGGGTGAAGGATATGAACAGACACTTCTTAAAAGAAGACATTTATGTGGCAAACAAACATATCAAAAGGGCTTATCATCACTGGTCATTAGAGAAATGCAAATCAAAACCACAATGAGATACCATCTCATGCCAGTTAAAATGGTAGTCATTAAAAAGTCAGGAAACAACAGATGCTGAAGAGGATGTGGAGAAACAGGAAGGCTTTTACACTGTTGGTGGGAGTGTAAATTAGTTCAACCATTGTGGAAGACTGTGGTGTTTCCTTAAGGATCTAGAACTAGAAATACCATTTGACCCAGTGATCCCATTACTGGGTATATACCCAAAGGATTATAAATCATGCTACTATAAAGACACATGTACATGTATGTTTATTGCAGCACTATTCACAATAGCAAAGACTTGGAACCAACCCAAATGTCCATCAGTGATAGACTGGATTAAGAAAATGTGGCACATATACACCATGAAATACTATGCAGCCATAAAAAGGACGAGTTCATGTCCTTTGCAGGGACATGGATGAAGCTGGAAACCATCATTCTCAGCAAACTATCGCAAGGACAGAAAACCAAACACGGCATGTTTTCACTCATAGGTGGGAATTGAAAAATGAGAACACATGGACACAGAGAGGGGAATATCACACACTGGTGCCTGTTGGGGGTGGGGGGCTAGGGGAGGGAGAGCATTAGGAGAAATACCTAATGCAGACGATGGGTTGATGGGTGCAGCAAACCACCATGGTACATGTATACCTATGTAACAAACCTGCAAGTTCTGCACATGTATCCCAGAACTTAAAGTATAATTAAAAAAATAATAATAATGAAAAAATAATTTGGGTACATATAATAAAAAAATTCAAGATCCACAATCTCTTGAGTATAAAAACTACATGAAATATAGAGGAGATAGGACCAAAGGTAACAGCTGCTCTAGACTCTTAATGGCTCCCTTGTAGGGAGGATCAGTACTGTCCCATAAAGTCACATTCCCTATGTGACCTTGAGGTCTTCTCAGATTCTATCTCTGCAGTGAGGTAAAGAGCCGGTCAGCACCGAACGACAAGGAGGGGTGTATTTTAACATCTTGTCACCCTTTGATCATAGTGTATTTCATTCTTATATATCTCTCCCTCCTAGTCACTATAGAACCATACAGAAACCATCTGCCCCACTATGTGAATCACATTTAACCACAAGGTTTTAAGAGGGAATATAACAAAAGATTATTTCCTGCAGGGATAAGAAGCAACTTCAAGCTAGAAATTCATGAATTGCTAGAGAAACCGACGAAAGGAGCCTTGCATCCATCTCATTTTTCTCAAGTTGAGCCACATGTGAACAAAAGTCTACATGAAATGATCAGCTGGCTCCTTCACAAACAGCTGTAGGTGAACGGAGGGGAATAGCACGAGGATACATGGAGTGTGAGCTTGATCTGGCTTTCAGTAAGAATTTGCCGATATGTCGTGTCAGAACCTGCTTGGTAAGTGGCACAGCACAAAAACATTCCCAAGACTTCTTTACATTATGTTTATGGATCATTCATGACTAATTTTCCAACAAAAACAAACATGCACTAGAGAAAATCAAGAAAGAGCAAATTGATCTTTGAGAAGACAGCAAAGTAAAATTCTTACATTAATTTTACCTTACAAAACATGCAATTCAATTCATGACAAAATCCAAGGAGCACGTTTGAGCTACTGGAATTCCTGAGTTCACTGGGAAAATGCTGACCTGACTTTCCTCTTCTGCTTTCTAGGATGGGTTGCGCTGGGCTGGACCTCAGTCTGGGAGATGCATTAAAGTGGAGAGACTGACTTCTCTTAAAGATTCTTCTTTGTTTCAGGGGACAGTTCTTAAGGACAGAGTAATAGAGTCAGACAGGATTGGGGGATATCGTGAGATGTTGAGATAAAGATGCTTCAGTTAAAGGCCTGGGCTCTGATATGCAAGTGGCCCTGGTACAGGAAGACCTAAGGGACACAGAGAACTTGATAACTTCTTGTCAAGACCCAGTTCAAAGCAGATATGCTTAGAGAGCTTCCTGACATGAGGGCAGAACTTTGATCTCTCAGGAGGTTGGCCTCTGTGATACCAAGTCCGTCCAAGTCCTCCCAGGTATGAGAAAAAAGGCCTCTCTACCTTTTTTTTTCATTTTCAAAGCATTTTAACTCAAAGACTCATTTTTTTTTTTAAATTTAAAACCTTGTGATTTTTTTTTTACCGAGGAAGGTGCATTTGAAGATTGACAGGATAGAAACCAGTTTCCTGGAAAAAGGAGGCCTTGCAGTTCCCAGGGTAGCCCCAGTGGGTGAGCTACTTCTGTGTTCTGGTCCCTGGTTCACAGGTGCCCTGGCTGTGTAGATGGGCAGAGGGTGTGTTTTTCTGTTAGAAGTAGGATTTGAGCCACTGTGTTACTGAGGTGTGGTCTATGACTTCTGGGTGTAACCTTTCAGATTTTCCGATTTCCCAGCTTCTATATTCGTATTTAATTCTCATCTAACACAGAAAATGAAGTTCCGGCACATGCTGCACCATGAACAAGCCATGAAAACATGAGGCTGGGTGAAAGAAACAGACACAAAATGTCACGGAGGGTTTGATTCCACTAATAGGATGTGTCCAGAATGGGTGAATGCACAGAGACAGAAAGCAGATGGTGGTTGCCAAGAGCTGGGAGGGAGAAAGGGATGTAACTGCTAAGGGCATCCTTATGGGGCATGAAAATGTTTTGGAACTAGATAGAGTTGGTGGTTGCACAATATTGTGAAGAGGCAAAGTGAGGCAGAACTGTGCACTCTAAATTGGTTAATTTATGTTATGTGAATTTCACCTCAGATAAAAATTAAGTGGGGAGGGTGGGCTCTCGCCTCAGAACCAGAGCAAATACTTCAATCCCAATGCAAAGGCTACTTGGCTATTTTGGCTGCACCAAACTGAGCACTTCCAACAGCGCTGGCTCCCTGAATCCCAGGATCCAGCCTGTTGTATCTACTCCTTGGGGAGCCTGGCTCATGACCCAACTTGGAAATGACATTCCCAAGACCACAAATGACATTTCCAAGTACCAGGATGTCTCTATGCCCAGTGCTGGGGCCACACCAGATGCCAAGGCCTCTCCACCCCAGGAGGGCTGCCTCCTCCTCCTAGGTGACAATGAAGAATGTACTGCTCAGTCACTGGGCTCAGTGGTCGTCTCTGGGCATGAGCTGGGTTTCAATGAGCCCAGGAATGGGAAGCATGACTCTGCCCCTGAGGCCACATGCCATCTCCATAGCGGATCTTTTCTTTCGGCTGGAGGGGAAGTCACTTCTTCCCATGAAACTATTTTATCTGTAAATCTCCTCTCCTTGTTGGAGACCAAAGCCCAGCTGCTCCTGCTTGGTGCCCTGGTGGCCTGGGGTGGGCCATGGAGTCCTGTTTGCAGTTTCTCTTCTGTCACCATCACGAGTTCTGACACCCTGGCCTGGGCACAGAACCGCACATCAGCCTGATGTTTCCATGGACACCAATGTTACTAAGCCCCAAGCCTCGTCTTATGACCAGATTAGATATAAGCTGGATCTGCTTTCCTCTCCTGGCCTCAGATAAGAAAGTCTAGGCAACAGGCACAGGGAGGGGCGAGACTGGGGCCAGACCCTTCCATTTCAACAGAGCTGCTGACTGAAGGGGAACTCCATCATCCCGGCAAGGAGGGAAGATTCAAACACTGGGCTCACTTGGAGCTGGTCCCTAGCACTCTCCTGAAACCCCACTGATGCACCAATATGTGACTGCAGATCACAGGGTCACGTGTGAGATATTTCCTGGCATATCTTAGGCTTTCATCAATTTGTGGAACAATCTTTGTTTTAGAAGCCTCTGTGATCCATAAACAAAGCTTCAGTAGCTCAGGGTTATAGGACCAGGTTCGTCTCACCATTCTGAGACTTCCCATGATTCCATGTATAAAGTTCTCTTCACTACTGTGATCATCAGCTTGGACTCCCATGACCGAGACCACAGACTGAGTGACTTAAATGATAAAAGTCTATTCTGTCACAGTCCTGGGGGTTGGAATTCTGAGATTGAGGGGTCGGCACTGTCGGTTCTTTCTGAGACCTCTCTCCTTGGCTTGTAGATGGCTGTCTTTTCCCTGCATGCTTACATGGTTGTCCCTGTGTGCTTAACTAATCCTAATCTCCTCATCTTATGAGGACACCAATCCTATTGGATTAGGGCCCAACCTAAAGACCCATTTTAACATAATTACCTCTTCAAAGATTCTGTCTGCAGACACAGTCACATTCTGAAGTATTAGGGGTTAGGACCTTAACATATGAATTTAGAAGGTCACAATTCAGCTAATAACAGCAACCCTTAGATAGCTGGGAATACTGAGGCAGAAAAGGATCCACTGCTTATCAAAGATAGCTGTGATTTGCCCACATAAGATCAGCTCTCATACCCTTGGCCTGAACTCCCAGGTTACTAGGTTTGACTCAGCTGTGGGTTCCCAGAAGAGGTATTGATCCTCTCCCGTTTCATTTTTAGTTAGGTGACCAACCAGCTTGGTTTTCCCAGGGCTATGGGGATATTCAGGACAAGGAATTTTCAGGAATAAAAACTAGGAAATTCTAAGGCAAAGTGGTACCTTTGCCCTCCCTGCACAATTCTTCACACAAAGACCTGTGATTGGCCGCCTGAAGCGGAGTGCCTGCTCCTGAAGTGGACAGAGCCCATGGCTCAAGTACATGCCTCCCTCGCGACCCCATGAAGCAGCTTCTGGTGTGCAGGGTCCCCTGCTCTCACCTACGTGTAACAGAGCAACTTAAGTCCTCTGTAGGCACCCTCCCCAAGTAGCTCCTCAGTGTCAAACCCTGTTCCAGGGGCTGGAGAAAAGGCAGTGAACAGAATTTTAAAGACAAAGTAAATTCTCATGGAACTTCCATTCCAGGGCATGATTCCCACAAAAGCAAGTAAGTGAATATCACAGACTGCCAGCAGGTCAAGAGTGCAATGTTTAAAGGCTGATCAGCAGAAGATCACCTGGAAGGTGACCCTGAGGCAGAGACTGGAAGGAGGAGACCGAGCTCACTGAGGCACAGAGGCTCTTCCAAGCAGCAGAACAGCATGTGCAAAGGTCCAGGGAGGAGGCCTGAGAGCTAACAGAGAAGAGGTGAGCAGGAGCAAGGTCGGGAGCCCTTCCCTTGAGTACTGACCAGCAACCTCCCCATCCAGGACTCAAGGAGTCTCAGAACCTCAAGGTAAAGTAGTCACTCAGTGCCCCCACCAAAACTATGTCACAAAAACAGCCTGCACCAGTGGGAAAGTTGGAGAACCATCCCTATGGGCTAATGTAAACAAATGTATTTTTTTATGCAGCCTTATATATAATCTGGGTGCATGGGATACACACTGGGCCTTGGGCACAGCATGAAGCATCAGGGATAACTGAATGCGGTGGAGAGAGGGGTAAGGGTATGCATGAGAGGGCATCCTGCAATGGAGAATCTGGGAGGGAAGGGATGGGTCTCCCACAGGAAGCTTGCTCCTTTCCTCCACTCTGCTCTGCAGAATCCCTGCCAATCTCATGAGGCTCAGCAGGAACCTCTGAGGACAGAGGGCAACCCTGACTCTCCTCTCCAGACCTGGTAGGTTATCAGCCTTTGTTTTTGCAGGATGTGCCCAGGCAGCAAAGGCAGCCCACCATAGCCTAGCTTCTCGCAGCCCTCTCTGGAAAGCTGGATTGGGACAATGAGACTGAGACCTCAGGACATGTGAACATGAGCCATACAGGAGGCGAGTGTTTGGTAGACAGGCAGGTGGTCTTCCCCCTGACAGTGCTGGTGGCCCTCTGTGGACTGGTAGGCAATGATGTGATCTGCTGGCTTCTCTACTCACAGGTCTGGAGCAGCCCCTATGTGACCTACATCCTTAACCTGGCCACTGTTGATATGGTCAACCTCTGCTGTGTCACTGTGATCCTGCTGGAGAAAATCCTCATGCTGTATCACTGGGCGGCGTTGCAGGTGGCCGTGTTTCTGGAGCCTGTCTCCTATTTCTCTGACACAGTGGGTCTCTGTCTCCTGGTGGCCATGAGTATTGAGAGCTTTCTCTGTGCCATCTGTCCCACCTGGTGCTGCCATCGCCCAGAGCACACCTCTGCCATGGTGAGGTGGGCCCTGGCCCTTCCTTTGTATGCAGTTAGCCAGGTCTGTGAGTACTGGGAGAAGTGCTTGGCAAGTGACCAATTTCATGAGGCTTTATGACATGTCATGTACTTATTTGCTTTGTAATGGGCATGTCCAAGCTGATCCTGATCATCTGGGGCCTGTGCTGTCCCCAGTGGCGTTCCCCCATCAGGACCTACCACGTTATCCGCTTTGTGATCATCAGCTTCTTCCTTTGGGTCCTGCCCTTAGTTGTCCTTGTGTACCTGCCAGAAAAGTTTCTTACCCTTGCCTTTGACCTCCTGTTGCTGCTGTCCATTGTGGTCAGCATGCCTCACCTAGTCATCTAATTCTTGGCTGAGTACCTCTACAGGAAGAGGCACAGGGAGTCCCTAAAGGCTGTTTTTCAGAGGGCTTTGTTGAGTGAGATGGAGGCATGGATAAAATTAGGCGTTTCAGGCCCCCAATCCCAGGGCAGATTTCAGCCTCACAGCTGGAAACAAACTGCTCTTCTAGGGGGCTCATCTCCTCGACAAAGGCAGGGACTGCCTATGCACAAGGCTGTAAAAGAGATCATGTCTGGAAAACATGCTGGATCCTCCAAGGTGCAGGGCGAACGCTCTTGAGATTATTTATTACCTTTGTGTATTTTCAGAGTAACCAGATTTCTGACTGAGTTCAAGACAAAACTACTTTGCTTCTGTTGATAGCCCATTATTCTCAGTTCCCATGGAAACCCTCTAGAAAGGCAGGTCAGGAGCGAAGCAGACCTTCCTGGCTTTTGCAAGCTCCATATTTCTGAGAGTGACAAGCATCCTTCATCCTTATTCAGTCACCTTGCTCAGAGTTCTGGCTTCTACCACCCCAGTGCATCCTTCCTGGGGACCCCTGGGCAGAGACTGATTTCATGATCCTGATGTTCCTCCACCATTTATAGCCTTAAGTTTCCATCCATCCCTTCCTACGAAAGCCAGGAAAGTGATTCAGTAAGAGCGCCGTAACAAGTTGTTTCTGGCATTGCTTACCATGGAGAGACCTAATGCTGGCAGTCCAGCCTACAGCTTGGTTTCTCCAAGCTGTTCCACCCTGCTCACTCCAGGTTCCATGCACAGGCTACTCTCTGTGTTTTTCCCAGACTCATCACACAATCTAGTGTCTCTGCTTCTTCACAGGAAGCCTACCACATCAGCTGTTCCTCCAATCCCACCCTGTAGAATGTCATGCATTCTTCCCCACCCTGACCAGGGTGTTGCCTGGCACCCACCATGGTCAGAACCTTAATAAGAGCCCCTGAGCAGCCCCAGCTCCATCCCATCAATGCTCTATAGCCATCACAGCAGCACATCACCCTGCTTCATTTGTTCAATTGCCCCCCAGCCAGCATAACTCTTAGATTTCAGGATGGTGTCCACCCCCTGAGTTGTCCTCAGGTGCAGCATTTGACCTTGTTGCATGACATCCTCACACAGGATTCACTCTCTCCCTTGTTTGCACCAAACTCACTCCCAATCTTGCAAGGTCCCTTTCTCCCTTCCCTGCTTAGAGCACTCCCTCAACACTATCTGTACGTTTTACTCTTTGTCACCCTTCACTCCTTAAAGATGTTTGCTCAGACCACCCCACTTAAATATCCACCCCTTTTTGACTCTTCTCTAAAAGGTTTGTTTCTTTTAATGTGAGGATAATTGTCTATAATTATTTTCTATGTATTGCGTGTTGTGTGTTATTATCAGTATATTGTACTCCTGCCTCATTTGCACTTGAAGCCCCAGTAGGGCAGAGGCCAGAGGCCACACCTTCCTCGTACCCTAGCATATTCCCAGCGAGTAGCAAAATGCCCTGCAAGTCTGACTTTACCCCCCCATCAGCTGGTGTTATCAATCGTTCACTAGTCCACCTTTCCACCTTGCATGTTTCCACATGTTTTCATTGTCTCTGCCTTCTTGAGGCTTCCCAAACATATTCTAACTAGAATTCGACAAGCATGTCTTTGGAGATTGTTCCCACTGTTCTTGTAATTGATTTGTCACTTTTTTACTCACTTGGAAAATGCCACTTGTATAATACTATGACTGTTATGTGAAATTCACACTGTTTTCTCTGTTGCCTAAAACTTGCTCAGGTTTGTAAATGTGCCAATGATACTGGTAAGCAATGTACATTCTCTTATTTTAGATATGCAACGTGATACATTCTAAAGCAATTCTGAGATGTTTAGATTACAGTAATTCTTTAAATGTTGTTACTTGGATCATATTGATTTCTGCCTAGTGTAAATGACAAAATTGATAGGGACATGTTCATATCTCCTATTAGTTTGTTTCATGTCACACTAGAATTTGAAACAGAGTTTGATTTACATAATTTGATGTTGTTTTTTGATAAGTGAATGGCAGAAACCCTGGCCCTAGAGCACAGGAGGGCTGATCCAGGCTGTCTGTCTTTAGTCAGCGTGGTTTGTTCTAACAAAATGCCATAGATTAGGCTACAAACAGCAGTTATTTATTTTCTCAGAGTCCTGGAGCTCGGAAGTTCAAGATCAATATGTCAGCAGGGTGGGCTTCCCCTGAGGCCTCCCTCTTTGACTTGAGATGGCTGCCTTCTCCCTGTGTCATGACATGGCCTTTTTCTGTGTGCCCACATCCCTGGTGACACTTTCTATTCTTATGAGGATTTTAATTCTTTAGGATTAGGACCTCAGTCTTATGAGCTCCTTAACCTTAATTATCTCTTTAAAGGCCCTATCTCCAAATATTGTCACATTCAGGGTTAGGACTTTAGCCCGTGAAGTCTGGATGCCTGGAAGTAAGAGGCAGGTTGATCTCACAGAGTTGGGCTGCTGCTATGTTCAGGGAGGGGATACAATTTGGGCATTTTATGTGCCTTTACCCTGGGCTCCCTTGGAGGTGAGCATCTGGCTTATGGTTCTTTAGTTTTTTGTGGAAACGTCTCTATTATCCTTGCAGCTGATGAGCTCCTGGCAACACAGACAGTCCTCAGTTTCCTGAATTCTCTCACTCACTCAGAAAAACAAAAATATCAAGGCTAGGTATGGACTATTACAGTTTAGTAAGTAATCCCCTTCCTTCCCTCTGGAATTCAGAACTACTGATGAAAATGAATGAAGGAATGAGGACAGTGTCAGATGGAGAACAATGTATTGCTTCTATTGCTCCTAAAATTGAACTGGAGAAAGTGGCTTGGATGTCCAAAAAATTGACTTTCAAAAGTGCCCCTTAAATGGTACCTACTCCAGAGGATCCCATCCCTCCTCCCTCTTCCTGCCTATCTCTCTTTGGAGGAAAGCAGTCCTTCTGGGGAACTCACCACCCACTGGTGAAGGGAGCACTCACTCCAGGTTATTCTTCCAAACTCACTCATCAGATTCCTTCCTTCTCCCCTGGGAGAGAAAAAGTGGGGGGAAAGAGAGAGAGCCCAGAGCTTCAAATAGACCTGAGATTCTCAGTCTTAAATAGTATTGAGGAACTCAAAGAACTTTTGTGGATCAGGGTTGTATCTTTCAATATTTACAGTATTAGTAATTATAACTCAGAACTTTACAAATGTTTACTTATTAACTCCTTTAGAACATCAATTATATGCCTATTCCATGTAAACATGTATAAATTTTAGAAAAAATAACTATGTTTTCTTTAAAAAGGTATGTTATTGAGAAGAGCAAGATGGTTTTGTATTTTGCAGACCTCTTAGAGGCCTGTCGTCCAGCAGCAAGCTGGACATTCACAGCTGCTTCTGCATTGGTGGAGTTTTCCAGTTGGTGGCTTCATCTCACCTCATATGGTCTCTGGAAAACTCTGCTTTCACTCAGGAGTGCATGAGTGTGAGAAACACAGACTCACTTCAATACTTCAAGTATTACCTGAAGATTACATTGGCCTCCCTTCCCCTAAAAAGGTGTTGGGGACCACATCTCAAGAATTACTCCTCTGGGGTGATCCCCACCTGGAAATAAGGGCTGAGGGAGTGGAGGCACCCACCCTCTCACACCAGTTCCCTTGTTTGGAATTTTTAAAGAGAGAGGCAACCCAGCATTCACCCTGCAGTAGGGCAGAACTGTGTGGCACATCCTGAGAAGGGATCAGCGGGTGACCAGGACTGAGCCTCTGCCACCTGGAAGAAACTGTACCTCAGGACTGACCAGAGTGTCTTGTGGAGTTTCGGCCTCACCAGGAGGCACTTGAATCATGGTAACCATAAGACACTGCACGGGACAGGAAGATGAATAGTAGCAATAGCAACTAGAGCAAATATGTTCACTGATGATTTCCTATATCTCAATATTGCTGTAATCACTGTGAAAGCATGAAGCCAGGTAATTTTAACAACTCTATTAATAGGTAACATTATTATCCTGCTTCAGCCTAAGCCAAAAGGCCGCTTGGCCCACTTAGCTGGTTGTTATCCAATGGTCCCAGCACATTTATAACAAATATAGTCCTTCACTATTGCTCTGATTTTTGGTTATCAATCATGTTTAGACTTATGTGGGTCTGTCTCTGGGCCTTCTGCTCTGTTCTGTTGGCCTATTTATCCACCCTTGGGCAACACCATACTTGATGTAGTTACTGCATCTTTCCCATGCATATCTATGCCCAGGAAACTGAATCCTCCTACAAACAGCCAGAGAAGAATAAGACATATACGTACAGAAAATCAAAGATAAGAATGAAGCAGATTTCTTGTTGGAAAGTTGCAAGTTGTATGACGGTGGAGAAAATTCTTTAAAATATTAAAAGAAATAAATTTGTCAGCCTAAAATTTTTTACACAGTCAAAATATTTCCCAAAGAGACGGCAAAATAAAGAGGTTTTTGGAGACACAAAAAAGATGAAAGAAATCATCACCAGGAGATATGCAGACTGAGAAGTGTTAAAAGACATACATCCAGCAAGAGAATAATGACTCCACATGGAAATCTGTGTCTATTTAAGGAAGGAGTCCTTTGCCCTGATGGTATCTTCTTAAGATGCTGAAATAAGTGGTGAGAGCCAACATTCTTGGCTTGTTCCTCATCTGGGGTGAAAGCATCCAGTCTTTCATTATTAAGGGTAATACCCACTAAATATCAACCACAGGATTTTTTTTTGGTAGATGCCTTTTATCATTTTGAGATACTTTGTTTCTATTCCTAATTGACTGAAGTTTTTTATGAGCCTATTGGATTTTGTCTAATGCTTTTTCTCAATGTACTGAAATAATGTTTTTGCATTTTAATCTGTTAATGTGGTAAATTATATTAGCTCATTTTTCATGTTAAACCTGCCTTGTATCCCTGGGATAAATTTCACTTGGTCTTGATGTGCATATATTTATATTTCTGGTGCACACGTATGTATGTTTGTGAGAAAGTGATTCTGTGTGTGGCGATGCAGTAGACCTAGAATAGTAAAAAAAAAAAAAAAAAAAAAACTTTGAAAAAAGAAGAAGCAAGTGAGACAGTTTATAATACCCAACTTCAAGGCTTATTATAAAGGTTCAAAAATCCAGATGGTGTGATATTGGCAACAGGATGGACAAATAGGTCAACAGAACAGAAGAGGGTCCAGAATAGACCCTAACATATATCTTCAATTGATTTTGAAAAAGGTGTAAAGTAAATTCAGTGGAGAAAGGACAATCTTAGCAACAAACGGTCCTTAGAATTATTGGATATACATATGCACATATGAACAGAACTTCAATCCATACATGGCATCATACATAAAAATTAATTCAGAATTTATCATAAACTATAATGTAAGACCTAAAGCTGTAAGCTGTATGTAAGAAAAGAAAAGAGAATATCAGTGTAACTTATGGTTAGGAAAATTTTCTTGGATGAATACGAAAAGTATGATGCATAAAAGAAAAAATTGATCAATTGGATTTCATCAAAATATAAGATGTGTGCACTTTGAAAGACCCTGTGGGGAGAATGAAAAGGCAAGTCCCAGGCTGGAGGAAGTGGTTGCAAATCTCACATCTGATGAAGGACTCATATGTAGGATCTATAAAGAGCTCTGATGAATGGGCCCCTGGCAGCCCTTGGGAATCACAGGGGTGCTGTGCCCTGGACAGACACGGAAGACACTTCCCACCCTGTCATTCATGTCTTCTGAGCAGCAGTGCTCAATGTCCCCTACAAATGCCCCCTCCTGGGCCCACAGACCCTCTTCTCCCCACATCCACACCCTCAGGCCAGGCCCTGGGGCTCTTGTTGCGACAGGGCCCCTCCTGCAGGACACAGGGAGGGAGGGACAGTCAGTCTCAGGCTCTGGGTGCCCAGCTTCAAGCTTACCCACCTCAAGGCTCTCTGGGCCCATCTCACAGGATATAATGAGGTGGTCTGGCACCTACTGGACACGCCATCTAGATCTAATCCTGAGCTGTGAAGCCAGAGGAAAGGAGGGATGTTTGTTGGACCAGTCACCCTGTTCTGCCGAGTCTCACAGGGCCCTTCCCTTAGAGCCCAGCTCTAGACACACAGCACAGAGGCCATGAGGTGGCCAGCCCAGAACCTGCAGGCTGGGTTGGGGACCACAAGAGGACTGTCTGGGGACAGCCAGAAGACCCCTCACTAGTTTTCTCACTACCTCATTTCTTATCAGCTACCTTACCTCCATCAAAACCCCGCTTCATGCAAAATCAGTAAGAGGAGGAAGATGGTAAAAGAATCAATGGGAAGAAAACAAAAAAAGGACAACCATTAACAGTCCAGAACTGTGGGTGGGAAGAGTGGAACTGGGAACAGACCCTTTCGTTTCAACAGAGCCTTGATTGAAGGGGACTCCATCATCCCAGCAAGGAGGGAAATTTGAAACACTAGGTTCACTTGGAGCCGATCCCTAAACGTCTCCTGAAACCCCACTGATATACTGACATGTGACTGCAGATGCCAGGGTTGCCTGTGGCATATTTCTAGAAAAATCACAGGCATTTATCAGTTTGTGGGACAAGTTTATTTCCAGAAGCTTCTGTGACCCAGAAGCAAAGCGTTAGCAGCTCAGAGTTGTAGAATCAGCATCTCAGATTATAGGATTATAGGATCTACCAGGTCGTAGATCTCACTGTTGCAAGACTTCCCATGATTCAATTTGTAAAGTTCTCATCACAACTGTGATCATCAGCTTGGACTCCCAAGACCGAGACCACAAACTGAGTGGCTTAAACTACAGAAGTTTATTCTCTCTCGGTTCTAGGAGGCTGGAAGTCTGAGATCAAGGAGTGGGCAGGATAGGTTTCTTCTGAGGACTCTTTCCCTGGCTCCTAGATGGATATCTTCTCCCTGTGTCCTCACATGGTTGTCCGTCGTGGTGTTTGTATCCTAATCTCGTCTTCTTATAAGGACACGAGTCCTACTGGATTAGGGCCCATTCTAATAATCCATTGAATTTCACCTCAAGTAAAGATTAAATTAAGGGCTGGTGTGAGCTCTCATCTCAGAATCAGAGCCATTACTTCATTCCCAAAGCAAAGGTTACCTGGCTGTTTTGGCTGCACTAAGGCAGACACCTCCTTCACAGCCTGGTCCCAGAGACAGTTTCTACTAACTGCTTATTTTCCTGTGTATGGGCCTTACTTCATTGTTTCTTTGCATGTTGTATTATTTAGTTCTTTTTTTTTTAACTTAGCATTTTAAACAGTATAATGTGGCAACTCTGGAAGTCATATTTTTTCTGTTCCCAGATTTTATTATTACTAGTGGTTGTTTTTGATCAGGTTTTTAAAAACTATCTGTCAAGTCTGTTTTTTTTTTTTTTTTTTTTTTTTTTTGTTGTCGTTGTTGTTCAATGTGGCCACTGAAGTCTCTGCTTGGTTAGCTTAGTGGCCAGGTAAAGACTGGGCAAAGATTTCCATAGGTTCCTGGAAGTAATGTCTCCCAGTATATGTAGAGAGGCTCTGTGTGCAGGTAGAGACAGGTCTTCAAAGCCCAACCAAGCAGTTTACACTGTGTCCTAGCCTTCATTTCCTGTCTGTGCAGTGCCTCAAATTTATTCATGGTTAGAGCTTAGAGCCTGCTCAGGTCTGTTCAAAGCATTTATGCAGCACTTGTCATGCCCACATCTATGCATGCATGTGGCCCTCTGGACTTTCTGGAGTATATTAAGGCTTTTCAATCCCCTTTATGGACATCTCATTCCCTGACATTTCCTTTTTAAGTTCTTGGTTAGGCTATTGTTTGTTCCAACTGTTATTTATGACCATAAGCAACCATGATGTTCAACAACGGCCTATGATTCTTTTTACTTATTTCCCCAGGAAATACATTGTTCTCTCTGGGGTAGCTCTGAGTCAAGTCAAATAAGGATAGCATTGTGAGTTCTAGGGAACAACCAGACAGGTAAAATAATAACAATCCTCTGGAAATAAGGGATTAAAAGATCTGTAACCCTATTGTGTCCCCTCCAGTGATTTCATGTCTGCTGGTTTTCACCATGATTGTGGACCGTTGGTTTTTAAGAGCTGAGGAGGAAGGAACAGGAGAGGAACCAGTTAAAACATCACAGAGCTCACTGTTCTTATCAAGATTCAGCTATTATTCTTGAACAAACACTCCCCAGATTGCAGCAAGCCTTTGGTTAATTTCTAGAGTTCTAAACAATGTTAATTCTGACAATTCTTCCATAGTTCATTTTACTCTTAGGCAGTAGGTCATTTTTGGAAGTCATTACTCTGTTATTTTTGTTGATGTCACTGTGTTACCGGAAAGGGCCCCCAATCCAGACCCCAAGAGAGGATTCTTGGATCTCACGTAAGAAAGAATTTGGGGTGAGTCCATAAAATGAAAGCAAGTTTATTAGGAAAGTAAAGGAATAAAGTATGGCCACTCCATAGACAGAGCAGCGGCATGGGCTGCTCAACTGAGTATACTTACGGTTATTTCTTGATTATATACTAAACACGGGGTGGATTATTCATAAGTTTTCTGGGAAAACGGTGGGCAATTCTCAGAACTGAAAGTTCCTCCCCTCTTTAGATTATATAGGGTTACTTCTGGACATTACCATGGCATTTGTAAACTGTCACGGCATTGATGGGAGTGTCATTCAGTATGCTAATGCATTATAATTAGAGTATAATGAACAGTGAGGAGGACCAGAGGTCACTTTCATTGCCATCTTGGTTTTGGCCGGCTTCCTTACAGCATCCTGTTTTATCAGCAGGATCTTTGTGACCTATATCTTATGCCAACCTCCTATCTCATCCTCTGACTGAGAATGCCTAACCTTTTGGGAATGCAGCCCAGCAGGTTTCAGCCTTACTTTACCCAGCCACTACTCAAGATGGAGTCACTCTGGTTCAAACGCCTATAACAACAGTATGGTTTTTTATTTTATTGGAATTGTTGCTTTAGGGATTATGATATAAATATTTAACCTTTCATGGTCTTAGAATGAATAGATCCATTTATTATTATTAGTTTATTCAGTAATTGTCATATGTATTACATCTGTATGAATCCCCATCAGTGTTGTACTTTTTAGTTCCAACAGAGATACATATTTTAAATAATTCAAAAAGAGAATAATATATGATTGCATTTACCCAGATAATTACCCTTTCTGTTGTTCCTTTTTCATTCATGATATTCTGATTTTCCCTCTGGTTTTATTTCCTCTCTGCCTGAAGCAGTGCAATCCATGCTTAAAAGCATTTCTTTTAAATCAGATGAGTTGGTGATACCTACTTTCACTGAGAATATCTTTACTTCATCTTCGTTTCTGAAGAATATTTCAACTTTATACAGAATTGCCCAAATGAGTGTCAATTGTGAGGAATGGGAATTAATGACATTGGCTGCTAAAATGGAGTGAAGAAGGTAGGTGAACAGCTCTGGTCTAAGACCAAGGTTCCCATGCAAGGCTTGGTTTTTCTGCTGGGCTTTAAGACCCCAAAGCCCAAGAAAACGCTATCGTCTTATGAAATTTCCAAGAAGAAGACCATCCACCTCACCCTAAAGGTGGTGAAGCCCAAGATGCAGAGCTGCCCATGTTTCTGGTGGAAACATGTGATGAGGAGCAGAGAAACCTCCTCCTGGCATGACTTAATTTAAAAAAATATGGTAGATTATGGCATCAGAAAGGACAAATTACATTTCTTGACATACCACTCCACTGGAGGTGACCCAGGGGTAGAGAGATGCTTAAGGAAAAGCAGTTCATTTTCTTCTGGCTCATGTTCAGTAACCAGGGTGCCCAAATACTTTGAAGACGGAGTCTTAATCCAGAAGATAGGAGTTCTGTGTAACCTATACTATATGGTTACTTGATAGCAACAAAGTCCTTGTTGAAATATTCTGTTATAACTCAAAGGTTATATTATGTTTGCTTTTTTTTTTCTGGACTCTTTAGTGGAAAATGGAAAAAAATACTACAAATAAAACATTAAACTTTTCCTTCCAATATTTCACCTTTATTTCAGTCTCAAAAAAGTTGTTATTTGCAACTTTAATGTGGCCAGAACCATATACATTTGAAAGGCTGCTAAATTGAAAACAACAGAGCCTGCATTTTGGTTGTAACAATCCATTGTGTGTATTTGCATGTGATTATAGACTTGCTAAGTTTTAGTTCCTCCTTTCCTCTGGCTGTAACTTGAGGCAGTGAAGGAGAAAGAGAAGGCAAAAAAGGGTCAATAGAAGAAGGAGCAACTGGACAGAAAGAACCTTGAGGAAGAAGGAAAGAAGACATGTGCAGGGGGTTGAATGCTTATATCCTTCCAAAATTCATATGTTGAAATCCTAAACCACCAAGATGATGGCATTAGAACATGCGGCCTTTGGGCAGTGATTAGGTCATGAGGGAAGAGGCTTCATGATTGGAATTAGTGCCCTCATAAAAGAGACTCCAGAGAGTTGGTAGCCCCTTTCACCATGTGTGGGCACAGCAAGAAGTCACCTTCTATAATCAGAAAGCAGGCCCTCAATAGGTATGAAATCTGCATTAATCTTGGAGTTTCCAGCCTCCAGAACTGTAAGAAAGAAATGTTTGTTATTTATAAACCACCCAATTTATGTGTAGCTTGTGATAGTAGCTTGAATGAACTAAGCTAACACGGTAAGAACCAGAAATGAAGACAGAGTGACGGTGATGACTGTCAAGCACACTCATGAGAAGCAAGGGCCATGGCCTAGCTGATTTGGCTGGAGAAGATATGAGCCACTTTTACACTTAGATGGCTTATTATTTACATATAAAAAAGAAGTAAAAGCCAAACGTGCCAATTCCCTGGCTCCTTGTCCTACACACCAAAAAGGATGACACGGAAACAAAAGGGGCCAGACGACTGTGACACTGTTGTGGAATATACCACTGGTGAGGAGTCAGTTCTAGAATCCAGCTATTCCTCATTATATTCTTCAGCTATATCCTAAAGGGTGTGGGACAGAAAACCCCATGCTCCATCCAAAACCTGGGAGACAGTAAAGACTTGTCACATGACATACTCCCAGGGATATAAGAAGGAGAGTGAGAGATGGCATTGAGGCAGGTTCTAAAGGGCCTCCCATCCTCTCATATTCCAGGAGGATCAAAAAGCATCCTTCTAAATCTCAGATTAGCTGTTTTTCAAGCCTTTGCTTACATGACCTACGTAGATACATGCAAGATGTCCAGAATGCTATGATGGAGTAGTTCCCCTACACTGACATGACAATTGGAGAGCAATTATATAACCAGAAATAGGCATGGTGGAGTTAGGAAATCTATAGAAGTGATGATAGTAAAAAGAACAGAATGGAGGATAGAAATATTAAGAATGGACAGTGATAGGAATGACAATATTTGAATTTGTGTGCCTTATGGAGCTACCTATCTCCTCTCACCCAATTTCTTTTATCTCTCTGTCCCTCTCTTTCTCATTCTCCCTCTCATAGATAACATAGCCACACTGTGACCCACCACAGTGGCTCAGGTGTATGTGGGAAGGGTAGTAGTCTGGAAAACTTAACATGTTCATAAATCTTGAAGAAACTCTTCTTACTTTCGAAAGTATATTAAGCAGCTCTCCAGCTTTCCCTGGAGTCTCTTTCCTTCCGTAGTAACCTCCTGAGTGCTCGCTTTATCTCCTTGTTCCTCAGGGTGTATATGAGAGGGTTAAGTGAAGGAGTGCCCACTGCATAGAAGAGACCAAAGAACTTGCCCCTCCCTTGGGCATACGGATTTTTGGGCTGGAGGTAGACAGCAATGACTGAGCTGTAGAAGAGGGTGACCACAGTGAGATGGGAGGAGCAAGTCCCAAAGGCCTTTCTCCATGCTGTGGCAGAGTTAATCCTCAGCACTGCCTGGGCAATGGCTCCATAAGAGGCAAGGATGAGGCTGAGGGGCACAACCACGATGACACTGGACACAGCCAACTGGATTTCATTGTAGGGGGTATCTCCACAGGAGAGTTGAATCAGAGATGAGACCTCACATAAAAAGTCATCTATCTGCTGGTGGGGACAGAAGGGCAAGTGGAGGGTGGGTGGTGTCTGGACTATTGATTGGACCAGACTCATAACCCAGGCCACAGATGCCAGCTGCCAGCACAGGCGGGGGTGGATGATGGTGGCATAGTGGAGGGGCTGGCAGACAGCCACGTACCGGTCAAAGGCCATCACTGTCAGGAGGATGCACTCAGTGATCCCCAGGGACAGGAAGATGAAGAGCTGGACACAGCATCCCAGGAAGCTGATGGTCTTCTTTGGGCCCCAGAGGTTGACCAGCATCTGGGGGACACAACTCGTGGTAAAGCAGAGGTCCAAGAAGGAGAGGTCAGAGAGGAAAAAGTACATTGGAGAGTGGAGCCTGGGGTACAGTACAGACAGCAGGATGATGAGTGTGTTGCCCACCAGGGTCAAGAGGTAGGAAGTGAAGACAACCACAAAGAGAGTCCTTTCCAGTGCTGGGTGTTCAGAGAAGCCCAGAAGGAGGAAGCCCATGGGAGAGCTTTGGTTAACCATGGCCTGTTCTTGTTTGTACCTGGAGGGATGAGGCTGTCACCCCAGTGTGATTCAACCTGTCTTATCAAAACTCAGCCTGGGTGTTTGTGATGTCACAGTAGGTGGGTGTTTCTTTTCTGTCTCTGCTCGCCCAGCCTCCCTTTCCCAGGCTTATCATCATCCAGCAGCTCCTTCTCGTTCCCTGTTCCTTCTGATCAAACGTTGTCTAGCAGAAGTGAGGAAACCAAGAATGTGCTGGAAAGCAGGTGGAACCTCACATTGGTGCCTCTGACTTCTTGGTTGAGGGCAAAGAAAGCTGATGTAAAACATGGATTAATTAACTGATCTTCATTAATTCAACAATAAATTGTTAGGCTCTATCTTATTCTAAATGTTGTGGTAGTTCTGAATATTTCATTATGTACATCCATAAAGAATTAGAAAAGAATCATTTGATAGAATTGCCCTACTATTCATATGTATGCAAAATTATTCTGTATTCTGGGGCATAAGTTTCCTGGAATTATTCATGTTTTATCTACTTTATCTTTGTTTGCAGAGGTGTCAATCAGAGGCAGAGTGTAGAATTAACAAAGAGATTTCTCCGCTGTGTGTATTAACTCCACTCATAGAAAAATCAATGAGGTATTTTGTTCCTTCTCCATTAAAAAAATTATGAGTCATTAAACTAAATGTAAGAGCTTCCTCTACAAATGAAAATCCCTAACCTCAACTTAACATTATGTAGAATGTAGCAAAATGACATGAAAAAAATGCTGCCAATTGTCTTGTTCTGGGGCTTAGAAATTAAAAAGATGATATAATTTTTAAAATTTTTTGCCTCTCAAATAAGATTATGTCAATGGCAAAATAGAGAGTTGATATTGGGACATTTAAGTAGAAATTATTCAGGATCTAGAAGAATTTAAAGAAAAAAAGGAAGGAATTAGAATTTGTTACTTTCTTAATTCTATTCACTATTTAAGATTTAAAACATTATTTTTATAAAAATTCATACCCCCAAATTTTAAGAGTAATTTAAAGAATTTCTGAATGTTCTTTATCTATATTAGTAAAGTGCTAACACTTGACATTTTTATCATTACGTCTTTATCTTTACATATGCAATTATATTTACCCTGAGCTACTGAACAGTGAGTTGTATATATAATGCCTCTTCACTTCTTCATGTTTCTAAGATAGAAATTTTTTTTAGTGTAAAAACAGCTCAGTTACTAAATACAGGAAAGCCAACATTGATAAAGTATTATTGGCCGGGTGTGGTGGCTCACGCCTATAATCCCAGCACTTTGGGAGGCCAAGGCGGGCGGATCACCTGAGGTCAGATGTTTGAGATCAGCCTGGTCAACATGGTGAAACCTCGTCTCTACAAAAAATACAAAAAAAAAAAAAAATTAGTGGGGTGTGGTGGTGGGTGTCTGTAATCCCAGCTACTCAGGAGGCTGAAGCAGGAGAATCGTTTCAACCTGGGAGGTGGAAGTTGCAGTGAGCTGAGATCGTGCCATTACACTCCAGCCTGGGCAACGAGAGAGAAACTCTGTCTCAAAACTAACTAAATAAATAATAAAATATTATTACTTACTCTGTAGACCATACTTATAATTTTGCCAATAATTTCTGTTATATACGTGTTTTCCCATGGAAGATCCACTCCAGATTATGTATGTCTGAGCTTGCCCTCTTAAGTAGCCTTTCCTTAGTCAGTGAAATAACAAGCTTTAAAGTATAGGCTGGTCGGTTCAGTTCCTAGCATGAGAAGCGGAGAGACTAGAAGAGTATGGCCTCATGTATTCAATAAACACTGGGAAATATATGGGAAAATTGAGACTCTCCCCAACACCGCCGCCCAGAATTGAAGGCAAATAAATTAAGATGAGGTGTGGGTTAGGAAAGAGTCTGCACAATAAAGGAGGCATCTGGGTGGGTGGGCCACGGAAAGCCTTTAGGAGGAGGTGACATGCATGTTTGCTGTAAAAGACTGTGCTGAGACACATGAGGCAAGCTCAATGATGGGGGTAGGATGCGGCACCACCCTGGCAGGTAAGAGGCAGAAACTGAGGGTTTTCTGAGCACAGACAATGGCAGGAGGGCCGTTTAGGGGATGTGGCCATTTAGGGCAATCAAGTTGGTGGTCTCATTGGCAGACAGTGCCCTGGGACTTTATGGGATGGCACAATCACCTCTGCATCACAGGACCCTGTCTGGTGTTAAAAGCTGCCTCCCATCTCCCTTTTCATCAAGACTCCCTCCTTTTTGTCTCCTTCTATATTCCTTCCTCCATCATTACGTCTCTCCTTGAGGATAAGATTTGTTCCCTTAATTTTTTAAAAATCATATAAACAAAAAGTATATAAAACACATCTATGGATTTTATGGAATAATAAACACATGGTGTACCTGAATCTCCTCCTGATTTAAGAACAGATCAAATATTACTGGTATCTTGGAAGTCTTCTGTGTTCTCCTCCCTGATCACATCTCCTTGTCTCCCACTGAAGAAGTAAACACTATTCTGATTATTTTAAATATATCGTTCCCTTTTAAACTTTGCAGCCTCATCTCTTTTGTGTCTCAGCAATTGTCCAGAGTTTTGTTCATCCATAAACTGCAGCATTTCTTACATTCTTACTCTCTTGGCAACTTGTCTCACTGTATGTTTTTTCTTAATCTCTTCAGTTTATATCTTCCTTTGACCCTCTGCACTCTCCTATTTTCTATCTTTAATAACATGCCTTTTCCTTACCCTGTTTCTTCTGGTCCTTTTCTCTGACACCAATAATAGGCAAGCACTACTTTCCCTACATCCCATTAACTCCACACAGAAGCACATTAATTTATTCTTTTTTGGTCCTCAAAGAGCCAGTCATGTACTAACTGCTACAAAGTTATGAGACAAATTCTGCCCTACAGTTCAATAATAATAACCACTTATAGTTTTGACAGTTACTATCTGTTGATGTCCTATATACTAACACTGTGCTAAATAATTTCCTGGAATATCTGCTTCTTAAAAGAACCCTGCTAGACAGTTAATATCTCTGCAGAAGAACAAACAGTCTCAAAGAGGTTAAGTAACTTGCCCAGGGTTACCCTGCCAATGAGTGTCAGTGCCAGGATTGTAGACCCTGTTTGATTCAGAACTGTCTTAAGAACATGTGGAAATTGATGGGCTGTAGGGGAATAAACTTGTGACTTACTTGCAGTTAAGTCAGACTCTCTTCACGGCCTTGCTGCCACAGCTTCCCCATAGAAAGGAACTTCTGGACTGGTTGGAGCCTCCACTTGTGATCTCACAATGAGAACTAAAAGCAAACTAAAGAGGAATGTTACAGTCTTGATGTTTATTGGAACTTGGATTTCAGTTAAGAGTATTGATTGCTGGTGCTTACTTCCATGGGCACTCAAAAAAGCGCTTCATATTTACGGCTCCTTATAACTTCAAAAGGTGGGTACTATTATTACCTTCCCTTACAGATCAATAATTGAAGACATGTAGAGGTTGAATATCTTGTTCTGGAAAGTATAGCTAGTAAGCGCCAAAGACCAAATTTTAACCCAGGTGGGCTGGCTGAAGAAGCTATGCACTAACCACATTCCACCATTGCTCTGCCAGACACATGAGCTAGAGTTAGCGCTTTACTATGGAACTCTTGCTAACGACTTCTTTTCCTCAATCCAGTAAGTTAACCTCTCTTTTAGTGACATTAAAGGCAGAAAAAAAGGCATAGTGAGATGATGGGGGGAGGAATCCCAAGACTCCTATCCCATAGAGAGAAGTAGCTCATTAATTCTGCCAAGACTAGGGGCCCCATAACCTATAGACAGCTAATTGGCCACAGCTACTAATGGTTAAGAAGGAATGTGAAGATTCAAAGGAAGTGTGCCAGCAACTGAGTTCCCTTTGGCATATAAAAAGGTCACCACTGCTTCTCCGTGTCACTGGGGAGTAGAAGGGCACTATTCTCTCCCGATCCACACCTTCTGAGTGTCCCATATTTCCAGCCTTCCTCTCAAGCCTCGAATGTGCTCATTCAATCCCCCCTGACTTTGGTTTATTTCCTTTCTCTTTTTAAAATTAATGTATAATTTACATAATGAAGTGCACATATTTTAATGGACAATTCACTGAATGTGAACAAATGTATACATCCAGACAACCATTACCCTACTGAAGATATAGAACATTTCCATCACTCCAGAAATTTCATCATGCCCATTTACAATAATTCTCCCCATGCTCTAGGCAACCACTGCTTTGATTTCTACCATTTTGTTTTGCTTTTTCCAGAACTTCACATAAAAGATTCATTCAGCACATACTCTTTTGTGTTTGGTGTGTTATACTCTGTACCACAGTTTGGAGAATCATCCCTGTTGTTTTGTGTATCAATAGTCCAATTCTTTTTTAAAAATATCAGTGAGTAGTATTCTCTTGCCTAAATATATCACAATTTTTTCATCCATTCACTTGCTGATGAACATTCAGGTTTGTGGTTGTTTTAAAATATGGCCCCCAATTTTCTTATATCCCCTTCACAAAGTAGAGCCTACTTCCCTTGCCTTTGCATGGGAGCTGTACTGAGTGACTCAGTTTTAACAAATAGAATCTGGTAGAAATGATGGGATGTGACATCAAAGACTATGTCACAGTAACATTGTGACTTCTTCTTTGTGGATTGTTTACTTTGGAGGAAGTCGTCCTAGCAGTGAATGGAAACACACATATGGGGAGAAACTAAGGCTCCCTACTAAAAACGTGCAACATGTGACCGGGACATCTTGTAAGTGAATCCTTCAGCTTCATCCAAATCTTCTTAGAAATACAATCAGCTGACATCTTGACTACAGTGTCAAGAAAGGTCCTAAAATAGATACATCTACTATGTACTCACAAAAAGTTTTTAAAAAGTTAAAAGAAAGATCCTAAGCTAGAATCACCAGCTACTATTTAGCTGCTTCTGAATTGCTGGCCCATAGAAACTGTGAGATAATAAATATTTGTTGTTTGAAGCCATTAAGTTTTGGGATAACTTTTTATGCTGTAATAGAGAACCAGTGTGGGGTGGTTTCCAGTTTTTGCTGTTGTGAATCAATCTGCTATAAACTTTCATGTACAAGTCTTTTGTGGATGTGTATTTTCATTTCTCTTTGGTCAAAACCTATTAGTGGAATTTCAGGGTCATGTGATAGACATTCTAGTGGATATCAGGTGATATCTCATTATAGCTTTTATAGCTTTTTAATTTAATTTTTTTTTTTTTTGAGACGGAGTCTTGCTCTGTTGCCCAGGCTGGAGTGCAGTGGCACGATCTCAGCTCACTGCAAACTCTGCCTTCTGGGTTCACGCCATTCTCCTGCCTCAACCTCCCAAATAGCTGGGACTACAGGCGCCCGCCACCACACCCAGCTAATTTTTTGTATTTTTAGTAGAGACGGGGTTTCACCATGGTCTCGATCTCCTGACCTCGTGATCCGCCCACCTCGGCCTCCCAAAGTGCTGAGATTACAGGCGTGAGCCACCGTGCCCAGCTTTTTTTTTTAGACTGAGTTTCACTCTGTCGCCCAGGCTGGAGTACAGTGGTGTGATCTCGGCTCACTGGAACCTCCGCCTCCCGGGTTCAAGTGATTCTCCTGCCTCAGCCTCCTGAGTAGCTGGGATTATAGACATGTACCACCATGCCCAGCTAATTATTGTATATTTAGTAGAGACGGTGTTTCACCACATTGACCAGGCTGATCTCGGACTCCTGATTTCAGGTGATCCACCCGCTTAGGCCTCCCAAATTGCTGAGTTACATGTGTAAGCCACCACGCCAGGCTAATTTTTAAAATTTTTTGTTGTATATGTATATGCTTAGGATATACAGGATTTCCTTTTTTTTTTTTGAGACAATTCTCATTCTGTCTCCTAGGCTGGAGTGCAATGGCACGATCTCGGCTCACTGAAACCTCCGCCTCCTGAGTTCAAGCGATACTCCTGCCCCAGCCTCCCAAGTAGCTGGGATTACAGGCGCATGCTGCCACACCCGGCTACTTTTTTGTGTTTTAGTAGAGAGGGGGTTTCAGCATGTTGCCCAGGCTGGTCTCGAACTCCTGAGCTCAGGCAATCCACCCGCCTCGGCCTCCCAAATGATGTTTTGATATACATAGTTAAATGATTACTATGGTCAAGCCAATTAACATATCTATCAACTCACAGTTACTTTTCTTGTGGTAAGAGTACTTAAAATCTATTCTCTTAGAAATTTCCAGTATATAATACAATGTTATCAACCGTAGTCCTCAGGCTATACATTAGATCTCTAGACTTATTAATCTCACAGTAGTTTTTAAATTTACAATTATCCAACAACTAAGTCATTGAGCATCTTTTCATTGGTCATTTATATATTCTTTTGTGAGGTGTCTGTTCAAGTCATTTGTCCATATTTTATAGTGTTTCCTTTTATGATAAAAGTATATGAGTTCTTCATATATTCTGCATAAAAGTCCTTTGTCAAATAAATGCATTGTGCTATTTTTTCAGTCTGTGGTTTGATGTTTCATTCTGAATGGCGTCTTCAAAGGAGAAGAAGCTTTTAAGTTTGATTAACTCAAAATTCATCAATTATCTTTTCGCAGTTAAGTGCTTTTTGAATCCTAAGAAATCTTTACCTATTCTAAGGTCATAAATATTTTCTTTTATGTTCTTCTTTAGAAGCTTTTAATTTCTAGCTTATATGTTTATTTATATGACCCATGTTAATTTTTTTGTATGTTGTGATATAGGAGTCATAATTCATTTTCATACATATAATAAAATATTATGAATATGGCTGCTTTTTTAAACAAATCATAATGGTACAGTTTTTATACCTATATCTAGTTCCTCCAGTACCATTTGTTGCAAAGAATATCATTTCCTGTATTGAATTATCTTGGTGTCTTTGTGTAAAATCAATAGATCTTATGTGTTTGGCTCTATTTCTGCACTTTCTATTCAGTTCCACTGATCCCACCAGTTGATGACATTTGGATTGTTTCTACTTTTTGGCTGTTACTAATAATGTTCTTATGAAGACTCATTGAAGGCATATGATTTAAATTGTCTTGGATAGTACCTGACAGTGGAATTATTGGGTTGTATGGTAAATTTTTTTTAATAAAAAACCTGCCAAATTGTTTTCCAAAGTGGCTCTGTCAATTTTGACATATTCTTGCCAACACTTAATCAGTATTTCACATCTTTGTCAACATCTTATACCATCAGTTTCTTATTATAGTCATTCTAGTAGACTTGTAAGTATTGTGTTTAATTTCATGTTCTTAACAACCAATGATAAAGAGCATCCTTTCATGCCTTTTTTTTCCATCTGAGCCCCAGCTGATTGGATGATACCCATCTATATTGACAGTGGATCTTCCCTACCCAATGAAAGACTATATTGTCCATTAATTCTTTAAAAATGGTTTTAATTTAACTATTTATATTAGATGTTTTGAATCTCTGTTTGCTAAATTCAACAGCAGTCCCACTTACAGTCAGTTTCCATTAACTGCATTCTTCTCTAAGACTTGATTATACTTTCCTGTTTCTTTGCATGTCTCATTTTAGATACTATATTGACAAGTTTATATTCTTATTTTTTTCTAAGAATTATTTTGTTAACTTTATTGGACATAATCTGTGGACTGTGTATCTTCCACCATTTATGGCTTCCATGGTCTCAACTTAGCTTTTAAAAATTCATATTTTAAAATCTTGGATCCCAGAAGTTTCCCCTGTTCTTGCACAGCTTAGTGTTCAGTCAATGATTGGGTGAAGGTTTTGGTCAAATATTTTGAGTTCAAAAGGCTTCCATTCTCTGCTAATGCATCTGTGTTTGTGTTGGGACCATATTCAAATTCAGACAGCTTTTAAGTTTGTCTTGGATTTTACTTCGTGTTGGTTTCTCTCATGTTTCTTCTGTACATGCCTGTAGTTTCCCAGTCAGTCAGGAATGTGTAGAGATCTTATCTAATTCTTCTATAGCTATCTAATTCCCAGCATCTTCTCATTACATTTCTGATAGGTTCACTGTTCGCCTCATTAAAACTGTAACCTCTGGATACCTGAGCCTTAAACACGATTGAGTTTGTTAGTTTTACTGACATAAACCCTGGGCATGAGTTTTTATCTTTGTTCCAAATCATCTCAACCCTCTTTAATAGTGTAATTGTTGATTTTCATGGCCATTCCTGACTGGCAAAACTACCATCAACTGAGTTGGAGTAGTACTGGAGCACTTTTCATAAGACAGGCACAGTTACCTATGATTCTTACCTAAGCTTCTAGCACTGCTTTATGAAAAAGTGGTTCTCAATTTATTATTTGCCTTGGTTTATTTCCAGACACCTGAAATGATTGTTTTTGACAATTTTTCTGGTTTTATAATTTATTTGTGAGGTGGAGGAAGGAAGGATTTGCTGTCCTCTTTAATTCACCATATCTGGTGAATTTTCTTTTTAATGTATATATATTAATTTATATTTATTAATTTTATAATTTATATTATAATTTTATTTTTAATCTATAAGTGTATTTATGATTAAGCTGTCTTTATATGTAAAGTGCAAGTTTTTTTCTTGGGGATACCATATGGATCCTGAACTTATAACAGTCTATTCTGACTTAATACAATACCCTTTAACATAGAATATAAACATCTGATAATAATAAAATTAGTTATAATTCCTCCCATTCTTTGTGCAGCTATTGCCGTGTTTTACTTTACATATGTTACAACCCTTGTAATATATTATCATTATTTTTAGACTTTTAATGAATTTAAGAAAAGGAAGAAGATAACTTTTATATACACTCTTATGTTTCCAATCTTGAAAGTATTTCATTCCTTCTCATAGATTTGAAACTCCAAATATTATAATTTCTCTATAGCCTGAAAAACTTCCTTTATCCTTTTTTATTCTTTCAGTGAGTATCTTCTGGCAACAAATTTTCTCAGCTTCTTTTTAATTTCAGATGGCTTTATTTTGCCTTCATTTAAGAAAGATTATTTTCCCCCACTGGGTAATTCTAAGTTGGCAGATTTTTTTTCTCTTCACATTTTAAAGATAATTCATAGCTTTCTGACTCCCTTTGTTTCTGTTGAGATGTTGGCAGTCATTTTTATTGTTATTCCTTATTATGCAATATGTCTCTACCGCTTCAGCGGGTTTTCAGATTTTTCTTTTTAAATCTTTGTTTTTCTCAGTTTATGATGTATGTAGATGTGGTATTGATAATGTGGATTGCTATTTTTATCTAATTTGAAAAAATTTTGCCGACATTTTTTGAACAATTTTTTTGTTTGCCCTTTTATCTCTCTTCTCCTTTTTTTTCCCCTAATTTTTATTTTAGTTTCAAAGGGCACAGGTGCAGGTCTGTTGCACGGGTAAATTGCGTGTCATTGGGGTTTGGTGTACAAATGATTTTGTCACCTAGGTAGTGAGCGCAGTAACCAATAGGTAGTTTTTTGACCCTCACCATCCTGCCATTCTTCCGACTCAAGTAGGCCCTGGTGTCTATTGTTACTTTCTTTGTGGTCATGTGTATTCAATGTTTTGCTCCCACTTATAAGTGAGAACATGCAGTATTTGGTTTTCCAATCCTGCTTTAATTTGTTTAGGATAATGGTCTCCTTCAGGATCCATGTTGCTGCAAAGGCCATGATTTCATTTTTAATGGGTGTATAGTATTCCATGGTATATAAGTACCATGCATTTTTCTTCTCCAGTTCACTGTTGATAGGTATTTAGGTTGATTCCATGTCTTTGCTATTGTGAACACATACACATACATGACTCTTTATGGTAGAATAATTTATATTCCTTCGTGTATATTTCCAGTAATGAGATTGCTGGGTCAAATGGCAGTTCAGTTTTAAGTTCTCTGAGAAATCTCCAAACCACTTTCAACAGTGGCTGAGCTAACATACATTCTCAGCAGCAGTGTATAAGCATTCCTTTTTTCTCCACGATGCTTCCAGCATCTGTTATTTTTTGAGTCATTCTGACTGATGTGAGATGGTATCTCACTGTGGTTTTCACTTGCATTTCTCTAATGAATAGTGATATTGGGCATTTTTTTCATGTGCTTCTTGGCTACATGTATGTCTTCTTTTGAGACGTGTCTGTTCATGTCCTTTGCCCTTTAAAAAAATTTTTTTTTCTCTTTAAGTTCCTTATAATCTCTGGATATTAGACCTTTGTCAGATGCATAGTTTGCAAATATTTTCTCCCATACTGTAGGCTGTTTATTTACTGTCTTGATGGTTTCTTTGGCTGTGCAGAAGCTCTTTAGTTTAATTAAGTTCCACTTGTCTATTTCTGTTTTTGTTTCCATTACTTTTGGTGACTTTATCATGAAATCTTCACCCATTTGTATGTACAGAATGGTATTTCCTGGATTTTCTCCCAAGGTTTTTATAGTTTTAGGTTTTACTTTTAAATCTTTAATTTACTTCGAGTTGACTTTTGCATATGGTGAAAGGAAAGGGTCCAGTTTCAATCTTCCTAATATGGCTAGCCAGTTAGCCCAGCACCATTTATTGAATAGTGAGTGCTTATTTTTGTTGACTTTGTTGAAGATAAGATGGTTGTAGGTGTGCGGCATTATTTCTGGGTTCTCTGGTCTGTTCCATTGGTCTATGTATCTGTGTTTGTAACAGTACCATGCTATTTTGGTTACTGTAACCTTGTAGTATAGCTTGAAGTTGGATAATGTGATGTCCTCAGCTTTGTTCTTTTTACTTAGGATTGCTTTGGCTATTTGTGCTCTTTTTTGGTTACGTATGAATTTTAGAATAGTTGTTTTTAGTTATGTGAAAAATGTCATGGGTAGTTTAATAGGAATAGCATTGAATCTGTAAGTTACTTTGGGCCATATAACCATTTGGATAATACGGATTCTTCCTATTCATGAACATGGAATATTTTTTCCATTTTTTTTTGTGTTGTCTCTGATTTCCTTCAGCAGTGTTTTGTAATGCTTGCTTGTTGTAGAGGTCTTTCATCTCTCTGTCTAGCTGCTTTCCTAGGTATTGTGTGTGTGTGTGTGGCTATTGTGAATGGAATTGCATTGTTGATTTGTCTCTCAGCTTGGACATTGTTGCCATATTCTGTGCTATGCCAGATGGAGTACTTAACAGAGCAGTGGATGTTGTAATGAACATATGTCTGCTTTTAAGATTCCAATAAAATATTTTAGGATTATTGCAGTGGACAGCTTTCAGTTTTTCAAGGATGAGGTTGGATTCTATACCCAGGACATAATTAGGCTGAGCATTCTCAGGAAAGTTAAGATCACTACAAGCCTCTCCACTCTACCCAAACACTGAGTTTCTGTTGTGAGGGATGACCCAGCAGGTCTGGGATAGCTGTTGAGAGTTTTGATACTATGGTTGGGCCAAAGAGGGAGGCTGCATGGGAGAAGCCAAACTACCAGCTGGGGCTGTGGGACAGTGGTGGAACCAAGGACAAATGTAGTCCCCTGTTTTAACAATGACCATTGTTGTGTTTTTTTTTGCTTTTCTAGGGTCTTTCAACATCCCATATCTTAGTTACTCATAAAACTGTGCTGCCACAGGCCCATTTTTGGGTGAGAAAGCTACAAAGTTGGAGGACTTATTCTAAGTCACGCTGTTACCAGCCTAGAGGGGCATCTCAGTGTTTTGAGCAGCTTCTCATTTTGTGAGCTTTGTGGATGAGTGGTAAGAAAGATGGTCATTTGGGCTGGGCACGGTGACTCACGCTTGTAATACTAGCACTTTGGGAGGCTGAGGCAGGCAGATCACCTGAGGTCAGGAGTTCAAGACCAGCCTGGCCAACATGGAAAAACCCCATCTCTACTAAAGATACAAAAATTGGCTGGATGTGGTGGTGCATGCCTGTAGTCCCAGCTACTCTGGAGGCTGAGGCAGGAGAATTGCTTAAACCTAGGAGGTGGAGGTTGCATTGAGCCGAGCTCATGCCACTGAACTCCAGCCTGGGAGTCAGAGCGAGACTCCATCTCCAAAACAACAAAAAAAAAAGAGAAAGATTGGTCATTTATGGGTGGGTGGGTGTATTTGAAGGAAATGTTCAGTTGTGAGGATATCAGAAGAAGGAAGAAAAATCATAACTGGGAAAGAAAGACACTTTTTGTGAGACGTAGCTTGAGTAATTTATTTTTGATATTTGATTTTTTGAAATATTTTTTGAGTACTTAACATATGTAGAGATTAGAAACTTCTGGTAATTAAGAGAGGGCAAGATTGCTAGAGTATCATTTAGTATAGGATTATAGGGAGGTATTTGAAGTTTTCTTCTTCTTTCCTTTTCTTTAAATAGTAAAACTGAACAGAAAGTAGAGAGGTTTTCTGTATACCTCCTGCCCTTCCTCCCTAGGTGGACTCTCCTACTAACAACATCCCATATTAGAGTGGTAATTTGTTATAACTGATAAACTTACACTGACATATCATTATCACCCAACATCCATTGTTTACTTCAGGACTCACTCTTAGTACTATATATTCTATGTGTTTGGACAAGTGAATCCTAGTACATACAGAGTAGTGTGACTGCCCCAAAGTTCTCTGTGCTTTCTATTCATCATTCCTTCTCTGACCCCATACTCCTGCTGTAACCTCTGGAAACCACTGATATTTCTACTTTTTTCATCGTTTTGCCTTCACTGAAAGAGTTTTAAGGCATATTGATTAGGAGAAGTTAGAGGTTAAAGTAAAAGAAGGAGAGGTAAGAGGTCACCAGTCATTAAAAATACATTGAAGGCAAGAAAAGTGTTGGGGGAAGGGATCATAAAAAACATGAGTACTTCAAAGGGAAATAGGGACGAGAGTTACTGGGTAATATCAGGAAATTTTTAAAAAGAAGGTATTTATTGGAACTGGAGATGGAAGTCATGGGAAGCAGGAGTTCTAGGACACCAGAGGTCAAAGTGTCCAGTATGATAAGAAGGAATACAGAAGGCTTGAAAAGGAATAAGAATTCATTAGAGGAGTTGAGTGGCATGCAGAATGGACACAGAAAATTGCCAGAACTGACCAACTCGAAAATGGGGCTTTTGCCAACAGTTTGGTGCCTACTTAAACAGAATGTATCATTTGGTTGTCAGACATTATTCTATAGTGGCAGGATTCTATGACTTGCCCTTCCTTTCCCAGATTTCATGATTTTCTCAAGTGACCTTTATGGGGCATCCAAATGTGGCAACATAATAACTCATGGACACCAGAATTATCCAAGAGGAACTGGAGAGACAACAGCATTGGAGGGCCATCCAAGACCCCCAGTAGTCATTTCTGTACTTGGTCTCCATGTGCCATCTTCGCTTCCTTAGAAAGGGTCGTGTGGCTGGGTGTGGTGGCTCACGCCTGTAATCCCAGCACTTTGGGAGGCCGAGGTGGGCAGATCATGAGGTCAAGAGATCGGGACCATCCTGGCCAACTTGGTGAAACCCCATCTTTACTAAAAATACAAAAATTAGCTGGGTGTGGTGGCGCACACCTGTAGTTCCAACTACTTGGGAGGCTGAGGCAGGAGAATCGCTTGAACCTGGGAGGCGGAGGTTGCAGTAAGCTGATCACACCATTGCACTCCAGCATGGTGACAGAGCTAGACTCTGTCTCAAAAAAAAAAAAAAAAAAAAAGAAAGGGTCATGTTGATCACTTTTGGATCTTTTTTGATGACCAGTAGATTGCTATAGACTGGCTAAAAGAAAGAACTGAAGGAACTGTGACTCATTTACTTTCTATAGAACACCAGAGAAAAAGCCAAGGAATGCGAAGAATGCATATCCAATGTCAAGGAGGAATGGGGAATGAGCTGAGTTCCTAAGGAGGCCCAGCCAGGCCATCCCAGAAACAGGAAGAATTAAAAGCCTCATCATCTAGCAGAAATCCTACAGTATTTATTTCACTAATTTGTTTTAGGTCCTCTCTTTGGATAATACAGAAGAATAACTCTACAATGGCCTCATTTACACTGCCAGAGTGCCCATAATGGTGATTCTCCAAAGAGTATATGGCCTGCATTCTCATTCACAATTGGGGCGCACCCCTGTGCTTATCTCTAGTCCTCCTTCAGTTCATTTCCAGACCCATGCTAGTGCAAGACTTAAAAGTGCTCCAGCCAGAAGAGTCTTCTACCACTCATTCAAATTCATTCAACAAATAAATATTATCAAGTATAAAATTCCAAATTGGCATCAATAATATAAAACTGTCAATGCAAACCCCATTTTTCAAATTGACTATTTTTAGGAGCTGAATAAAGATCAAAATGATAAGCCCAATGTGTATAGGTATCTGTGGTCCATTGCAAAAATGAACTATTTCCCAATGGCTGCTTCAGAAAGTTTCCATTTGAAAGGCAGTAAATAAGAGGCATCATGATTGCCTAGGGCAGTATTTTTACCCTTGGAGTCAAGGATGGTTAGGGTTTCTATGTTTATCATTTGTATTCTTTTATGCAAATGGGGAATAAGGTCTAGATACCAAGAACTAGACCAGGATATTATTGGGGTCGGAAATTAGGAGTAAAGCCAGTCCACAGGAATATCATGAACTGAAAAACAAAGAGGCAGAAAACATTGTTCTGGATGATAAGTTCCAGTTATTAGGTAAAATATTCTTGTGAAAAGTTGAGTAATTTGTTTAGGTCCATCAAGGTGCCTATGGTCGACAGAGTCCTCAACTGTGTTCTTTTTGCTGCTTGGGTTCTAAACCACGTTTTGACCTATTATTTGGCTTTCTGAAGAGGGTGATTGCAAAATGGATCTTATTATGCAGACCAGGTGTGCTGCTTATTCAGAAGAACTCAGCAGTCACTTTGGCTCTAAATCAGCCTCTTGAGAAGTCAGTACTGGTAAGTCAGTCATTTCATTAGGGCTTGGTCACTGACTGGTATATTATCAACCGTGTTTTTTTCAGGAATGCTGAGGTTGAAGCAAATGGGAGAGAGATGACTTTTAACTTCTGTTCTTCCACCTCCTCATTCTCTCAAGTGTCCGAATGTCTAACCTCAGTCAATCGCTGTGCCTTGAGGCTTGTTTCTCTAACTATATCTATACACATATGGTGAATAAATACATCCATCTTTCTTGGGTGCAAGTACCCTGACCCCTGCTGCTTCTCTGCAGTGCCTCTAATTGGCTAAGAAGGTTGTGGCTTGGCTTTCCAGGCTCCTGGCAGGTGACATTGTCAGTCCTGGCTGCCAGGAGAGGAAAAATCCAGAAAATGCTATTGCACAAACCAGGTGGTGGTTATGGTAGATGAGACAGATTAATAATATTGCCTCTTCTTGCAGGAAATGGGATTGGGTGATGAGGAGGGAGATAGGCAAGGGAAGCTCAGGGAAGGGAGGAAGTGGGTCTGGGCTGCAGTGAGAGTGAAGGAGAATGAAGAGGATCCACTGAAAAGCTGAGCAGAGGAGAAATACAAAGGAAGTTGACCAGATTGCCAGGACTATGTAGAATAAGGCACACTGTGGGAACTTGATAATTATTCGCAGACTTGAAAGAAGTGTACAGGGTTAGCCAAAAGAAAAAAAAAGTTGAATAGATGATGGGTGGCATCTTTGAAGCTTGAAGTTTGCACTGAGATCCCACCTTCTGTTTTTCTCAACTCTCAGAGGATCAACCCTGGAATCTTTTGTGTAGCAAGCCTGGTCAGCTCCTAATCCTTCTCCTTATGTCCCTGGGAGATCCAGAGCCCCTGTTTCTTGGTGGCCCTGATGTACCTGAGTTCTCTTCTTTCTTCTACAACATTTCCTCTTCCAACTCTTTCCTAGTCTTCTCTGACTGGAAAGAGTTAAGGCCAGTGAGGGCACACAACCTAGAGAGGCAGAGAGGCTGGCAATGGACAAGCACACACTCCCATTTCCAGGATTGAGCCAGAGCCTTTGTTCAGTGTCTCCTCCTGAGTCCTACATGCCTTTCCTGGCCCCTGTGTAAGATCCCCACCTGCTAGGCTCTCCAAGCCCTCCCTAGGGCACTGATTTGTGAATCCCAGAGAGCTCAGCGGGGAGCAGAAAGGCAGGGGGACCATGCTGCCACAGGAGGAGCTGATGCAGGGAAGCAGTGAGCATAGACTGTGGGAGTGAGCTCTGGTTGGGAGGTTGCTCCAAGCCCTGTGAAGAGACTGGCCTGGGATGCATAGAGATGGCTTTCCTTGTGAGCAGGTGAGTCTTCCTCTGAGGTCTTTTTTGTTCTTTCTCTTTTCTCTGCTCAGTTCTTCAGCCTGCCTCTGTTTCTTCTTTCTCTCCTTCTCCCTTCCCTTCCATCTGACTTCTACCCTCCCTCCCTGATACCACAGTCACTTCTTACTTCAGTTCTGCAAAACTAAAGAATGAGGATACTGGCCAGGCACAGTGGCTCATGCCTGTAATCCCAGCTCTTTGGGAGGCCAAGGCAGGTGGATCATGAGGTCAGAAGTTCGAGACCAGCCTGGCCAACATGGTGAAACCCTGTCTCTACTAAAAATACATAAATTAGCTGGGCATGGTGGTAGGCTCCTGTAATCCCAGCTACTCAGGAGGCTGAGGCAGGAGAATTGCTTGAAACCAGAAGGCAGAGGTTGCAGTGAGCTGAGATCGTGCCACTGCACTCTAGCCTGGGCAACAAGAGTAAAATCCTGTCAAAAATAAGAAAGAAAGAATGAGGATACTTCTGGTAGCAGATACCATCAGGAGCTGGGGTGCACTATAGTGAGTGGGTCCCATGGGATTAGGGAAGTTGAGGAAGGGAGTGTCAGGGGAGAAAGGTTGGTAGGAGGAAATATTAGGGACAGAGCAGTGGGATTTCAAGAAGCAGGTCAAGGCTTGCTCAGGGGCAACGGCAGGTGTGAGTAAGGGAGATGTGAGGTTCAGGAAGGTAGAATACAGTGGGGGAAGACTCAATATGGGGATCACTGATGGACTCTCCCTAGCTTTTGAGTGGTGTTTGTCTTGAAAACCAATGACTGTGCTTATATTGCCCAGGATTAATGTAGTTCAAGGTCCCTTGGTAGCTATGGTGGAGAAAGAGCATTTGCTGCAATCTTCCTTCTGGTTCTTTGTGAGAGTATCAGCTATAAGAAGCATATAGTCCTTGGGACAAATAAGCACAGAATAGTGGATCTGGAACTCAATCCAGAGCTCATTTGATTTAGCTTTTATGTTTATTGATGATGAAATTGAAAACCAAAAAGATGATGCAAAGAGTTTGCTATAGGTCATGTAAAGTTTTAGTAACGGAGTAGAGATCACAACCCATGTCTTCAATCTTTACCAAGGTATATTAGTCTGTTTTCACACTGCTGATAAAGACTTACCCAAGGCTGGGCAATTTACAAAACAAAGAGGTTTATTGGACTTACAGTTCCAAATGGCTGGGGAGGCCTCACAATCATGGTGGAAGGCAAGGAGGAGCAAGTCACATCTTACATGGATAGTAGCAGGAAAAATGAGAGCTTGTGTAGGGCAGCTCCCATTTCTAAAACCATCAGATCATGTGAGACCCATTCACTATCACAAGAACAGCACAGGAAACACCCACCCCCATAATTCAATCATCTCTCACCAGGTCCCTCCCACAACACATGGGAATTATGGGAGCTACAAGATGAGATTTGGGTGGGGACATAGAGCCAAACCATATCATCAGGGATTTTCCATTCAATACTTTCCCGTCTATTTTTTTTTTTATTACTGATTGATGGCTCTAAGTCTTGCTCCAGAAAGACTAATGTGCTGGGTTACATAAATGTGCAGAAAATAAGGATGAGAGAGACTGGACAAAGAAAAAGGTAGAATAGAACAACAACAACAACAACAGCAGGTGAGACCAGAAACTAGATATCTCAAAAATATATTGTGAGGAATTGCACATTTCCTGGAGATGAGTTACAAATTCAGGTGGAAACTTGCTAGCTGTCATGTTAAGAGGAAAAGTGATTACTTAATTTCTTAAAAAATTAAACATACACTTCCCATGTGATGCAGCCATTTCACATCTATGTATTTACCCCAGAGAAATGAAAGCATACAAAGACTTTGTACACAAAAGTTCATGGAACCTTCATTCTATGAACCAAAAACTGGAAACAACCTGAACTTCCTTTAGCAGGTGAATGAATAAACAAATTGTGAAAACAACCCAAATTTCCTTCAGCAGGTGAATGGATGAACAAATTATGTCATATCTATACAATGGAGTATCACTCAGAAATGAAAAGGAATGACTGCTGTACACACCACAACATGGCCAAATCTCCAAATATAAGTCAGACTAAAAAGAGTACATATTTTATAATTTCTTTTATATAAAACTCTGAAAAAAGAAAAATATAGTGCTGGGAAGCAGATCAGAGGTTGCTTGGGAATGAGGAGTGCAGGGAGGGGTGAAAGAGAGAGATTACAATGGAGTGTGAGGGAGCATGGGGGCTGGATATGTTCATTTCGTGATTGCGCCTATAATGTCATGGTGCATACATGGGTCAAAACTTATCAAATTGCACACTTAAACATGTACAATTTCTCATATGCCAATTGTACTTCCATAAAACTGTGAGGAAAAGTTATTGCTTATATGACAGGAAAAATACAGTGATTCCTATCACTGAGATATGAGAAAAATGATCCCTCCGAGAGTTTCATAATGTTTCTTCTTGTAATCTTTCTCAACGTAAACCAATGGCTTAATGCCAAAACACTGTTTAGCAAGACCAGTTCTAGGAAAGATGAGTTGATGGAGATGTGTAGGAAGTGGAAATATTTCAGCATTTTAAATGTGTAGCTCTGTGCTCATCTGCTTTAGCCTGGGGATAAGATTTAGATTTTAAATTATCAGAGGAAAAGCTGTTTTAACAATCCTTTAGGCAACCCTTCTTAAATGCTGTTCCTCGCTATTGAAGTTTTGTTCAATTGAAGAGCAGTAGTTGTGAGGTTTTCCACATTGATAAAATGAGTTTGAGGAAGGCCACACAACCCCTTTTGGGGGGTGGGGACAGGGAGTAACACCTTTGTCTTTTCGCTTTACATTTTGAGTGTTTTCTTACTTTGCAAACTGTTCTCTGATAGTTTCATGAGAATCAGTGCTTTCTTAACAGGACAGCAAGTGCTCTCTGGACAGAATCACCACCCTGTACATACTTGATATTCTCCACAGTGCCAAAGAGCAATAGGCACATAGAAAGTTTGCAATAAATACTGGTGCATTTGAATAAAGTGTTGGAATGATACAAAGTATGTAGATTGCACTTTTAATTATTAATAAATACTTGCCTCTTGGAGATGGCTGTTTTTGATTCACCCTCTCAGCTTATTCCATTTATTTGTTCTGCAGTTCACTGACTCTCCTGCATGTCATAGCCCTTATATTTGCTCTTCCATGTCTTGGTAGTTTTTGGCTCATATCTGTGCTGGGTAGCAATTTCTGTTAACAGTGATGTATAGAGCCTCTTCTTCCACCTTCCTCTGGGTCTCTTGTGGGTTCCAATGCCACTGATATTTCAAAAATACCCTTCTCTTCCCAGCAAAGTCACCCCATGTGAGCCAAACATTAGCCTTTGCGCTGACCTGTCTGACTTGCCAACAAAAACATCTATCAAGATACTATTTTGTGCCAGATATTAAGCTTGATTGTTTGCAAGTCTACAAATCCTCACAAAAACCCAATGAATTAGACTCTGTTGTTACCACAGCTTTATAGATAAGAAAATTAAGGCTCACATAAAAACAAAACAGAACAAAACAAAAAACAAACAGATTATGTCCTTTGCAGCAACATGGATGGAACTGGGGGTCATTATTCTAAGCAAACTAACACAGGAACAGAAAACCAAATACCATATGTTCTCACTTAAAAGTGGGAGCTAAACACTGAGTACACATGAACACAAAGAAAGGAACAACAGATACCAAGACATAATTAAGGGTGGAGAATAGAAGAAGGGTGAGGATCAATAAACTGCTTATCAGGTACTATGCTTATTACCTGGGTGACTAAATAATCACTGTGAGGTGAAATTTACCTATATAACAAACCTGCACATGTACCCTTGAATCTAAAATAAAAGTTAAAAAAATTAAGGCTCAGAGAGATTATATCATTCACCTGTGATCACTTAGCTAACTAGCTGGAAAAAATAAGACTTCACTTTTAGTCTGTCTGACATCAAAATCTGTTCTCTTAACCTCTGTGGCATGTGAATTTCCATAAGAACTTACCTTCATTGAAACTTTTGTGGCCACTCCTTACTTCTTGAGGAATCTGTCTTTAGCTGGTAGTAGATTTAATTAGGTATAATTATGTTTGCTAAGGTACTAAACAGTAGTATCACCCAAGAAACAAATGCCTTACCTAGGACGTACAAATGTCAAATGACTTTAAGGATCATTGTTGTGGCTGAAAATTTTATTACCTTGCTAGTCTGATAAGGATAATATTTTGTAACTTTATCCCTGGTTGTCAACTTGCTCTGCTTCTGAAATTGATCCTCCATCCTCGGTTTCTTGTTTCTTGCAACAGAAAGCAGAATAGAATATGTATGTGTTGTGAGGGTCTGAGGAGAGCATTTGACTACGGTAGCTTTTCAAAGATAAGTTTGTCTTTCTGACAGGCTGGCCCTCTCCTAGTGTGAAGAAAGACCTTAAGGGAGACCCTTTGATCCTTAGGTATTTGGGACTGACTCAGAGCACTGCACAGAAGTCACTATCGCCCCCTTTTCAAATCTCCATAGGCACCGTTTTCTGGATGGTTCTCTTTAGGGCAGCTTTGACCTCTGTGTTCCGCAGGCTGTAGATGATGGGGTTGAGGATGGGGGTGACCATAGCATAGAAGAGGGACACCAGAGGGTCAGTGGCCGGATCGTAGCTGGCCTTAGGGCGAATATAGATAAAGATGGCGGTGCCATAGAAGAGGGAGACCACGATCAGGTGGGAGGAGCAGGTGGAGAAGGCCTTGCGGAGGCCCGCAACAGATGGGATCCGGAAGATGGTAACGAGGATACGCCCGTAGGAGCCCAGGATGAGGCCAAAGGGACAGAGGATGAGGAGGGCTGCTGCCATGATAATCTGCAGTTCATTAAGCGAGGTGTCTCCATATACCAGCTACAGGACAGGCTGGATCTCACAGAAGAACTGCACGATGGCATTTGGGGCTGCAGAGGGCAAAAAGAAGATGAAAGAGGTATGGCCCAGCCCCACCAGCACCCCACAGGCCCACGCCGACCCAGCTAGCTGTAGACACACCCGGTGGCTCAGCAGCAGTGAGTAGCGGAGGGGTTCACAGATGGCTGCATAGCGGTCATAGGCCATGGCTGCCAGGAGGCAGCACTCCGTGGCGCCAAAGAAGAGGAAGAAGAACATCTGGAGAGCACATCCAGAGCGAGAGATGTGGCGCTGGCCAGTAAGGAGGTGGTGAAGTAGCAGGGGGACCGTGACAGACGTATAGCCAATCTCCAAGGCCGAGAGGGTGCGCAGGAAGAAGTGCATAGGGGACTGGAGGGCAGCATCAGTGGAGACCAGCACCACAATGAGGAAATTGCCTGCCACGGTCAGCAGGTAGATAGTGAGAAAGACAGAGAAGAGCAAGCCCTGGAGGTTGGCCAGGTGGGAGAAGCTGAGAAGAAGAAACTCAGTCACCATGGAGGTGTTTGCACTCATCCTGCCTGCATACCTTTGACTGGAAGACAAAAGAAATGGCAAGGAAAAATCACAACTATGGAATCGTGAAATGGGCAAAGATGACCTCTCTCTGCATCTGATCGCAGCACTAGATCTCCCTTTCTATTAGAATATCATGGACTTTGAAATTAGGCAGCCTTGCCTGGAGTCCATATTCCACCCTTGCTCACTCTTGGGATCCTGGATGAGTATTTGTCTCTCTGAGCCTGAATCCCTGACTTCATCTCTTCCTGATAGTGCCTATCATTCTAAAGAACATGTTAAACTGTCTTTCCAGTTTTACCTGGGCTGAAGATTAAGTCAGTCTAGCTCCCTTTTCACTCTTTTCTGATTTTCCAATTCTTCCTGCAGGGCTGGAGACAGAATTTTCCCTCATAGCAGATCTTTTTCTCCATCAACTTGTCTCCTGTCTGATAAGAGGTGACCTCTCTTATCACCTCTTGCCCTCTAGTTTTCTTTTTTCCAGCTCTTTCTTTAGTTACCAGATTCACTTAGTCTTTCTTCTTTTTCTATCATTTTACCATAAATTTCACAGTGTTCAAGGAGGAGAAAAAAAATGAGAAAGATCCTCTCTTTTTAAGCTCCTATAGCATTAAACAGTTCAACTATTTACAGGGGTGAGCATTTCTCTAGTTTTAAAACATGCTCAGGCAAAAGATGACAAGAACTTCCTTAATTGCTTATTTCTGCATCTTACAGACTTTCAAACTTAGTCCTCTTACATTGTAAACATGAAAATCCCCAAACTACACACATAAACTCCACAAATTCACACACTGTCAAATTATATTTCAAAATACAGGCACAGAAGAATAGCCTAATATTCCCAGATGCCAGATTTATCTAAAGTTGCAAATCATGTATTCTATTGGCATTATTACAGATAACAGTAAAAGTCAAAATACACTGAACATAAAACTATAAACACCCAAAGATACACTTGAATATATACATAAATTCAATATTCCAGCCATATTCAAGGTTGTGTATTAGAAATACAAGTCCACACACTGATATCCTTTTGTAGTTGAAGAGCCCTTGGTTCATTCTCCTCTGGGGGCTCTTTCAGTGTTTTCCAGAAGATATTATCTCCAAAGTGTCTTTCTATTTTCTATTTGGAGAAATAACCAGTGAAGGCAGATGGCATTTGTGACTTGCTTATCTTCTTTTTTATCTACATAGTGGATTCCTCTTGAGGAAGCCTCTCTTAGGTTTGTTGTCTCTCTTTAAGCTCTCTGAGGATCTGAGTCTCCAAGCATTCTTGGCTTTCCAATGGGGAGAATGCTTCACAAAACCAATTAATCTGTTATTTTGAATCTGTTTCTTAGATTGCAAGAAATACAGAATGACCTGTTAAGAACATTTCAAAGAATATATCCAGACCTATTGGTTTCTCTTAGTTCTCCCATATCTCTGGTTCAACCATTTTAATTTTCTTCTTTTTTCTCATGATTTTTTCCCATCACTGTAGATGTTCTAGTACATCTGCAAAAAGTAATAATGCAATTTTACCCTTCTTATTTATATTGATATAATCCAGTAATCAATTTATTTGATAACTATTTATAGGGTCCCTTGCAGGTTTTATTGATTCTACAGGTAACTAATAATATAAAAGAGAAATAAACATGTTTTGACCTAATTGAGCTGCTAAATGTCATTTTCTTATACAATTGTCACTAATTTTTCTTGCTTTGATTTCTTTTTCATTTATTATACAAACCTTTCTTTGCATTTTTATCGTTGGTATCTATTATTTGATTTGTTTCTTCTGTGTTTTTATAAATTTTCATAGATGTGATAAAAGCTGTGTGTCAGATAGAATGTTTTCAAGACATACCAACCATTATAACAAGCCCCAGCTCCAACGGGTTTAAGTAATAAATTTACTTATTAATTTATATAACTAGAAGTTCAGGGTTTACATATACTGGATTTCATACTTAGTTTTCTTCTGACTCCTTTATATTTTATCCTTTCATTTATTTATTAGATTTGGCTGAAAGTAATGGAAATGCCAATGGCTCGAAGAGAATGAAAATTTCTCTCTCACTTAAATGTCTAAAGATTTGTAGTTCAGGGAAATATGGCTGCTCTGATCCAGAATTCCTCAGGAATCTGTTTTCTCTCAGCTCATCAGTCATCTACTCCCAGAGTGTAGCCCTGTTATGGCTGAAGATGATGCCATTAATGTTACAGGGAACAGAATGGAGTAGAATAATTTGGATTGCTATTTGCCCACTCTTAGTGTAACCTATGTAGTATTATTGCTAAAAATGTTTAATTGGAGTATAAGAAAACAGTCAGACAAATCCATATTGTGGCATATTCTATAGACAACTGACACAAACTCTTAAAAAATATCGATGTCTTTAAAGACAAAGCAAAGATGGGAGATGACATCGTTCCAGATTGAAGAAGACCAAAAGGCATGGGAATAAAATGTCATTCATGATTTTTGACTGGATCCTACATCATCAACAAAACAAAATAAAAACAACTATAAAAGAGATTTGGAACAAGTGGGAAAGTTGAATATGGGTTTTATATTATTGGTTCAATGTTAATTCCCTTGGGTGTAATAATAGTATTGTGGTTATGCTGGAGAATATTCTTGTCATTAGAAAGATGCAGAATGGCTGCATAGTATTCCATGGTGTGTATGTGTCACATTTTCTTAATCCAGTCTATCATTGTTGGACATTTGGGTTGGTTCCAAGTCTTTGCTATTGTGAATAGTGCCACAATAAACATACATGTGCATGTGTCTTTATAGCAGCATGATTTATAATCCTTTGGGTATATACCCAGTAATGGGATTGCTGGGTCAAATGGTATTTCTAGTTCCAGATCCCTGAGGAATCGCCACACTGACTTCCACAATGGTTGAACTAGTTTACAGTCCCACCAACAGCGTAAAAGTGTTCCTATTTCTCCACATCCTCTCCAGCACCTGTCGTTTCCTGACTTTTTAATGATCGGCATTCTAACTGGTGTGAGATGGTATCTCATTGTGCTGGCGCTTTTCGAAAGCAGCCGCTGCAGCCGCCCAACGCCAAGAACGCTTCGCGAGCAGCGCCATCTTGAGCGAGGAACGAGCAATCGAGAGAAGAGGATTGCGGGCCACTGGCCGACTGAATTCCGTATTTTATCTTTTCTTATTGCATTTTCAGAACTGAAGATACAGCTGACAGAGCACTGAACTAGGCCAAGGTTTTAATCCTGGCTCTATGACTAACCTATTCTATAACTTTGTACAATTCACTTCATTTTAATGAGACTCATATTTCTCATCGTTAAAATGCAGACATAGCTGATTCTTATTATTCACTGCAGTTGCATTCTATAAAGTTGCCTTGAACGCTGTAGGAGCAAATACTAAATCCTTCCTTGCTTTAGGGGAGATGCAGGGTTAGATTCCTATGAGTTTTTGGTCACATTTTTGTCACCTGATCAATAACCTTATTGTAAGTGTGTTTCTGTTTAAACACATCTTATATAATATATATCGTTGATCATTAACGTTGAACCCACAGCCAACAGCCCTATAACACATGCCTGAACAGAGCTTATCTAGCAAATGCATTTTCTCCGTAAGATCCATTGCAACCTTTTTGTGCTCAGGAGCATGGGACAGCACTTCAGCGCTACATTTGGGGCTATTTTGAATTATGAAATCACCAAAAAACAAACAAAAAATGTGAAAAATATGGCATTCAGCAAATCAGGAAATCATGAAAAGGACACTTGTTTACAGTATAATAGCTGAAACAAGAGGACAGAGCGTTTCCTTGTTCAGCATCAGGTGGGGATGCATACAGTGTGTCTCAAACTTTTTGTCACTGTGTTCATGCACTTGTCCATGAACGACTGCGAAGGTGCTGTGAGTATTGAGCTAGGGGTTAAAAATAGATGTTAGGGAGCAGGTGACTTTGCAAATACTGAATCCACAAATAATGAAGGTCAACTCTATTGCTAGTCATGTCTACTGGTGGAAACTTTGGAACTTTCTTTTCTTTTTTTTTTTTTTTTTTTTTAATTTATTTATTTATTTTTATTGATCATTCTTGGGTGTTTCTCGCAGAGGGGGATTTGGCAGGGTTACAGGACAATAGTGGAGGGAAGGTCGGCAGATAAGCAAGTGAACAAAGTTCTCTGGTTTTCCTAGGCAGAGGACCCTGCGGCCTTCCGCAGTGTTTGTGTCCCTGGGTACTTGAGATTAGGGAGTGGTGATGGCTCTTAACGAGCATGCTGCCTTCAAGCATCTGTTTAACAAAGCACATCTTGCACCGCCCTTAATCCATTCAACCCTGAGTGGATACAGCACATGTTTCAGAGAGCACAGGGTTGGGGGTAGGGTCACAGATCAACAGGATCCCAAGGCAGAAGAATTTTTTCTTAGTACAGAACAAAATGAAAAGTCTCCCGTGTACCTCTTTCCACACAGACACGGCAACCATCCAATTTCTCAATCTTTTCCCCACCTTTCCCCCCTTTCCATTCCACAAAACCGCCATTGTCATCATGACCCGTTCTCAATGAGCTGTTGGGTACACCTCCAAGACGGGGTGGTGGCCGGGCAGAGGGGCTCCTCACTTCCCAGTAGGGGCGGCCGGGCAGAGGTGCCCCTCACCTCCCGGACGGGGCGGCTGGCCGGGCAGGGGGCTGACCACCCCCACCTCCCTCCCGGACGGAGCGGCTGGCCGGGCAGAGGGGCTCCTCACTTCCCAGTAGGGGCGGCCGGGCAGAGGCGCCCCTCACCTCCCGGACGGGGCGGCTGGCCAGGCGGGGGGCTAACCCCCCACCTCCCTCCCGGACGGGGCGGCTGGCCGGGCGGGGGGCTGACCCCCCCACCTCCCTCCCGGACGGGGCGGCTGGCCGGGCGGGGGGCTCCTCACTTCCCAGTAGGGGCGGCCGGGCAGAGGTGCCCCTCACCTCCCGGACGGGGCGGCTGGCCAGGTGGGGGGCTAACCCCCACCTCCCTCCTGGACAGGGCGGCAGGCTGGGCGGTGGGCTAACCCTCCCACCTCCCTCCTGGACGGGGCGGCTGGCCGGACGGGGCGGCTGGCCGGGCGGGGGGCTGACCCCCCCACCTCCCTCCCGGACGGGGCGGCTGGCCGGGCGGGGGGCTGACCCCCCCACCTCCCTCCCGGACGGAGCGGCTGGCCGGGCAGAGGGGCTCCTCACTTCCCAGTAGGGGCTGCCGGGCAGAGGCGCCCCTCACCTCCCGGACGGGGCGGCTGGCCAGGTGGGGGGCTAACCCTCCACCTCCCTCCCGGACGGGGCGGCTGGCCAGGTGGGGGGCTAACCCCCCCACCTCCCTCCCGGACGGGGCGGCTGGCGGGGTGGGGGGCTGACCCCCCCACCTCCCTCCCGGACGGAGCGGCTGGCCGATCAGAGGGGCTCCTCACTTCCCAGTAGGGGTGGCCGGGCAGAGGCGCCCCTCACCTCTCGGACCGGGTGGCCGGCCAGGCGGGGGTCCGAACCCCCACCTCCCTCCTGGACAGGGCGGCAGGCTGGGCGGTGGGCTAACCCCCCCACCTCCCTCCCGGACGGGGCGGCTGGCCGGGCGGCGGGCTGGCCCCCCCACCTCCCTCCCGGACGGGGCGGCTGGCCGGGCGGGGGGCTGACCCCCCCACCTCCCTCCCGGACGAGGTGGCTGCCGGGCGGAGATGCTCCTCACTTCCCAGACGGGGTGGCTGCCGGGCGGAGGGGCTCCTCACTTCTCGGGCGGGGCGGCTGCCGGGCGGAGGGGCTCCTCACTTCTCAGACAGGGCGGTTGCCAGGCAGAGGGTCTCTTCACTTCTCAGACGGGGCGGCCGGGCAGAGACGCTCCTCACATCCTGGACAGGGCGGCAGGGCAGAGGTGCTCCCCACATCTCAGATGATGGGCGGCCGGGCAGAGCCGCTCCTCACTTCCCAGATGTGATGGCGGCCGGGAAGAGGCGCTCCTTGTTTCCTAGATGGGATGGCGGCCGGGCAGAGAGGCTCCTCACTTTCCAGACTGGGCAGCCAGGCAGAGGGGCTCCTCACTTTCCAGACTGGGCAGCCAGGCAGAGGGGCTCCTCACATCCCGGACGATGGGCGGCCAGGCGGAGACGCTCCTCACTTCCCAGATGGGGCGGCAGCCGGGCAGAGGCTGCAATCTCGGCACTTTGGGAGGCCAAGGCAGGCGGCTGGGAGGTGGTTGTAGCGGGCCGAGATCACGCCACTGCACTCCAGTCTGGGCACCATTGAGCACTGAGTTAACCAGACTCTGTCTGCAATCCCGGCACCTCGGGAGGCCGAGGCTGGCAGATCACTCGCGGTCAGGAGCTGGAGACCAGCCCGGCCAACGCAGCGAAACCCCGTCTCCACCAAAAAAATACGAAAACCAGTCAGGCGGGGCGGCGCGCGCCTGCAATCGCAGGCACTCGGCAGGCTGAGGCAGGAGAATCAGGCAGGGAGGTTGCAGTGAGCTGAGATGGCAGCAGTACCGTCCAGCTTCGGCTCGGCATCAGAGGGAGACCGTGGAAAGAGGGGAGAGGGGAGAGGGGAGAGGGGAGAGGGGAGAGGGGAGAGGGGAGAGGGGAGAGGGGAGAGGGGAGAGGGGAGAGGGGAGAGGGGAGAGGGAGCACATCTTCCTTTTAATAAAAAACGGAACTTTCTTTTCAACCGGACATTGTGTTAATATATTTTTAGAAGGCCAGGGATTATGAATCAAGTGACCATTTTTATTTTTTCATTCATGCATTCATGCATTGCTACTTATTCACTAATCATTTATGACACAGCTAAAATATTCTTGGGATACAAAGATGAATAGGATACACCATCTGCCCTGGATAATATTTACTTCTAATTCGTAGTCTAGTGAAGAAGAAATCTAAATGGTAAGACTATGTAAATCTCTAACAAAAACCACAAAGAGCTATAATTTGTTTTTGTAAAATCCTGCTGGGTTGAATACTATCTCTTTTGTATTAAAATATATTGTTAATCCTCAAGAAGTTTTCAAAGATAAGAGATCGAACAATATTTTGGGTTAGGTCCACGATGTACTGTTATTAAAGTTTCTATGGATTCAGATTGCCTTGGATGCCTAGGCTGGAGGCTAAGGAACAAATAATCAGAAAACATCACTGAGCTCGAGCTTATGAAATATTTTAGTAACATGGGAGACTCATGGAAATGTTTGGTTTCTTTTCCAACTGGAATTACTGATACAAAATAGGATATACATGTGACCAAAGCCAAACAACATAAATGGTTGTCAAACTTGAGCTTGAAGTTAGCCCCCCTGAAGCATCCCATAGTCACTTCTGAGAGTTTGCAAGATGCGTTCAGGAATGTCTCCTCTGGTCCTTCCTCTCTTGTGTCTTTTCTGTGCCTTCAAGCTGCTGCTCTGTGAGAGCTGACTGACTCTTTTTATTTTGTCATCCTTTGCAGTGGTTGACATTGCTTTCTCCACCCTGGCTGTGGGAACAGCAACCACTGTCCCCTGTACCTGCTTTTTCTAAGCAAGGCCACAGGCCCTCTTAGAATTCTCCTAGTACAACATATATCAAGTTGTAGCTTATAGAATAATTTACTGTAGTTCTAACTTAGTGGAAAGTAAATGTAGTGCAGAGAATTATATGCTGTTATACTGATCCACACACACTTGAATTCCACTAGGTAATTTATGTGGCCAAGGGTATATTTCATTTCATTTGGAACTACTTATAATCTTTTCACATCTTGCAGTTTAGGCCAAATTGACCCCAGGACACAAAGGAAGGTAGAAATGTATTTTTCATGCTAATATAGCACCTACTTTTGGAGACTCCATTTATACCCCAGGACTAACCTCTCACCAGGGTAATTAACAATACAAACATCTACTCCCCACAGATCCTTGTCTTTATCCATGAGACTGTGGTCTGAACTGATGACCTTAAAAAGTCCATAAAATGTATTTTGACAAAAAGTTTGCTAAAATATCTCTAAAAATTAAGACTAGTCAGACTTTCCCATCTTAAACTTGAATTATCTCTGAAGTTGTGTTTCTCTATCAAACCAAATTTAACAGTATACTGAAAGGATCTTTCACCACGATCAAGTGAGATTTAGCTCTGAGATGCAAGGATGGTTCAACACACAAATCAATAAATGTGATACATAACATTAACAGAATTAAGGATAAAACCATATGATCATATAAACAGAACATGAAATAGTGGAAGAAAAGTCTTTTTAATAAATGATGTTGGAAAAACTGAATATCCACATGCAGAAGAATGAAATTGGATCCTTATGACACTCAATATATGAGAATTAACTCAAAATGGATTAATGACTTAAACATATGACTGCAAACTGTAAAACTATTAGAAGAAAATATAGGAGAAAAGTCCCATGACATTGGTATGGGCAAGATTTCTTGTATATGATCCTCAAATCACAGACAGCAAAACCAAAAGTAAACAAATGGGATTGCATCAAATTAAAACATTTCTCCGCAGCAAAGGAAACAATAGAGTGAAAAGACAACCCACAGGTTGAGAGAAAATATTTGTAAATGATACATGTAAGTGGCTAAAATTCAAGCTATATAAGGAACTTAAACAAATCAATAACAAGGAAACAAATAACTCAATTTTAAAATGAGCTAAGCACCTGAATAGACATTTCTCAAAAGAAGACATACAAATGACAAACAGGTACAAGAAAAAATGCTCAACATCACTAGTCATCAGGGAAATACAAATTAAATTCACAATAAGATATCACCTCACACTTGTTAGAATACGTACTACAGAAAAGATAAGAGATAAATGTTGATGAAAATGTGGAAAAGGAGAACTCATACACTTTTGGTGGAAGCGTAAATTAGTACAGTCATTAAATACACTGTGGAGGTTTCTGAAAAATTCTGAAAAAATAAAAATAGAACCGTTGTATGACCCAGCAATCCCTTGTCTGTGTATATATTCAAAGGAAATAAGAAGAGAGATCTACACTTTCATGTTCATTGTAGTATTATTCACAATAGCCAAGATGTGGAATAAACCTAAGCATCCATCAGCAGATGAATGGATAGAGAAAATGTGGTATATATGCATAGTGGAATACTATTCAGCCTTAAAGAAGAAGGAAATTCTGTTGTTTGCAACAACATGGATGAATCTGGAGGACCTTATGTTAAGTGAAATAAGTCAGGCACAGAAAGACAAATACCTCATGGTCTCCCTTCTACATGAAATCTACAAAGTCAAACTCATAGAAACAGAGAATAGAGTGGTGGTTACCAGGGGCTGGAAGAAAGGGAGAAAATTGAGAAGATATTGGCCAAAGTTTACAAAAATTACAGTTAGACAAGAGAGATAATTCAAGAGATCTATTATATGAAAGGGTGACTATAATTAATGAATTGTATATGTGAAAATTGCTAAAAGAGTAGATCTGAGTGTTCTCATCACAAAAACATGATAAGTATGTGAGGTAATGGTTCATGTAAATTAGCTTGATTTTGTCATTCCGTAATGTATACATATGTCAAAACATCATGTTATACATCATAAATATATACAATTTTAATTTGTCAATTAAAAATCATAATAATGTAGGCTAACTAAAAAATGCTACATTTTTCCAAAAGTTTTCTTTTCAAGACACATATACTTACCTTTTAGCATATGCTGCTGTTTGATGAAAAAAATAAACGATTAAGAGAACCCCTCCTGCTGCCAAGAAAAAATAGGGTGGCATTTACTGTGAACTACAGACAGTAGACAAAGTAGTTCAGAGAAAAAGTGTTCTCGGTTGGTCAGGGAGAAAGTGGAGCTGAAGTTAGGGTCTGAGTTTGATAAATGACACAGAAGTGCCTTCAACACACTCTTAGGGATGAGAAATAAATATATCAGCCTGATTTCTGTGGAAGCTTCAAAAAAGGGAGTAGTGGCAGACAAAGTTGTTGGGCAGTAATTTGGTCAGGAAGGATATTGAAACGCTACATAACCATTTGAACGTCATTTTGTAACATCATGCCACCTTCCTTCTCCTTAAATCAGGCTCAGCATTGGCAAGATTTTGATGATCTATATAAAACACCCCTACTAAGGGTGGTACCTATTGAAACAATTGCCTGGGATGGTAAGAGGGCAATTTGGAGGCTGTAGATTGGAGAATGAAAGTTGAGGGCAGGCTCCTGGGAGGACCACTGTTGGTAATGGGGAATTTAGGGATGCTGCAGAGAAATCAGAATTTTCTGGTGAGTTATGGAGACTAGGAATTGGGGCTTTAGATGTTGGGTGAAATGGAGAGCATTTGTCCCCAAGGGGATGGAAAGGTGGGCTCCATTTGGCTCTTTTGGTTTCTGCTCTGTTTATGGTCAAGCCAACAGTTCAGGAAACCGCCTTTGAAAAAATACAATTTCCTCAGGGGCCTGCTATGTCTTGCTCATTTCAGGCTGCTCTCCAGTAAATCTGTAATTGGTTCTCAGGGGCCTCTCCCTTTGTGGCAATTGCCTGCCCTCCCATGTGATAGAGGGAAAGGACTGCGATGAAAGGACAGAATAGCCTGAGAGCTAGAAAAGGGGATGGAGGGTAGAAGAGAAAATGGCTCAGGAGTGGAGGGTAACAAGGGTGACATTTGTCATCAATGTTCTACGTTACTTCAGGTTGAGCTCAAGCAGGGAGGGAGCTGAAGGTAGGAAATTCCAACATTCTGAAGTCTTCAGCAAATCTTAGCAGATCATCTCCTCCTCACAGTCCTGTCTTTAGAGAACAGGGTCGCTATTTCGGGTACGTTTATTTTTGTATAATTCTTTACAGCTTAGTTCACAGATTCTTTAAAAAAGTTAAATGGCTGGTTTTTATAGCTGTTTATCCTGTAATCACTAGCAACTTTCAATTAACCCAGAGAGTCAAAAAGTCTTTTATTAAAAATCATTTCAAGAAGTCCCGCAGTATTTCTCTAGAATACCAGTGCTGCTCTTTTCTCCATTGGATGCCTTTAAAAGTTGATTTCTAATCTTTCTGGGTGCATACTGACTTATTTTTTTAATTCTCTCTTCTCTTTTGGAGATGAGGAACAGTAGATATTCATGCTCCCCAAGCTTCAGTTGATATATTACAGAGTAGGAAGAAGCGAGACACCCTCATACTAATGTTTTCATGGTGGAAAGTTTTCCTCCTGCTATCCCATGGCTTGACAAAACTGGGATATGCTTAAAATTATACTGTTTTCTTTTAAAACCTTTTAAGTATATTTTAATGTTTTATTATGGAGTAATTACTGAAGAGACTTGAGGAGAATTAACAGATTAAAAAAATCAAACTGAATTAACTTTTTGGTTTTCTGCTTACAAACATGTTTGTTTAGCAGACATTTCAAAATATGAGAATAAATTTTTTTCTAATACCTAAAGATGAATTAAAATGTACAGTTTTGTATATATTTTTTAAAATATTTTTTCCTGGAATATTCTTTGAATTGCTAGTTTTAATTAAGGACTTTATGCTATCTCAGAGTCTGGGTTGAATGAGGGTTATGGTTTTTACTTAGAATTGAGTGTGTGACTGATTGTTCGTTAGGCAACAAACAGGCATTTTGCACTATTCTCACTTCTCTACCAGTTAGTATGGTGAAATTCATGTTGATTTCAAACTCTTCCTGCAGTTTTTTGAGTTTTCCAATTCCAAATTCAGCTCTATTCCTTGGAGTTTTCAACTCTAAATTCATCAACTTCCTCTATTCCCTGATTCCCCTCTGTCTTTAAGGGAATAACAGCCTCTCATATATCCCACTGTTTCTGTGTTTTTCCCATTTCTTTTCTTTTCATATCTACTTTTACAGATTTAGGGGTACAAGTGCAGTTTTGTTACATGAATATATTGTGTAGCGATTGAGTCTGGGCTTTTAGTGTAACCATCACACAGATAGTGTGCATTATACCCATTAGGTAATTTCTCATCCCTCACCCCTTCCCACCTCACCTTTCCAAGTCTCCAATGTCTATTATTCTGAATTCTGTGTTCATGTGCACACATTATTTAGCTTCCACTTATAAATGAGAATATGCAATATTTGACTTTCTGTTTCTGAGATATTTCACTTAAAATAATAGCCTCCAGCTCCAATGATAGTCTTGATTTCCAGGGGAGGTAGTGGTCATGAGCTATTTATTATTAGAGGTATTCTTGCCTGATTTACATGCTCACCTCTCTCCTGGCAGGAATCCTATAGAAAGACTCCAAGCCTCAGAATGAGTTTGGACCAGATAAAATAATCTAGAGTTAAAGATGGCCCACATAGGGAGTGCCAGATTCACTCACAAGGAAATGCAGATGGGATCAAAGGGTAAGAGAATAGCTTTAGAGACAGGAGTTGGAGGGCAATAACAGAACCTGTGGAATTTTGTAGTCTATGAAGAACAGAATTCTTCTCTGATCAATTCATATGGGTTTAGGTTAAGGAAGACATGGTGTTAAACATTAAGTATTCATTGAGATTTTATCTTTTTGTAAGACTTCGGTACAGTAGCAGTTATAAAAATTTAAATCCTGTGCTAAATGAACTTTTAGTCTTTTGGAAAAGAGAAAGTGCATACCATAAGATAATTAATGATCAACTCAAGGCAGCATGTATTTGCACATCAGGTATCAGATGAGTGGGGCCATCCCTTCTTTCACTCTTGTTACCTTGGATCTAGCTTCCATAATACTATTTAAATTTAGGTTGAAACATGCCACTGTACTGTTTAAAAGCCTTCAGCTGTGCCTTGCTGCCTATAGAATGAAGCTCTAGTTCCTTCTTGTGACAAGCAAGGGTCCCCAGACTCTGATCCTGGCCCCTTTCTCTCCCTGTCTTCCCCTATTCTTCACCCCAATCCTAATTCTCCTTCAGAATCGAGGGGATTGTTTGAGCTACCCTTGGCTACTTACCCCCTGCTACCTCTTTCTCCTCCTCACATCCAATGTTGTTTCTTGCCTCAATGTGTACTCATGGTTTTCCTTTTATCTAAAATGCCCTCACCTCCATTCTTTCCATTTCCCACTGCAATCACTCATCAGTTCAGCATCACTTCCTCCTAGTACTATTTCTTTCAGGTTGAATTCATTAACTGTCTTTTGGCGTATTGCAATTTTCTGTTGATATGACCATCTGTCACACAAGAGTGTAAGCTCCTTAAGAGTATGGACCAGTTTTGTTTGGCCCACTATCCTCAGAAACAGATGTAATATCTTCTATACACCAGATCCTTAGTACATGATTGGGAGAGAAATAAAGGGCTCTATCAGTCAAGGGGGATTCTTGGTAGAGATAAGTTCTTAAGCTGGGTCTTCGAGGATTTAACGTTAGCAATGAGCAGAGGTATGGAAAATGGGATTCCATTCAAAAGGCGGATTTGGTCTTAGGCAAAACTGCAAAACAGTGTGCCATGAAGGCTCCCAGCACCGTGGTCCCTGAGGCATCCAGTTTTTCACCTCTTAGGAAACTGATGTTCTAGACTGTTTGTATTAAAGATAACTTACATTTTTTGTGATAATAAATATAATGTATGTTTATTAATCCCATATTCTAGAAAGTAACACTGTTAATATTATGTATTTATATTTATTTATATGATATCTGCTTTTTTTCTCTACCTTTCTCAACTGTTTCTAATCATTCCCTGTATTCTCTCTCATTGTCTTCAGTTAATAAACACACATTGCTTTGAATAGCATATGAAAACCTTCCAGCAGGTATGACAGAGCCATTTTCAGATATTTAGAAGTGTCATGCTCAATTACAACTCTTTGCTTTTGCATATGCTTTCCTGCCAGGGATGCCCTGCCTGGTCTGGTTTCCTGTCTTTTGCCTGGCCAACTGTTTTTTTTTTTTTTTTTTTGAGACGGAGTTTCGTTCTATTGCCCAGGCTGGGGTGCAGTGGCGCGATATCGGCTTACTGCAAGCTCCGCCTCCTGAGTTCACGCCATTCTCCTGCCTCCGCATCCCGAGTAGCTGGGACTACAGGCGCCCGCCACCACGCCCGGCTAATTTTTTTTGTATTTTTAGTAGAGACGGAGTTTCACTGTGTTAGTCAGGATGGTCTCGATCTCCTGACCTCGTGATCCACCCGCCTCAGCCTCCCAAAGTGCTGGGATTACAGGCGTGAGCCACCGTGCCCGGCCTCCTGGCCAACTCTTAATTGGCCCTCAAAACTTAGCCTACTTGCTTCTATCTTCAGAAAGCCTTCCCCGACCTTGATCCCACACCTTCTGCCCCACAACCCCAGGCTGGGTTTGGTCCTTCTCTGCTCCCATGGCACCTACTTCCTTCCCTGTTACCATTTACCACATTTTCACTACCAACTCCTGAATGACTTGATGAAACTACTATTTAAGGAAGGCAATAAGTGAAGAATATATAAGAATTATCCAAGGAACAGTTGGTAAGGTATCACTGATTAGGAGATGGGGAATGAAAGGGGCAGTTGAGATAATGAGAAGAATGAAATAGTGAACATGGGAATTAGACAGAATTCTCAGACCACTCATAGAGGAATTGGTTGTGATTGAGAAAGACAGAAGAGTTTGCAGTTGTGCGCCATGTCTGTATATCACACATTTGGAGAATATTATACTGGTGCACAAGAAGGAGGCTATGGCTGACTATACAGATAAGAATGATAGAGTTGATTATGCGAAAGAGGTAGTAGATTGAATTAATGGGGTAAAGGTCTTTGAAAGACTAAAATTATGAGTTTGGATAAACTCTTTTGAGCGTTAAAGAATATGCACAATTAAGGAAGGCAGGGAAGGATGAGAGTTGGGGAAGGAATGACAACTAAGAAGGGGGATAGTTGAAGACTTGCGTGAGCGAGTCTTGTTTTAGAGACTCATTTTTGTCTTTTTTGTTTTGTTTTGTTTTAGCTCTAATAACCTTAGGCTTGGTATAGAAGATGCAGAGACATGCTAAAATTTCTCCCCCAATTATTGCCAAGCAGAAACTTGGACGATCGACATGGAAATTGTCTCCACAGGAAACGACACTATTACTGAATTTGTCCTCCTTGGCTTCTATGACATCCCTGAGCTGCATTTCTTGTTTTTTATTGTATTCACTGCTGTCTATGTCTTCATCATCATAGGGAATATGCTGATTATTGTAGCAGTGGTTAGCTCCCAGAGGCTCCACAAACCCATGTATATTTTCTTGGCGAATCTGTCCTTCCTGGATATTCTCTACACCTCCGCAGTGATGCCAAAAATGCTGGAGGGCTTCCTGCAAGAAGCAACCATCTCTGTGGCTGGTTGCTTGCTCCAGTTCTTTATCTTCGGCTCTCTAGCCACAGCTGAATGCTTACTGCTGGCTATCATGGCATATGACCGCTACCTGGCAATTTGCTACCCACTCCACTACCCACTTCTGATGGGGCCCAGACGGTACATGGGGCTGGTGGTCACAACCTGGCTCTCTGGATTTATGGTAGATGGACTGGTTGTGGCCCTGGTGGCCCAGCTGAGGTTCTGTGGCCCCAACCACATTGACCAGTTTTACTGTGACTTTATGGTTTTCGTGGGCCTGGCTTGCTCGGATCTCAGAGTGGCTCAGGTGACAACTCTCATTCTGTCTGTGTTCTGCCTCACTATTCCTTTTGGACTGATTCTGACATCTTATGCCAGAATTGTGGTGGCAGTGCTGAGAGTTCCTGCTGGGGCAAGCAGGAGAAGGGCTTTCTCCACATGCTCCTCCCACCTAGCTGTAGTGACCACATTCTATGGAACGCTCATGATCTTTTATGTTGCACCCTCTGCTGTCCATTCCCAGCTCCTCTCCAAGGTCTTCTCCCTGCTCTACACTGTGGTCACCCCTCTCTTCAATCCTGTGATCTATACCATGAGGAACAAGGAGGTGCATCGGGCACTTCGGAAGATTCTCTATATCAAACAAACTGAAACACTTGATTGAAGGAGAGTAATGAAGATGTTATTTTGGACTTCGGACACCTCCATTGGGAACTCTTCCAGGATGGGTTGGAGAGGAGTAACTTTGTCTTATTCGACCATTCTCTTTGAACTCTTCTGCAGTTATACTAAAAATGAAAATGATACGGCAACAATTTTTTAAACTTTTATTTTAAGTTCAAGGGTACATGTGCAGGTTTGTTACATAGGTAAACTTGTGTCATGGGGGTTTGCTGTACAGATTATTTCATCACCCAGGTATTAAGCCTAGTACTCATTAATCATTTTTCCTGATCTTCTCCCTCCTCCCAACCTCCACCCTCAAGTAGGATTCAGTGTGTTGTTCCCCTCTATGTATCCATATGTTTTCATAATTTAGCTCCCACTTATGAGTGAAGACATACGGTATTTGATTTTCTGTTCCTGTGTTAGTTTGCGAAGGATAGTAGCCTCCAATTCCATCCATGTCAAATAATCAAAATTATTTAAACTTTGATTAGTTCTTTATTAAATGTCATAAATATTTAAAAATAATACAGCAATACCAAAATAAACCTAGAAATATTGTTTTTTATATTATTGTTGTATGACATTTTAAAATTTCTTTCTATGTGTATTTATATTTATACATACAAGTTGGATCATGGAGTTTGTAATCTGGTTTTCCACTGAACACTGTGTCACGAACAACTTTTTCTATTAACAAGCATCTATTTCTTTATTCTTCTGGGCTTCATCGTATGGCTAAACATGATTTGTTATTCTATTTTGGGAATTTTTAGTTGTATTCTATCCTTTTACTGTACATTGTTTACATCTGGATTTTCCTGTAATAAACTTTTAGCACCTAAATTGCAACATCTAAGGATATGTGTTTTTAAAAATCTAAAGCTGAATTCCTTTTGCTTTTAAACTTCTTTTCTTGTAGAACATTTCAAACGTACATAAAAGAGAAGAGCACAGTGAACCCCCATGTACTCCATGTAGCCACCATCCAGCTTCAACATCAACATTTTGCTAATCTTATTTTAATTAGCTACAGCTCCTTGTTTGTTTGTTTTCATGGAAAATTTTAGGGCAAATTCCAGATGTTGTGTAACTATTATGTTGTGTAAGTTATGTATGTACATATTCCACATATGTATTTAGTATAATCTGTGACTGATAAAGACATTTTAAAAAACCATGCCCACAATACCATTATGATACTTAGCACAATTATCAGTATTTCCTTTATATCATCTAATACACAAGACATGTTCAAATTTCTCCATTGATCTTTAAGTAATTTCTTAAAATTAGGATCTAAACAAGGTTCACACAATGTATTTTGTTATTGTCTTTCCAGTCCCTTTATAACATAGCAGACCCCACTTTTTTGTCATGCCATTGACTTAAGTTGCTATGTTATTTTTATTGCATCATATCCTGAGACACATGATATTTAGTTGTCCCACTATTAGAGATGCTATTTATTTTATTGACCAGTGAGTTGAGGTGGTATCAGTCAGATCTATCAATTACTCAGTTTCTAATTAACATTTTCCCTAATACTTTAATCATCCATCACGGAAAGGTGATGATTAACTTTTATTCCAAATGTTTTTATGTTCCTTTTTCAATTCCAAAATTCACCATTTTAATAAATGGCTCTCTAGTACATTATATATCAGAGTCAGCCAGGAATCACATTTAGCTATTAGAAACTGTCAATACAAAGTTTTAAAAGTGAAAATTGTCATGTAAGTAAAAGTTAATTTTTCTCTCAAGTAAAAGAAGTCTGGAGGTAAGTAGTACAGAGAGGATGTGGTTGGTTCCCAGGGTTATGTAGACCAGAGCTCTGCTTACTTAGTGTATATGTCATGAGAACAGCATGGGGGAAACTTCCCCCATGATGAAATCACTTCCCTCCAGGTCCCTCCCTTGACATGGGAGATTACAATTGAGATGAGATTTGGGTGGGGACACAAAACCAAACCATATCAGGCTCTATTCTGTGTGTCTGTGTGCATATGTAACTAAAATTAGGAGTGAGTAATTGAGAGAAGTGAATTTTCTTGGTGTGGTTTCTGTTGCAAACAACATAAGCTACCCTGGCTAATTTAAGCTGCTGTTTTTTCTTATATAATATTTGATAGCTCACACACTATCCTGTAGGTAAAGAGAGTCAGACTCTGAATTATTCTGCCAGGAATGAGATGCAGAAACACAGAGGGCCTCTTGTTGGCGTAAATATCACTGCCATCATTACTCAACCCTAGAGTACTTCTAGATCCATCACTGATGCTCCAGAAGGACCAGATTCCTCTGTTTCATGCAGAGAAGACTGAGTTCCACGTGCATAGTCTTGCTGATTGGTAGGACCTAATTTCCATGGTTGTTACCAGCTGTTAAGGAATCTAGGAAATGATCACAATGTAGTGGGGATGTTCACAGATGTAAAAGCACTATAATGAATGTCTACTCTTGGCACAGTGTGAAAGGATAATGTTAGGTACTAATTTTTATTTCTTTTGACATTTTAAAATACAAACATTTCAAGCATATACTAAATACAAAAATTTCCTTTGTCCACTTTTTAATGGGGTTATTTATTTGTTTTTCTTGTTGAGTTGTTTAAGTTCCTTGTAAGTTCTGGATACCAGTCCCCTATTACGTGCATAATTTGCAAATATGTTTTCCCATTCTGTAGGTTGTTTGTTTACTCTGTTGATTATTCCTTTCACTGTGCAGAAGCCTTTTAGTTTAATTAAGTTCTGTTTGTCTATTTTTATTTTTGTTGCATTTGCTTTTGAGGTCTTAGTCACAAATTCTTTGCCTAGGCCAATGTTCAGAAGAGTTTTTCCTAGGTTTTCTTCTAAAATTTTTATAGTTTCAGGTCTTACATTTAAAAGAAGACACACAATCAGCCTACAAAACCTACAAACATATAAAAAAAGCTCAACATTGCTAGTCATCAGAGAAGTGCAAATTAAAACCACACTGAGATATCATCTCATACCAGTAATAGTAACTATTATTAAAAAGTCAAAAACAAGAGATGTTGGTGAGAATGCAGAGAAAAGGGAATGCTTATATACTGTTGATGAGAATATAAATTAGTACAACCTCTATGGAAAACGGTATGAAGATTTCTTAAAGGGCTAAAATTAGAACTACCCTTTGATTCAGCAATCCCAATACTAGATATCTACCCAAAGGAAAACAAATCATGGTACAAACAAGACACCTGCATGTGTATGTTAATTGCAGCACTTTTCACAAGAGCAAAGTTATGAAACCATCCTAAGCATATGAAAGCATACACACACACACACACACACACACACACACACACGTACATAAGCATACGTAATTAGATATTTTTTCTTTTATTTTACTTTCACTTATTTCTTCTTCAATGCTCTTCTGTTCTGAAAGGTGGATCCAAATGTCTCACTTGCATAATTTTATTACTCTCTAAAAAATCTATTTTATCACTTTTTACCAGGCAAGTCTATTGGCAATAAATTCCCTCAATTTTTGTTCCTCTGAGAAGCTTTATTTCTCATTCACTTTTGAAGGATAATTTCACGTAGTGCAGAATTCTAGATTGGTTTTTCTTCTATCAAAAATTTTAAATATTTCACTCTATTTTCTTCTAACTTTTGTGGCTTCTGAGAACTCAGATGTCATCTTTTCTTCCCTAAAGGTATGGTATTTTTTATCCTCTGGCTTCTTCATGATTAAAAAAAAAATCTTTGACTTTCTGATTTTTGTTTAATTTTCCATAGTTTAAAAATGATTTTCCTAGCCATAGTTTTTCTGGCATTTATGCTTCTTGGTATTCCTTGAGCCTCCTAGATTTGAAGTTTGATGTCTCATATTAATTTGGGGAAATTTTCAGTTATTGCTTCAAATATTTCTTCTGTTCCTATCTACTTTTCTACTCCTTCTGATATTCCCATTGTATGTATTACATATTTTGGAGTTTTTCCAGAATCCTTGAATATTCTTCTCTGCTTTAATAAGTCTTCGTTTTCTTCGCTTTTCAGTTTTTAAAGTTCCTATTGATATATTCCCATGCCTAGAGGGTTTGGTGGTCGTTTTCTTCCTCTTAGCTTTATTAAGGTATGACTGACACATGAAGTTGTATATATTTATGATGTTTACTGTGATGTTTTGAGATATGTATACATTGTGAAACGATTACCACAATTAAGCCAATTAACACATCCATCACCTCACATAGTTACAACCTTTTGTATGTGTGTGGTGAGAACATTTATGATCTTCTAGTTTAGAAAATTTCAAGTATATAATACAGTATTTTTAACTATAATCACCACACTATATGCACATTATATAGGTCACATTTTTAAATCCACTTCTCTGTTTTGATGGACCTTTGGGCTTATTCTATATCTTGGCTATTGAGAATCATGCTGCAATGAACACAAGAGTGCAGATATGTCTTTGAAATACTAATTTTTTTTTATTTTTCCATAGGTTATTGGGGTACAGGTAGTATTTGGTTACATGAGTAAGTTCTTTAGTGGTGATTTGTGAGATTTTGGTGCACTCATCACCCAAGCAGTATGCACTGCACCGTATTTGTAGTCTTTTATCCTTCACCCCCCCAACTCTACACCCCAAGTCCCCTAAGTCCACTGTATCATTCTTATGTATTTGCATCCTTATAGCTTAGCTCCCACATATCAGTGAGAACATACAATGTTTGGTTTTGAAATACTGATTTTATTTCCTTTAGACATATACCCAGAAGTGGGATTACTGAATCGTATGGTATTTCTACCTTTATGTTTTTTGAGGAATCTCTATATGTTCCCCATAATGGCTGTACAAATGTAAATTCCCAAAAACAATGTACAAAGGTTCTCTTTTTATATGCTCATTAATACTTGTTATCTTTTGTCTTTTTGATAAAAGCCATTCTAACAGATGTGAAGTGATATCTCGTGGTTGTAGTTTGTATTTCCTTTGATTTAATGATGTTGAACATTAAAAAATACACTTGGCCATTTATGTGGAAATATCTATTTCATTGAAAAAATGTCTATTTAGATTCTTTCCTCATTTTTAAACTAGGCTATTTGTTTTCTTGCTATTGAGTTTTTAAAAAATGTATATTTTGGATATTAACTCTTTATGAAATATTGTTTTCCCATTTCATAGGTTGTCTCTTCATTCTGTTGATGCTTTCTTTTGTTAAATAGGAACTATTTAGTTTGGTAGAATCCTATTTATTTTTTATTTTGTTTCCTGTGCTTTACGTATGATATTTTAAAATCATTGCCCAGACCACCATTGAGAAGTTTTTCCTTGTTTTCTTCTAGTAGTTTTACAGTTTCAGGTCTTACCTTTCAGTTTTTAATCCAATTAAATTGATTTTTTTGCATATTGTTTGAGACAATGGTTTAATTTCATTCTTCTTTAGGTGGATATTAAGTTTTTCCAACACAATTTATTGGAGAAACTATTCTTTTCCCATTGTATGTTCTTGGCACCTTTGCCAAAGACCAACTGACCATAAGTACATAGATTTATTTCTGGGCTCTCTATTCTGTTCCATTGTTCTATGTATCTGTTTTTATGCCAGTATCATACTGTTTTGATTACTATAGCTTTGTAGTATATTTTGAGTTCAGGTAGTTGTGCCTCCAGCTTTGTTCTTTTTGCTCAAGATAGCCTTGGCTATTTGGAGTCTTTTGTGGTTCCATAAGAATTTTAGTACTTTTGCTATTTCTGTAAAAAATTCCATTAGAATATTGATAGGGATTGTAAAGAATCTATAGTTTGCTTAGGAAAGTATGAGCATTTTGACAATATGAATTCTTCCAATCCATGAATAAAGAATATCTTTCCATTTATTTGTATCTTCTTCAATTTCTGTCATCCATGCCTTATAGTTTTCAAGGCACAGATCTTTCACCTTCTTGGTTAGATTTATCCCTAAGTATTTTATTTACCTTTGATATTATTGTAAATAGAATTGTTTTCTTGATTTCCTATTCAGATAGATAATTGTTGTAAAAATGCAACTGGCTTTTGTAAGTTAATTTTGTATCCTGTGAACTTAACTAAATTTATTAGTTCTCACAGTTTTTGGTGTAGTCATTAGGGTTTTCTAGATGTAAGATCATGTCATCTGCAAACAGAAAATTTTACTTCTTCCTTTTTAGTTTGGATGCCTTTTGTTTATTTCTTTTGTGTAATTGCTATAGCTAGGAATGTCAGAATTATATTGAAGAGAAATTGTGAAAGTGGGCCTCCTTGACTTGCTCCTGATATTGGAAGAAAAGCTTTTAGCTTTCCAACACTGATAATGAGAATAGCAGTGGACTTGATATACATTATCTTTATTACATTAAGCTATGTTTCTTCTATACCTAATTTGTTGAAAGTTTCTTTTAGTTATGAAAGAATACTGGATTTTATCAAATGCTTCTTCTGCACCTATTATCTTATGGTTTTTATCTCTCAGTATGTTAATGTGGCATATCATATTTATTAATTTGTGTATGTTAACCCATTCTTGCATCCTAAGGATGAATCCCACTTAGTCATGGTGTATGATCATTTTAATGTGCTGTTGAATTCATTTTGCTAGTTTTCATTGAGGATTTTTGCATCTATGTTCATCAGGGATATTGGCCTGTAACTGCATTTCCTTATAGTTGCATTGTCTGGCTTTGGTATTAGGGTAATGCTGACCTCATAAAGTGAGTTTGAAAGTATTTCTTCCTTTTCATATTTTTGAGTGAGTTTAAGAAGATTGGCATTAATTATCCTATAAATGTTTGGTAGTATACATCAATAAAGCCATCAGATCCTGGGCTTTTTTGAATAGGAGACATTTTATTACTGGTCAATCTCAGCCCCAGGCTGGCAGCTTTTGCCGTGGTCTACTGGAACATGAAAAAGTCTGTCTGAGGCTTCCCTGTTGAAGAAGCATATGATAGTCACAAGGAGCAATTAAGGGAGGAGAAAAAGAAATAGAGAGAGAGAGACTTACTCAGCTCTCAGCTATTCCATGACCAGACTGAAGTCATTCCAGCAAAGGTCAGAGACATTATGGATCAGAGTCAACCGTTCTCTGCTGTGTTTTTCCAAATTTCTTACCCAACGAAGCATGTAACTTAAGTGTTTTAAGCGATTGAATTTTGGGGTCCTAATGTGTTATGCACTAATAGTTAACCAGAACCCCATGTGCTCTTCTACAGTTCACAAACTCTCTGAAGTTTGAATTATGTGGCAGATTCTCACCACCAGAAATGACAGAAAAAACATATTGTATAAAAATATGCATCAAATATATTACTGATAGTGTGGGACAGTTGAGATTAGGAGTTGCCATCTCCACACACACATTGTCGTTTTGTTTTATTATAAACTAAACTGGAATTGAGGGACCAAAGAAGGTGAAGTTAGAAGACAAAAGAAGCATGGAGAGAAGTCAGAATAAAATTGTTTAGATTTACAAAAGTGAATGCAGGGACCTTGAAGGGTCAGTCCACCAGCTTAAAATGCCTTTTCATAGTATTTTCTGTCTATTCTTTAAAAATTTATAAATTATAGAATCCACCACTTTTTCAGGGACAGAAGCCATTTATAGGAACTTAAAAAGTGAGGAACATAGTAGTTCATGTCTAGAAATACTTCAATAATTATGACTTCTATGCCTTTGCTTAGTATGAGTTTGGTGCCAAGTAAGAAAAAGAAAATAAAATTTTGATAAAGTCATCATCTTCCGCAATTAAAGGCTGAGGGAACAATAACATCCTAACGAGATTGAAAGAGTCTTAAGAGCTTTGTTAAATTATCTCCGATTTTTAATATTTTAAGTAATCATTGAGGGTTTGGACAGTTGACTAATAAAAGATATCTGGAGACAGAGGTACCAAAACTATTTAGATGAACTGTCAGGGTTTTTGTTGTTGTTGTTATTTAGTGATTACAATGTCATTTGCTTTAATTACTTATTTGTCTCCTTGTTTGAAGAATAGGAAATCAAGACCCACCCCTTAAAAATTCTCCTTAACTCATATGTCAGTTAGCACATTGTTTTCCAGTTGAGTAACCATGGCCCTAAAGTAAAATCCTCAAAATATCAAAGCATAATAATTTTATTTATAATATTATAATGCATTAACCTAGAGGGACCAGATAGATAGATAGACCCAAATATTATCCATATATTTGATACATGGGAAAAACAGGCATATTTCTATACCCAATTTCATCATAAGAACATATAAAAAACCTAACATCAATTTTATCAACTGATATCTTCAAAACATAGTCAGCAGTAGAGTTCCATGGCTAGTATCCCATTCATTCAAATGTCCCTTATACAATCCAGGAAAGCATTGTTAAATACAACTACAGCATATTTTTCCATATATTTTTGTTTTATCCAGTTCCCTCTGTTGTACATTTCTAAATAATTTAAGAAACAATGTAATTACAAACTCAACTTTTTAATTGTTTATTTATGCTTCAAAAGAGTTCTTCAAGATTTCTTTAGGCCAAAGCCACCTTTTGATTGCTCTATTAAAGGCCCCCTTCACTTCCTTGTTCCTCAAAGTGTAGATCAGTGGGTTTAGTACTGGAGTGACCACAGTATACATGATGGCAGTGATCCTGTCCTGGTCCATGGAGGTCCCTGAGGCGTGATGAATATAGGTGAAGAGAACAGGTGCATACAAAAGAATAACTACCATGAAGTGGGAGGCACAAGTGGACAGTGCTTTGTGGAGCATGCTAAAAGAATGAGTCTTGAAGAAGAGATGGGTGATAATGTAGAAATAGGAGAGAAATGTGAGAAAGAAGGGGCCCATGGCAATTGTCCCTGTGACAGTACTGAGCAGCCACTGATTAAGCTCAGTGTTCCCACAGGCCAGCTTTAGCAATGGCTTCACATCACAGAAGAAGTGATAGATACGGTTAGAACCACAGAATTTCAAGCGAGAGGTCATTAGGGAGTGCAGCAGGGCATGGAAAAAACCAGTCATCCAGATTGTGATGGCCATCTGGGTACAGAGCTGAGGGTTCATAATGACAGTATAGCGAAGTGGCTTGCAAATAGCCACAAAGCGGTCAAATGCCATCACGGCCAACAACATGGCCTCTGTGCTGCCCAGGAAGTGGAAGAAATGGAGCTGGCTTATGCATCCCAAGAAAGAAATTGCTTTGTGTGCAGAGAGGAAGTTCTGCAGCATTTTTGGCAGTGTTACGCTGGAGTAGCAGATGTCCAGGCAGGACAGGTTTCCCAGGAAGAAATACATAGGGGAATGGAGTCTAGGATCAGAGATGACAATCATCAGAATGGCTCCATTCCCAGCCACACTGATGAAGTAGATGGTAAGGAAAACAACGAAGACAAAAGGCTGCAGTTCTTGAATGTCTGTCACTCCTAAAAGGAGAAATTCAGTGACTGAGGTTGTATTCAGCATTGCTTCAGACAAAAGACAAAATAATGTATGGAACACTAATCGCAATCAGAATCCTTCCAGCTCAGAATTTTCTCACCAAGCCGAGAATATCTGGAGGGAAAGTATTGTTGTTTTGCATGATTCAACCTCACAAGTTTTACATTTTTGGCTTTTAGATGGCTAAATATTAAAGATATATATATATATCTGTTATGATCTCTGACACAACTTTTTTTTATTATGTTTTTCATTAATGTATTTCTTTCTCCCAGGAATCAGAAAACGTTGCTAGCCTACAGTCTTCCCTGGCTGTGAATATTTTCATTCTTTTTTTTTTTTTTGAGATTCTCACTCTTTCTCCCAGGCTGGAGTGCAGTGGTGTGATCTTGGCTCACTGCAACCTCCGCCTCCCGGGTTCAAGAGAGTCTCTCGCCTCAGCTTCCCAAGTAACTGGGATTACAGGAGTCCACCACCACACCTGGGTAACTTTTGTATTTTTAATAGAGATGGGGTTTCACCGTGTATGCCAGGCTGGTCTTGAATTCCTGACCTCAAGTTATCTGCCTGCCTCGGCCTCCCAAAGTGCTGCGATTACAGGCATTAGCCACCTCTCTGGGCCTGTGAATATCTTCATTCGGTCACAGCTTTCCTTTCATCTTCCCAAGCAGCGCTCACAGGGGGCAGTTTTTAAGCATACCACACGGCTATCTCTTGGCCTAGTAAGAAACCACCAGTAGGATGTTAAATAAAAAGACAAGTTTCAATGCATCAAAACCACGATTTTTTTTTAAATCTTGAAAGAGTAGTAGTAATTGCATTTCCTCATTTTAGAATGTAAATGAATTAGAGATATTCTCTTACTGATCTCTTCCTGACCCACATCCCTGAAATGTCGTAGTGACCTACTCGGGTAAGAAACATGACCACATTAATCACATATTAGCCTGAATATTTAAAATTTCATCACTATTATATCTGATGATGAGCTCAGTTTCTTCCTATAATCTGACCCTTTATACTTTTTTTGAAATAGAATCCCAAATTAGTTTTTTCATTGCAAATGTTATTGTGCTTTTATTCACCAGTTGATCTTAGACTCTTTCTTTCCTAGGAAATCTGTGAATCCCTGGATAAGAATAGTTTTTCCTCTGATAGATTCAGTAGTTTCTCTTCTTTTTTCACCAATACTAACCTCTCCTCAAAATACATATTCAGCCTTCTTGAAATTGTCTCCTCTTGTGATCTATTTTCTTAAGTTCTGTTTTTATTTTGCCGGAAATAAACTCACTCATCGGATATTAAGGAATATTCTACCTCAAGTGAAATTCACCTTCTTCTCTTCTAGATCCATTACATTTTCTAGAAAAATTTTTTCTCCATAATTTGCAAAGTACTGGTATTATCTTCATTAGGTTTACTAATAAAAGCAGACATAATATTGTGAAGTAGCTTCTTCTTTGTTCTTTTCATTAGGCTGTAATGGATTAGCTCTTTTATATTGGGAGGGAAGAAGTCAGGATGTGTGGGGAACTTACAGAAGTGAGAGGCACTGAGAGAGCTAGTAGAACTGTAAAGAAATTGAAAAGAGATGCTGACATTGGAGTGCTTCCTATAAAAGGAGTATCATTCAAGGTTTTAGAAACCACTGAGGAGAGAAGAATATAATTTGATGTGACTAGAGTAAAAAAAAATAATGAACAAGGGAACACTTCTAGAGAGCCCATGGGTTTTTTGGCTTCATAGCTGGGAAGAAATTTTGAAAAACAATCTAACTTTTACTATACCTCCATGAAGGACTGCCTTCAAATAATTCATAATAACTTTCTTGAATGACCATGTATATTTTGTATATTTAAAAATTACCACTCCTGTTTAAAATACAAATTATATTTCAAATATAATTTTTGGTTCTTGGACGCAGAAAACAAAATTGTCCCAAAAATCCATATGGTAAAACGTATATTCCCAGCTTCTGAGAAAATTAGCAATCAGAGTGATCTGTAGTAAATCGTTTCCTTCACTGAAATTTCACCATTTAGAGATCACATGTTTGCTTTGGATAATGTCTAGAGAACTAGATATGTTGAATTGAGAACAAGGTATGGCAATAAAAACATGGTAAGTCAAGGGCCTTCATATCTCACAAACACAATGAGGAGTCCACCATTAGATAGAAAATGAGATCTAGATACTGGGTGTTTAATACTAGCAAGTAGATAGATCATTCATTAGCATATTGAGATTATGTGTAACTTCACAGCCTGTCTCCTAGTTCATTCTCTTACCTGACTGATTGTTCTGATTCACAGTTAAGGAAGCTATTCATGTTTATATTCCCAGTGATTATAAAAGTTAAAACATATTTGAAGTAATAGTTCATGTTGGGATTGCAGCATAAACTCATCTTTAAAAACCTCTTTCTCTCTTTCTGAAAAATCAGCCTGCCTTTTAATGAGCCACAGGTCTCTAGACATAGAAATCCAAAGGGAGAGTGTCCCCTGGTGTTGAGAAAGATTGTAAGAATTAGCAGGATGCCTTTCCACACCTGTAATATGAATCAGTGGCCTTGGGGAATTCCTGTGTGAAGTTTCATTTGTTTTTTTCATTCTCGTTTTTTTTTTTTTTTTTCCCTTACTAAGTTTGTTCCTTAGTTTTAGAACTATGGCCAACACAGGTCTCAATGGCTTAATATGTTTTCTTAGTCAAATTTCTTTTTATTTCCTAGGACAGAGATATGGATTTACTTTCCCATTTTTGGGACTTTCCTGAAAGAATACCCTGGTATTTTTCAGGAAACCTGTTTTGGCTACTGTTGCTCTGTAGTATAGTTTGAAGTAGGGTAACATGATGCCTCCAAATTTGTTCTTTTTGCTTAGAATTGCTTGGCTATTCAGATTCTTTTTTGGTTTCACATGAATTTTAAAGTTTTTTTCTAGAATAAACTTGTTTATTCTAGTATTCTAAATTTGGTAGTTTAGAAACTACCAAGAATGTCTTTGGTAGCTTGATAGAAATAGCATTGCATCTGTAAATTGCTTTGGGCAGTATGGCCATTTAAACAATATGATTCTTACTATCCATGAACAAGAAATCTGTTTCCATTTGTTTGTGTTATGTCTGATTTCTCTGAGTAGTGTTTTGTAGTTCTTATTGTAGAGACCTTTCACCTGCCTTGTTAGCTGCATTTCTTGGTATTATATTCTTTCTTTGGCAATTGTGAATGGGATTGTGTTCCTGATTTGTCTCTCAGCTTGACTGTTGTTGCTGTATAGGAATGCTAGTGACTTTTGTACATTGATTTTGTATCCAGAAACTTTGCTGAAATAGTGTATCAGCTGAAGGAGCTTTTTGGCCAAGACTATGGGGTTTTCTAGATATAGAATCATGTCATCTGCAAACAGGAATAGTTTTGCTTACTCTCTTCCTATAATGCCCATTATTTTTTTCTCTTGCCTAATTGCTCTAGCCAGGACTTCCAATGCTATGTTGAATAGGAGTGCTGAGAGAGGACATCCTTGTCTTGTGCTGGTTTTCAAGAGGAATGCTTCCAGCTTTTGTCGAATCAGTATGATGTTGGCTTTGGATTTGTCATAAATGGCTCCTACTATTTTGAGGTATTTTCCTTAATACCTAGTTCATTGAGAATTTTTAATATGAAGCAATGTTGAACTTAATTGGAAGCCTTTTCCATTATCTATTGAGATAATCATGTGAGTTTTGTTTTTAGTTCTGTTTATGTGATGAATCACATTTATTACTTTGCATATGTTGAACCAACCTTGTATCCCAGGGATAACGCCTACTTAATCATTTTGTATTAGCTTTTTGATGTGCTGCTGAATTCAGTTTGCTAGCATTTTGTTGAGAATTTTTGCATCTATGTTCATTAAGAATATTGGCCTGAAGTTTTCCTTTCATGTATGTGTTTCTTCCAGGTTTTTGTATCAGGATGATGCTGGCCTCATAGAATGAGTTGGGGAGGAGTCACTCCTCCTTTGTTTGGTAGGCTATTTATTACTGATTCAATTTCAGAGCTCGTTATTGGTTTCTTCACAGAATCAGTTTCTTCTTGGTTCAGACTTGGGAGGATGTATGTGTACAGAAATTTATCCATCTCGTAGAGGTTTTCTAGTTCATGTGCATATGTGTTCATGATTCATCATGTCTCTGATGATTATTTGTATTGTTGTGGGGTCAATGGTAGCATCCCATTTGTCATTTCTGATTGTGTTTATTTGGATCATCTCTCTTTCCTTTTCTATTGATCTAGCTAGGAGTCTATTCATCTTATTAATTTTCCCAAAAAACAAACTCCTGGATTCGTTTATCTTTTGTATGGTTTTTCTCATCTCAATTTCTTTCAGATCAGCTCTAATTTTGGTTATTTCTTGTCTTCTGCTAGCTTTTGGGTTGGTTTTGTCTTCTGTCTCTAGTTCTTTTACTTGTGATGTTAGGTTGTTAATTTGAGATCTTCGTATCTTTTTGATGTGGGCATTTAGTGCCGCAAACTTCCCCCTTAATGCTGCCTTAGCTGTGCGCCAGAGATTCTGGTATGTTGTATCTTCATTCTCAATAGTTTCAAAGAACATTTTGATCTCTGCATTAATTTCAGTACTTACCTCAAATTCATTAAAGAGTAAGTTGTTTAATTTCCATGTAATTGCATAGATTGAATGTTTTTTTAGTCTTGATTTCTATTTTTATTGAGCTGTTGTCCACCAATGTGTTTGGTATGATTTCAGTTCTTTTGCATTTGCTGAGGATTGTTTTATGTCCAATTGTGGGGTCTATTTTAGAGTACATGCCTGTGTTGATGAGAAGAATGCACATTCTGTTGTTTTGGGGTGGAGAGTTCTGAGGTCTATCAGATCTATTTGATCCAATGTTGAGTTCAATCTTTGTTTAAATCTTTGTTAATTTTCTGCCTTGATGATCTGTCTAGTACTGTCAGGGGAGTGTTGAAATACCCTACTGGAGACTCCCATTGTGTGGGCATCTAAGTCTCTTTGTAGGTCTCTAAGAACTTGCTTTATGAATCTGGATTCTCCTGCTGTGGGTGCATATATATTTAGGATATCTAGATCTTCTTGTTGAATTGAATCCTTTATCATTAGATAATGCCCTTCCTTGTCTTTTTTCATTTTTGTTAGTTTAAAGTCTGTTTTTCTCTGAAATTAGAATTGCAACCTCTTCTTATTTCTGATTTTCGTTTACTTGGCAGATTTTTTCCATCCCTTTATTTTGAGCCTATGGGTGTCATTGCATATGAGATGGGTTTCCTGAAGACAGCATACAATTGGATTTTGCTTCTTTACCCAGCTTGCCACTCTGTGCCTTTTAATTGGGACATTTAGCCTGTTTACTTTCAATGTTTGTATTGATATAGGTAGATTTAATCCTGTCTTTTTGTTGTTAGCTGATTATTATGCCTACTTGTTTGTTTGGTTGCTTTATAGTGTCACGGGTCTGTGTACTTAAATGTGTTTTTGTATTGGCTGGCAAAGGTGTTTTCTTTTCATATTTAGTACTCCTTTCAAGATCTCTTGTAAGGTGGGTCTAGTAATACAATCCCTCAATGTTTACTTGTCTGAAAAGATCTTATTTCTCCTTCACAGAGAAAGCTTAGTTTGGCTGGATATAAAATTCTTGGTTAAAGAAATTTTTCTTTAAGAATATCGAATATAGACCTGCAATCTCTTCTGGCTTTCAACATTTCTGCTGAGAGGTCCACTGTTAGCCTCATACAGTTCCCTTTGTAGGTGACCTGCCCTTTCTCTCAAGCTGCCTTTTACATTCTTTCTTTCATTTTGTCCTTGGAAAATAAGATGATTTTGTGTGTTGGGGATGATCTTCTTGTCTAGAATCTTGCAGAGGTTTTCTGTATTTCCTGCATTTGGCTATTGGCCTCTCTAGCAAGACTGGGGAAGTTTTCATGGTTGATATCTTGAAATATGTTTTCCAAGTTGTTTGCTTTCTCCCCCTCTCTTGCAGGGATACCAGTGATTTGTAGATTTGGCCTCTTTACATAATCTCATATTTCACAGAGGTTTTGTTCATTCCTTTTCCTTTTATTCTTTATTTTTGTCTGACTCTCTTATTTCAGAGAGACTGTCTTCAAATTCTGATTCTTTCCTCAGCTTTGTCTACTCTGCTATTAATATTTGTGATTGCATTGAAAAATTCTTTTGGTGAGTTTTTCAGCTCTGTCAGGTCAGTTAGGTTGTTTTTATACTGGCTGTTTTGTCTGTCACCTCCTGTATCATTTTATTGTGATTCTTAGCTTCCTGGGATTGGGTTTTGCCATTCTCCTGAATCTCAGTTATCTTCATTTCTATCCATATTCTGAATTCTATTTGTTATTTCAGCCATCTCAGCCTGCTTAAGAATTCTTGTTGAAGAACTAGAGTGATCATTTGGAGGACATAAGACACTCTGACCATTTGAGTTGCCAGAGTTCTTTTTTTTTTTCTCATCTCTGTGTATGAGTGTTTCTTTAACTGCAGAACTGCCTCTGATTGAAGTGGTCAGGTGGCAGCTGGGTGATTGTGCTGGAGTCCCGGGTCAGGTGGCCTTGCCCAGTGAGGAGAAGTGAGGATCAGGATCTGCATGGAGAACAGTTCAGCCACTTTTCTATGACGTGGATGCTCTGTGTTATGGGTCCCAACCAGCCCTTGGTCCCACAGACTCTCCAGGGCCTGGGGACACAAGGATGAAGACTGTGAGAAAGCAAAGATGACAACCCACCCCTCCCATTGGGAGCTTTGTCCCAGGGCATTGCAGAACTGCTACTGGCTCAATAGTCCCAGTGTAAGGGTGACTGGAGACTAGGCTGGGAGGATCTGCCCCAGGAGAAGATACAGGATTGGGGACCCACATAACATACAGTCTGACCACTTTTCCATAGAGCTGCTACCATATTCTGGGGATCTGCTCCAGTCCCTAGTCACTTCAGATTTTCCAGTACCTGATGGTATCAACAGTGAAGTTTGCCAAACAGCAAAGATGGCGACCTGCCCCTCCCTCTGGGAGCTCTGCTCCAGGAAGGAATGGACCTGTTACCAGCCCAAACACACTGGCAGAGTTGGCTGGGGATCCCAGAAGTTCCCACTCAGTGAGGAAAAACAGGATCAGGAGGTGCATTAAAAAGCAGTCTGGCCACTTTTTCATAGAGCAGCTATGCTGTCTTTGGGGTCTACTCCAGCCCCCAGTTGCTTCCAGCTCTCCAAAGCCCAAAAGTGACAATGGCTAAGCCTGCAAAACAGTAAAGATGGAGGCCTACCCCTCCTCTGGGAGCTCTGCCAGGGAGGTTTGGGATTGCTACTGGCTGGAAAACACCAGCAGAAGTGGTTGTAGACCTCAGTCAGGGGATTCCTCCCAGTAAACAGAAATGGGATCTGAGACCCACATGAAAAAGTGGTCTGGCCATCTCTTTGTAGAGCTGCTGTGTTGTGCTGGGGTACCACTCCAGTCCCTAGTCACCTCAGATTCCCCAGAGCCTGAAGGCACCAATGGTTAAGGCTATGAAACAGCAAAGAAGGCAGCCCAAGCCTCCCTCTGAGATCTCCATCTCAGGGAGGTATAATGTTGCTACCCATGGCAGCCTAGAGTTCAAAGCTGTTGGGTCTTATCCTGTGATGTTCCATGGAAATGGGGCTTGCAGATAGTCCTTGCTCAGCCCCATGGACTTAGACCATTTTCTAGGGGTATATATGGGGGGGGGGGGGGCTAACCTCCCAGTTTGCCAGAGTTGCAGTTACTTTTGCTGGGAAGCCTGGGTATCTAAAGCTCCTGTGGCTTCCAGTGTGCCTGAGTGGATGCTCTGACGAGACTCTACATAGCTTTGCATGTCAGACTGAAGGCCCTGGTGGAGTGAGTTCATGAGGGATCTCCTGACCTGAGGGTTGCAAAGTTCTGTGGGAAAAGTATGGGTTCCCAAGGTCGCTCACTCACTCACCACTTCTCTGGGCAGGGGAGGCTACCCTGGCTACATGTCATTCCCAAGTGGGTGGTTGTCCTGCCTTGCTTTTCTCTGTTCTCTGTGGGTTGGGTTGTTTTCTTGATGAATCCCAATGCATGTACCCAGTTCAGTTGAAGATACTGTATTTACTTGCCTCTTCTATTTTGCTCTGTGACAGCGGCGCACAATAGGTGCTTCTCGTTGGCCATCTTGGCCAGCCCTCACCTTCTTGTTATTTTATATGCTATGAATATAATACAAATGAATACTATTTATTGCATGCTTATTATGTGTAAGGTATTGTTCTAAGTTCTTTACATCTATTAGCTCTCTTAATTCTCACAAAAACCCAATGAAGTAAGTAATACAGTCATTTATCTTATATCACAAGAAAACTGAGGCTCAAAGGATTTAAGTAAATTTTTCTTCTTGTGATATATTGTGAAACCAGGACTCAAACTGAGGCTCCTTATTTCTAGTGATCACTGTATTGTGCTCTTTCAAATATTATTCATCTTAATTTTATCTACAATTTTCTTAGTTGACTAGCAATTCGCTATTTTAATGAAGTCATGATCAGCAATTTTCTTCTTTATGTATTGTCTCTTTGTAATTGTACATATTATTTGTTTTAAATTTTCTTTTATTACAAAGGAAGCTTCATGGGCCTGCGACCCATGCAGTCACAAAGGACCCTGCACTCAGAAGGGCCCTATGTTTGATTTAATGCTTTGTGGTCACTGTCTTGAAACTCTTAGTAATTTTTTTTAACTTCCTTTTTTTTTAAATTGTACTTTAAGTTCTGGGGTACCTGTGTAGAACGTGCATGTTTGTTACATAGGTATACGTGTGCCATGGTGGTTTGCTGCACCCATCAACCCGTCATCTACATTAGGTATTTCTCCTAATGCTACCCCTCCCCTACAGGCCCCGGGGTGTGATGTTCCCCTCCCTGTGTGCATGTGTTCTCATTGTTCAACTCCCACCTATGAGTGAGAACAAGCGGTGTTTGGTTTTCTGTTCTTGTGATAGTTTGCTGAGAATGATGCTTTCCAGCGTCATCCATGTCCCTGCAAAGGACATGAACTCGTCCCTTTTTATGGCTGCATAGTATTCCATGGTGTATATGTGCCATATTTTCTTTATCCAGTCTATCATTGATGGGCATTTGGGTAGGCTCCAAGTCAATGCTATTGTGAACAGTGCTGCAATAGACATACATGTGTGTGTCTTTATAGTAGAATGATATATAATCCTTTGGGTATATACCCAGTAATGGGACTGCTGGGTCAAATGATATTTCTAGTTCTAGATCCTTGAGGAATCGCCACACTGTTTTCCACAATGGTTGAACTAATTTACACTCCCACCAACAGTGTAAAAGTGTTCCTATTTCTCCATGTCCTCTCCAGCATCTGTTGTTTCCTGACTTTTTAATGGTCACCATTCTAACTGGCGTGAGATGGTATCTCATTTTGGTTTTGATTTTCATTTCTCTAATGACCAGTGATAATGAGCTTTTTTTCATATGTTTGTTGGCTGCATAAATGTCTTCTTTTGAGAAGTTTCTGTTCATATCCTTTGCTCACTTTTTGATGGGGTTGTTTTTTTCTTGTAAATTTGTTTAAGTTCTTTGTAGATTCTAGATATTAGCCTTTTGTCAGATGGATAGATTGCAAAAATTTTCTCTCATTCTGTAGGTTGCCTGTTCACTCTGCTGATAGTTTATTTTGCTGTGCAGAAGTTCTTTAGTTTAATTAGATCCCATTTGTCTATTCTGGCTTTTGTTGCCATTGCTTTTGGTGTTTTAGTCATGAAGTCTTTGCCCATGCCTATGACCTGAATGGTATTGCCTAGGTTTTCTTCAAGGGTTTTTATGGTTTTAGGTCTTATGTTTAAGTCTTTAATCCATCTTGAGTTAATTTTTGTATAAGCTGTAAGGAAGGGATCATGTTTCAGCTTTCTACATCTGGCTAGCCAGTTTTCCCAACACCATTTATTAAATAGGGAATCATTTCCCCATTGCCTGTTTTTGTCAGGTTTGTCAAAGATCAATTGGTTCTAGATGTGTGGTGTTATTTCTGAGACCTCTGTTCTGTTCCGTTGGTCTATATATCTGTTTTGGTACCAGTATCACACTGTTTTGGTTACTGTAGCCTTGTAGTATAGTTTGAAGTCAGGTAGTGTGATGCTTCCAGCTTTGTTCTTTCTGCTTAGGATTGTCTTGGCTATGCAGGCTCTTTTTTGGTTCCATTTGAAATTTAAAGTCGTTTTTTCTGATTCTGTGAAGAAAGTCAATGGTAGCTTGATGGGGATAGCATTGAATCTATAAATTACTTTGGGCAGTATGGCTATTTTCACGATATTGATTATTTCTATGCATGAACATGGAATGTTTTTCTGTTTGTTTGTGTCCTCTCTTATTTCCTTGAGCATTGGTTTGCAGTTCTCCTTGAAGAAGTCCTTCACATCACTTGTAAGTTGTATTCCTGGGTATTTTATTCTCTTTGTAGCAATTGTGAATGAGCGTTCACTCATGATGTGGCTCTCTGTTTGTCTGTTGTTGGTGTGTAGGAATGCTTGCGATTTTTGCAAATTGATTTTGTATCCTGAGACTTTGCTGAAGTTGCTTATCAGCTTAAGGAGATTTTGGGCTGAGATGATGGGGTTTTCTAAATATACGATCATGTCATCTGCAAACAGAGACAATTTGACTTCCTCTTTTCCTAATTGAATACTCTTTATTTCTTTCTCTTGCCTGATTGCAGGAAATACGTTGTGAACTTCCCAGCACATCTGTTAGAAAGGAGGTCCAGAAAAAGAGCACAAAGAGAATGGTCTGTATTTAAAGATGTAACAGCTGAGAAAGCACAGTGTAATTTTCAAGAAAATGACTGTAGCCATTCTGCTTGGGCTTACATCCATCATTGCTAATCACTGTCGGAAAAACTTTGGGCAAATGACTTAACATTTCTGTTCCTCTATTTCTTCATCTGTAAAATAAGAATAAAGGTTGTTATGATGATTAAATGAGCTAATGTGTATAAAGTACTTAGAATAGTGTCTGACACATACAATGCACCATATATGTTTTTGCTAGGTAAAAACCAATACATTAATCTTCAGACGGGACTATCAAAATGAGTCTCAAGTCAATGTGGTAGCTAGTCTAGACACATGGATGCCAAATAAACCATGCCTCTCAGCATTGATGCCCTGTGTGGTTCGTTTTTCTTGAACCTGGGCTGGCACAGTGACTTCACCAATAGAATGCAACAAAAATGATGTTCTGGAACTTCGAAGGTACGTTAAAAGAAACCTTACAACTTCTTAATAGATCTCCTGAAACAGTCACTCTTGGGATGCTCCCAAGAAACAAGAATGCATTTGCCATATCAATGGACAAAAACCATTTACCTGAAGCCCTGTTAACTTGTTCTAGCAATGATACCATGTCTGACATGACAGCTGTGATCAAGACTACTAGTTGGTTGAGCTTGGGATAGTCTGCAGCTATTATTCAGGATTTATCTGTTTTTTGCAAGTGATCTTTCAGTCTTTAGATATTTAAGGGGGCACTAATCTTGGCTATCCTTCCCAGGATGTGATATTGTTGTTAGTTTAATATCCTTGCCAGATGGGGCAGTTTCAAAGCTTCCAGTTGGCATTCTCCAGTACGATAGCACATTTCCCACTGGCCAAGGACTGATGTAGAGGCTTCTCTTACTGCCAAGTATATCAGTCCTAATCGTATAGCCAGTGACTGTGGGAACAACTATTGGATGTGCCTACAGTACTGGGTGACGTACTGTAAGCTAGACTTTAACATGACTCCATTCGTAATCTGGCTTCTGTATGCTCATTGTAACAGTTGGGCCATGGTGATGCTTTGGCTCTTGGAGTATCAGTGTCAACTCAGACAACTGTACTTGAAATATTTGGGTATTCCCCCTTTCCCAGTGTGCAGTAATTTGCATAAATAATGTTAGCTCCCTCTCGGGAAAAACTATAGGTGTCTTTCCAGTAAATGCTTACCACAATGTTGAAGTTCACTTCTTTCTGGAGGACATGACTAAATGTTCAGGTAATAAGTTATGCACCTAAATATTAGCTTGCATCTGTGAACTGAGCAGGAAATTAGGCCATTTTATTAGAGTGACCACCCTCAGTGTCCTGTTCCTCTACTCTTGCCTTCTTTTGATTGTAGTTTTTAAACAGCAACCTCATCAACTCTCCTGTAATTTCATCTTTAGGGACACATGTTCTATTAACCATCACCACAGCTTCCTGTAGGTCAAGACTACTTGGCTACCTTTTTGACTCACTGATGATTACAGCAATTGCCAACTACTAGCTTCCAGTGGTTCAATGCTACCATATATTTTTATTGCTGTAGGCCCCTTTTCTCCAGCAATTCGAACTCTCTGATTACTTCTGTAACCATTATCCCTGGTCTACAAAGAGTCACCACTGAATTTCTTAGTAATTCCAGAACTCCTCTGCCAGAGCATTCTGAATTGTGAATGGTGTGTCTCCTCTGAGTACTCTTGTGGAACATAATATTCTGGTGGCTTTTCTGACCTACATATAGTATATTCTTCCAATACCCCCACTTTCCTGAGTCTCTTTATTACTTTCTATACCATCTGTCAGGGCAACTCAGTAATTTTAACTTTGATCATCATGGGCCAATGCCTTCCCTGTGCTTGTAAGAGCCACACTAGCAGCAAATTTACTTAAGCCCCAGATTCCATGTCTAAGAACTCAATGTCCCCTAGTTAATATATTCTCATTTATCCAGTTTAGTGTTCTAGTCCCTTGATCATGCACACTCAAAATTCAATCCCATGGTACTCCTGCTGGCACATTGTAACTACTATTTGCACTCCTGTCAGTTTAATCTCTTTTCTATTTTAGCATCTCTAGCACAACCCTAATTAATTTATGGGGATTTAACTCTAATTGTTGGCCTGGCGGTCAAGAGAGACATCCACTATCTATAGTAATATGTAGTACAGTAGACATGTACTATCCACAGTAACAAAGAAGATAGAAAGGATATCTATTGAACCCATTGATCTTGCTAAGGTGGTTACTAGGAAGAATGATTGTAGTAGTCAGTGTTCTTCTGAGAAACAGTCAACAGAATATTGATTGGATGATGGCCACCTACATTAGGGAGGATAATCTGCTTTACTCAATTCAAATGTTAGTACATCCTCACTGACATATCCAGAAAACTGCTTAATTAAACAAACTGTGGACATCCTCAGTCAAACTGACATAAAAACCATCAAAATAGTGAAAGTTCCAACAGATTCTTTTAGCTGACTACTACAAAATAGGGCAGACGTAAGATGAACTAAAAAACAAGGCATTCAATTTTCAATCAGTATTTAGAGGAAAACTAGATTCCAGGACTTCCTAGGATCAAAAAATTAAACTGTATATTAGTGCTAAATAGTCTAGATGGTAGAAGTTTCTCAAAGTAAGAAATGGCTTCAGGGCAAAGATCATATTCCAAGGTGCTGTTAGTGAAGTATGGTTTTTAGGTAAAGATCCCAAGGATGTGACTATAATCCTTTTGTTGAAACCTCAGAAAGATAATGGGGAAGCCTAGAATAGTTTCTAAAAATCTTAAGACAGGCCTCTTAAGCCCTCTATGTTAGACAAAGGGGTCACTATGAGTCTTATGGACATGCCTTGTCAACATTTCCAACTAGAGGCAAAAATGTTTCCAGAAATCTTATTTTAGCTTTACTGAGGTACAACTGACATAAAAAAATTATATGTGTTTAATGTATACATCGTGATGAGTTTGGGCATATGTACACATACTATCATCACCACAACCAGGGTAATAAGCATACTCATCACCTCCAAAAATGTCCTCGTGTTCTTTTGTGTTGTTTTTGTTTCTGTAAAAGCACTTATCATGAGATCTATAGTCTTGTTAACATATTTTAAAGTGCAAAATACTATTTTTTAGTTATAGGTAATATGTTGTACTGCAGATATCTAGATCTTATTTATCTTGCATAACAGAAACTTTATACCATACCCACTGATAAACAATTCCCCATCTCCCCCTCTACACACTCCCTGACAATCACCATTCTATTTTGTATTTCTACGAGGTTGACCATTTTAGATACCGTTTAAGCATGGCCATGCAACATTTGTCCTTTTGAGACTGTCTTAGTTTACTTATCATGATATCCTCTAGGTTTGTCCATATTGTAATAATTGGCAGGGTCACCTCCTTTTAAAGGTTAAATAATATTCATGTATATATTCATTTTCTTTATCCATTCATCTGCCAATGAATACTTGGGTTGTTTTTGTATTTTGTCTACTGTAAAAAATTTCAAAATAAACAGAGTGTTTCACATATTTCTTCAAGGCCCTGATTTCAATTCTTTTGGCTATACACCCAGAAGAGAAATTGCTGGATCAGATTGTAGATTTATTTTTAATTTTTAAAGGAATTTTCATACCATTTTGCATAGTGGCTGCAATTTCTATATTCAGTATATAAGGGATCCAGTTTCTCCACATTCACACCAACACTTTTTTTTTATAATAACCATCCTACAATATGTTAGGTGATATCTGACTATGGTTGCCTTTTTCTGATGGTTAGTGATATTGAGTACCTTTTTATATACTTGTTGGCCATTTATATGCCTTCTTTAAAGAAATACCTATTCAATTATTTTGTCAATTTTAAGTTGTGTGTGTGTGTGTGTGTATTATTGAGTTGAGAAGATTATTATGTATTTTAGATATTAACCCCTATCAGATAGATGGTTTGAAATATTTTCTCCCACTTCATAGGATGACTTTTCACTCTGTTGATCATTTCCTTTGTTGTGAAGAAGCTTTTTAGCTTTACATAGTCCTGCTTGTCTATTTTTTATTTTGTTGTGTCAAATCTAAAAAATCATTGTCAAGACCAACATCAAGAAGTTATCTCCTTATTTTTTTTCTTCTAGGAGTTTTACATTTAAATCTTTAATCCATTTTGAGTTGATTTTGTATATAGTATGAGATAGGGTCCAATTTCATTCTTCTCTATGTAGTTTATTCTACACCATCTATTGAAGGGACTATTCTTTCTCCATTGTGTGTTCTCAGCAATCTTGTCCAAGATCAGTTTACTATATATATGTGCATTTATTTCTGGACTCTCCATTCTGTTCTATTGGCCTGTATGTCTGTCTTTATCTCAGTACTATACTATTTTAATTAAATGGAAGGCATTCAAATTGAATATAAAATTAACATACAAAATCAATTGCATTCCTATACATTAACAATCTAGCTTTTCTGAGCTATCAGAAAAGGAAGAACCAAAATAATTTCATTTAAAATAGCATAAAAAAGAATAAAATGCTTAGCAATAAACTCAACCAAGGAAATGAATGACTTGTACACTGGAAACTGTAAAAACATTGATGAAAGGAATTGAAGAAGACTCAAATAAATAGAAACATAACCTATGTTCAGGGCTTAGAAGAATTAAAATTGTAAAATGTCCACACTACCATAACTTGTCTATGAATTCAATGCAATCACTATCAAAATCCCAAAGGCATTTTTTACAGAAATGGAAAAAACTATTCAAGAAAGACCTCAAATAGCCAAAGTGATCTTCAGAAAGAATAGCAAAGCAGATGGTATCACTCTTCTTGACTTCCCAAGATGTTGCAAAGGTACAGTAAATAAAACAGTATTCTACTGGCATGAAGACAGACAGACAGAAATCTCAAGGGTGTTGTCTCACAGTACACTAATTGTCAGCCCAAGTCAGAGCTGTCCTAAGGAGATTTATGAGTGTGGTACTTATCTAATTGACTAAACCCAAATAAGAATCCTAAGAACCTAAAATATTTTAAAAAGAATTTTATTGGTGGGCCAGGCACAGTGACTCAGATCTGTAATCCCAGCACTTTGGGAGGCTTATGTGGGTGGATCACATGAAATCAGGGGTTTGAGACCAGCCTGCGCAACACGGTGGAAACCCTGTCTCTATTAAAAGTACAAAATTTAGCCGGGCATGGTGGCACATGCCTGTAATCCCAACTACTTGGGAGGCTCAGTTGAGAGAATCACTTGAACCTGGGAGATGGAGGTTGCAGTGAGCCGAGATTGCACCGTCCCACTGTACTCCAGTCTGGGTGACAGAGTGAGATCCGTGTTAAAAAAAAAAAAAAAAAAAGGAGAAGAAGAAGAAGAGAGAGAATTTTATTGGTATCATCAGTTTCAATTGCATCATCTTAGACTCTAGAGGACGGAGTGAGAAAAATGTCCCCAAATGGGTTTCACAATTGCTATGTAACTGTTATGTGCCTCCCATTTTTTCTCTTTTGGAGTAAGATTTTCTATTACTGTCATCTTATATCTACTTTATCATTATGTGCTGAGTGTATGACGGGAAGATAACCTGACTTCTTCAAGTTCAAAGGTCTTCAGGTCAAAAGGAACCATTCTTGAGGAATCATACTAAATATGCCCCATTTGCACTTTGCCATTATTTGGATTTTTAAAACCTAGACTTTGAGCTGATGCTATAAAGGGATGAGATTTTAAGATTATTAGGAAGAGGAGTAAGTGTACCTTGCATATGGGAACGACATGAATTATTAGTGGTTAGATATGGGACTGTGGTAGATTAAGGATGTCCACACAATTTTTGACACTCTTTCCATTGAAGGTTACAGAAGCTCAGTTGGCCTGCGATTTCTTTGGCCAACAGAGTATGATAGAAGTTATGTTAATGCTGTTCTTGGTTTTTCTCTTTGAGACAACTAACAGTTTTTGTCTTGGTTTGCTGTCACCCATGAAAAAGTCTGTCCCGAGGCTTCCCTGTTAAAGAAGCACATGACAGTCAACTGAGAAACTGGAGAGAAAGAGAGAGAGAGCAGATCCAGATATTACTGAGCATAGTCAACCCTTTCCTGCTGTGCCCTTCCCAATTTCTGACCCACAGAATCCTGGGATTTGATTAAATAAATGAATTTAAGCCATTTAGATTTAGGCTACTATTTGTTATGCAGCAGTAGATAACTAGAACCCACGTGTTTTCCTACAGTTCACAGCTTCCATGTAGATGGGATTATGCAATAAACTCTGAACAACAGAAGTGATAGTCTGAGATAGCTCAGGTGGATAGTGTCTTCTCCACACAGGCATTCTCTCTTCAACAAAACTGGAACTGAAGGACCAAAGAAGGTTGAGTTGGAAGATAGAAGAAGTACTAGAGAGAGGTGAGATCATTTGGGTTTGCAAAAGTGAAGGCAGAGGTTTTGAATAGTCAGCCAACCCGCTCAACATAGCTTCCACAGTCTTGTCTATTTGTATCTCTAAATAGTTACAAATGTTGGCATACGACATCTTTTCAGAGCCAGAATCCATTTCTAGGTACTTAGAAACTAAGAAACATCATACCTATTCTTGTCTATTAGCTCCAGAAATACTTCCACAATTATGATTTCATTGTTTTCACTTAGTATGAGTTTGGTACCAAAGGAAAAGAAAAATAAATTTTCATGAATTTTTTGTATTTCGCCTTTATTACATCATATTACATGCATTACAATCTGTCAAAATAAGGACAGATAAAGGAAAACGAAACCAAAATAATAGAGTGTTTAAAGTCATCATCTTTCATGACCAAGGGTGGAGAGATACGAGTGGTTATAACACTCTAATGAGATACAAAGTGATTCTTGAGGTGTTTTTTGTTTGTTTGTTTGTTTGTTTGTTTTACCTAGCTCCACTTTTAATGGTATTTCATAGTAATCCTTGAAGTCTGGCCAGTTGACTTCTAAAACATCTCTGAAGATATAGGTACCAGAACTCTTAGCTGAACAATTGGTTGTTTTATCTCTTAATTAGTGGTCGCAATGTCATTCAATTTAATTACTTATTAGCCTCTCTGGACCAAGTAAAAAGCATTTTTCATTTGTATTATAAAATGTAAAAATAAAATTGTCAACTTTTAGTAAAAGTTTGTTCCCTTTTTCCACTCTTTCCTATTCTTTTTGTGTCATAAAAGAAATGAAACATTCTAGTGTGCTTCAGTAGCTCATTCTCTCTGCAGCATGTCCTCTGTGTGAGATTCATTTTCTTTAGTTAAACGGTGGGTCTTTTAGGGCACCTTTCCTTTATTTTGTGCAGGACTTTCATAAATCTAACACCTGTAGAGCTTTTTTTGATTAAAATAATAAACAACACAATTGATTAATTTTTCACATGAATAACTGTTGGTGTAGTAAGAGGAAAGTTTTAAGTATTTTATGCTGAAGTAGGGGAAAATACTTCATGTTGCCTGCATGCCAGCTAACAATGACAAGAATTGCTGTAATCTTAGCATTTCCTTTCTCCCAGTTGCCATCTTGCTTGGGCTTCAAATAGTCTGAAAACTTTCTATAACAATGGCAGAATTATGCAGACTTCCATGTTATGGAAAGTGTCTTTAGGATGTCATTTTTTACATAACCAGGCTGTAAAAGCAGAATATTTTCAGGGAAGCATCTACAAAATAAGTCATTGGCATTATTCGTATTCAGTATAGTGTAAAATCTAAACACTTTTACATTGCAAGTGGTGATGAAATTTTTTATAACCTCTGGGGAGGGCAATTTGGCAGTATCTATCTGAATTACAATAACGATATCTCTTGACCTAACGTTTCCATGTCTGGAAGTTTGTCCTACAAATAGACTTGCACATATATAGAATGACGTGTACACAAGATTATACACTGCAACATATGATTGGAAATAACATAGATGTCCAATGATAGGAGACTGATCTATCAAATATAATACATGAACAAAGTGGCATATACCATGCATGTTAAAAAAATAAAGAAGCTCTAGGTACTAATAGGGAAAGATCTCCAAGATACACATTGCCCTCAACATTTGTTTGTTCATATAACATGTATTGTTCATTGCCATTCTTTTTTAAAGAAAATATTTGTATTTGACTGTGTAGCATAAAGGATCTCTGTGAGGACAGATAACAACTGATTACGTTGATTGTATATGAAGAGTAAGTCAGTGACAGGAGGGCAGAGATGGGGGAGAAACATTTGACATCTTTCTATGTCTTTTGCATTTTGAATCACTATTAAAAGAACAACAACCAACCGAACTGAAAAGAAATCATGACATACCTCTTTAAAATTTATTTAAATAATATGCAAGTTAGCATTTACTTTTCCAATTGAATAAACATAGCCCTACATGACAATCCTTAAAATAAAAAAGCATAATAATTTTATTGATCAGACTAAAATGTGTTAAACTAAAAGGATCTTACAGACAAACAGTCCTAAATATCATCTATCTATACAATACATGGGCAATATAGGCAAAATTCTACATGCAATTGCATACAAGTACATGTTAGAATACATAATAAGTCAATTATATCAACTGATATTCCAAAAAATTTTCAGCATTAGGGTTCCATGGCTAGTGTCTTGCATTTTCAAGTATTCCTCATATTACTTAGAAATGTATTGTTTACTACAACTAGATTGGACTTTTTTTTCTTTTATCCAGTTGCCTCTATTTTACACTTATAAACCATCTGAGAAGCAGTAAAATTACACATCTCTACTTTTTCATTGCTGGTTATTTATGCCTCAGAAGAGTTCTCTGGTTTATTCAAATCAA